>NW_004443943.1:30163322-30185458 GCF_000243295.1 Trichechus manatus latirostris
CCCGCCGGCCCTGCCTCCGGCGCTATGACCCGCCCCGCCCCGCCCGGCCCCGTCGCGGGCGCCCCCTTGATCCCGCCCCGCCCTGGCCCGCCCGGAGATGAGGGGCTCTCTGGTCCCTCCTGCCCTGTGCCACCCAGGCATCTGTCCCAATCCTCAGCTGTTGGGGAAGGGTGAGGCAGGTTCTCATGCACTTCGTAAATAGGGAAACTGAGGCCCCGGGAGGGTGGTCACTAGAACCTGCTGTGTGCCAGACCCAGCCCCCTGCAGGGTGCCGGCTTCCCCTCTACCCCGTACTTCCCCTCCCCAATCCTCTGCACCACTCGCGCCCACTCAGCCTTTAAGTCCCCACGAAAGGGCACCTCCTCAATATGCCTTCCTCGACATCCTTCCCCCTCATATAAAAGGGATCTCAGTTTTGGCCTCCTCATAATCACAGATTTGTGTGACCCTTTGATTGCAGTCTGCACCCCCAACCCCAGACTGAAGGCTCCCTGTGGCTTGCTCCCACCCACTAAGTCCCCTGGACCTGGCAGGTGATCAATAAATATTGATGGTAGGCCTTTCTCTTTAAAGACCAAGGTGGGGAATCTGGGGTTCAGTACCAGGCAGGTAGGGTACTAGAGGCTGGGAGTGGTAGGGAGTAGAGGTTGAGCTTCCAAATAAATGAGCACTGGGCTGACAATTATTGGTGGTGACCTTAGGCACTTAACCCCTCCTGGGCTCCATTTATCCACCCTGGACCACCCGAGCCTGAGCCTGACCTGCCCTCCAGCTAGAATTAACCAAAGACCCGGGATTAGCCATATTTCCCAAATCGTGCCCCCACTTGCCCTTATGGTCTTGCTCCTGCCTTTGATCTCTCCCCACCCACCACCCACCCTTACCATCCATCAATTCTCTGGGGACTGGGAAATGTGAACCCACTCCCTTAACCTAAGCCTCACAGACCCCTAAAATGCTGGGAATTCCTATAACTACTCAGGAGCTGACAGGATCAGTCTGGAGCCTGGAAGGAAGTACCTTCCATTTCCCCCAGGTCCAAAGAAAATGCCAACTGCCCATCTTTGGTCTAAGTGAATTGGCCAGTGAGGTCTGCCAGCTGGCAAAAGGAGGTTTCATGGAGGAAGGGATAGCAGGTTCACAGGGAGGGGAGAAGAGTCAACCTCATGGAGACTCCCCAAGATTCAGATTCTGGAGGTCCAGGGGTCACCTGGGCTGTTGGGGTTGTTTGTTAAGCTCCAAGATAATTCAGCTGCACAGCCAGAGACGAGGGGCTTGCCCTCTCCCAGGCTCCCACATTTCCCAAAGTTTGGGTTCAGAAGCTACTGAATGGGAATGCTGGAGGTGAGGCCCAGGAACCTGCATTTCTGATATACACACCCATTCTTGTTTGAGAACCCCCCTGATATTCCACATCTCCTTCAATCCTCACACCCACACTTTGAGGAAGGTCCTATTACCCCCATGTTACAGCTGAGGAAACAGAGGTTCAGCCATAGCTCAAGGTTACCCATCTGGGGGAGAGCTGTCAGACTCCAGCAGTTTATAAACCATACCCAGGGGATAGCAACCCCAGTGGCGAGGAGGGGTAGAGTGGAGGAGAATCTGTTGGCTCCAGTTAGGAAATGGAATAGTCCATCTCTGCGTGTTGCTTTCTCATCCCCCCTGCTGCTCCACCTGCAGTTCAGGGGAAGACCTTAGCAAGGACATGCTTGTCTTCCTGGGGGCAGCAAGGGAGACTGCGGAGAGACTGCATCCTAGAGTGCCTGGCTGTGCCCCCTTGAAGCTCAGCTCGGGGGAGAATTCCCAGCTGGGAGAAGGAGGTATTACACAGCCTTGCCCAGAAGACTTTTCACTCCCAGAGAGGAAATTCGCTTCTCAGGTTTTTTTTTGCAGAGAGAGGCCCTGCAGCAGGGAATGGGTGGCAATGAGCTGCCCTCCCCTGCCCCACCACTTTGCCTCTGGCCCTGCCTGGCAGGAAAAGGCATTGGAGCCCAGGCCAAAACAGCCCACTGACCATCCGCCTGGCTGCCAGTAGCCCAGACTGGGGGCAGCTTCCTGGAGTAGGCGAGCCAACGGCTCTGCTGGACCAAGTGGCACAGTGAGGCCACCTTCTCCCCCACTGTCTGTGCCAGTAGGTGGCAGGCCGATTCCTGTGTTATAGGGGTCACACTGAGGCATAATTCACATGGGTTGGGGGTCTGCTTTGTGCCAGGCCACCGGTCAGGCCCCATCAGTGATCCTCAGCCTGGCCACTCATCAGATTTATCTTTGGAGCTGGTTAAAAATTCAGACTCAGAGCCCCACCCCAACCTACTATACTACATTGCCAGCATCTCAAACAGTCTCCCCTGGGGAGTCTGAGGCTGCGCCAGGCTAGCTGAGAACCAGTCTCTGCACCCGTCAACTAAACCCTGACAAGTGGGTATGGGTGGTACCAAGGAGGGCTCCAGTCCCCCCACCATAATCTTCATCACAGTATCTGGCCTGCATCCTTAAAAAACATTTATGCTAAGTAAGAACAATGTGCTTCCTGTGCCAAGAAAGTTTCGAGATAAATCCCCTGGCTCACCCCTCAACCAGAGTATGAGTCCTTCCCATCAAGGACTTCTGGATCCCCTTGCAGGTGGCTGTGGTCTCCTCACTTTGCAGGTGAGGCGAGTAAAGCTTCGAGAAGCTAGGAAACTTGTTCAGGACCATGCAGAGAGTGGGTAAGGCTGGGATTGGGCGCCAAGAACCCAGACCTTGCTCTGGGTTCAAGACAAATCTCCAAACACAACCACCCCCTGGAGCAACAGGCACAGAGGAAGGGGGGGATCGAGAGGGCTTTGGGGCCTGACAAGTACACAGGATTAATCGAGTGAAGGCAGAGGTCCTGGCATGGGGGCGGCCAGGTTATGACTGAATGGTGGGAATGGCCCGCACAGGAATCCTCCACACGGTCTCTGGCCTCCAGCCTGAGCAGGCACTGCCCTAATAGGAAACCTCTTGGAGGTTTCCGGTTGGGCATCTCTTAGCGAAGCCATTTCGTATTGTTAGCTGCTGAACACTCTGTGAAGCAGTGTAGGTATCCAGTGGCTGGGATTCCTCCATCCCTCACATACTAGGGAACAGGGGTAAAGACAGGGCTCCCCTGGCCGCCGTCCCAGGCATGCCCACCTCCCACTGACCTACAACCACTCCTGGCCTGGGCAGGGCAGCAGGGCCCTCGGTTGGGTCCTGTTGCCTAACAACTCGAGACCCATTCCCCAGCCCCTGCAGTCCCCCTCTCCAGCGCCCCTGGCCCTGAGCTGGTGCTGACAGCCCCTGTCCTGCCGGTGACTCCTGGTAGGTCACAGTCTAGCCTGCTTCCGACTTGCTGCTGAATCACCATCTCCCAGGGAACCACAGGAAGAAAGGGAGGGGAAGGGAGGCCATGGCTATTGTCTCCCTCTAGCGCTGCCAGAAGCTAATGTAATTGAAAAGGCCTCCTAGGTGGCGCCCTGACCAGGCTCCCAACAGGCCACACAGCTGCTCTGCAATTGGTCTAAGGGTGACCAAGACCACCAGTATGGTGACCAACCATCCCCATTTACCTGGGATGTGGGACTATCAGGGATCAAATGGAGAAAGTTCCAGGTAAACAGGGATGTTCGGTCCCCCATCAGGTCTGGACTGGCTGGGGAAGAGGCACTGAGTTCCCTCCCCTGGGACTCAGCACCCCACCCCCTCCTCCGTCTAAACAGGGACTTCTAAGACATCGCCCCACCGCCCCATGTGATATAAATAAATAGTTCATCTCTTGGTTCTTCCTCACAGGATGATGCAGTCTGCTCCAGGTGAGGGCAGATTCTGGAAGCGAACAGTCTCCAATTCCAATCTCTGCTGCTCACTGCTGGGTAGTGATCTTGAGCTAGTTCCCTCACCTCTTGAGCCTCAATTCTCTATCTGTAGAATGAGGATAATAACAGTACTGACCCTTCAAGGTCTGGGGAGGATGACACGTACGGTGTGCATAAAGAGTTTTGCATAGCACCCAGTACAGAAAATGCTAGATAAATTTTCTTTGTTATTATTGTTCATACCTAAACCTGTCTGATCTTACCTTAGTTGCTACCCAGACAGCAAAGGCCTAAACTTGGAAGCTGCAGAGCACCCTAAAACAAAAGGAAGGGCTTCTTCTTAAAAACCTTGCTGCAATGTTGCCAGCGCAGCCCCGAGTGAGGGAGATTTCAGTCCTGCTCTGGGCTTTCACAGACACGGTACCCTCCACTGGGCTCTGTCTAGCGCCGTGCACTCAGCAAGACCTGTTCTTACATGCTGACTGTGTGAGCAGAGCCCTTCAGAGAACAGTTGTGTTTTCAGGGCAACACTGACTGACCCATCGGATTGGCATACTGGCTTGGACTCATTTATTGGGATGAGTTCAGCCTGCCAAGGAGTGGATAACTCTCATAGGCCCAAACCTACGTAAGGGCTCTGCATTTTCGTGCTGTTCTGTCTTTCATTTCTCTTGGTGAGACATGTCACGGGACTTTCTAGTAGGAGGGGCTGGTGTTGGAGACAGCTCAGAGGGAGAGGCTGGTGGGAGGGGAGGGAAGGGCATTTAATATCCATGTGTGCCGGCCACCTGTTTACGCACATGACTCCCACTCCCTCCCCTCCTTTGAACACTCCCGGCAATTGACCTGCAGTGCTCTGAAGTGAAGGAGCCCTGGTGGTGCAGTGGTTAAGCAATTGGCTGCTAACTGAAAGGTTGGTGGTTCGAACCCACCAGCTGCTCCATGGGAGAAAGATGTGGCAGTGTGCTTCCATAAAGATACAGCTTTGGAAACCCTATGGGGCAGTTCTACTTTGTCCTATAGGGTCACTCCGAGTAGGAATCAACTTGACAGCAATGGGTTTTGGCTCTGGGGCGGGAGGAGGGTACACACAAGCAGGAGGTGTTGGCTCTCACTGGACCAAGGAGGCGACCATCCCACTGGCCAAGGTTCCCAGATGAGAGGCGAAGCTAGGAAGAGCTGCTGAGGCGAGGCAGAGAAGAGGAAAGGAAGCCCAGCTTCTGTGGCAGGATGCCGAACCTGCCAAGTGGAATGCTGATAAAGCTGGAGGGACTGTGTCCTCCCTGCCTGCCACCACCCCCCTCCCATCCTGCTTCGTCAGTGAGTGCCCTGGCAGAGGAGGACACGCACGCACTGACTCTCAGCCTGATGCTGTCACCCTGCTGTCTGCTGGCTGACATTGGCCACTCGGCCCAGGACATCCATCTGCGGGGCCTGCTGGTGCTGGGAACTGCTCGAGAGGTGGCTGTGTTGCCAGATGGCTGACTTGATAGTGACCTTGAGGGTCAAGTGGTCCCTGGGAGCCTAGGTGGTACCTAGAATACGAGGGGACAAAGCTGGTATGCAAGCTGGGCCAGTGAGGAGCCCTTAGGGTATATAACGATGACTCCGACCACTGTCACCAACCAACAAGCACTTGGTCAGCTCCTGTTGTTTGTTGCCTTGGGAAGGTCTACACAGGGCAGAGGAGAAATATGTGATATGCTGCTAGCCTACAAGTTTGGGATGAAGGTGGGAGAATAAAACTACATAGTGCCATGACACAGCTGTTATCTGAGACAATCTATGCTGAGTCACACGAGGGGGCCACACTCCAAGTGCAGAGAAAAGAGAGATCCTGGGGGCTGCAGGGCATCCAAGGTAGCTTCCTGGAGGAGGAAACCTTGAGCTGAGCCTCAAAGAATGGGGTAGGGTTGGATCCATGGAGAGGGTAGAGAGGAAAAAAGTTCAAAAACAGGAGCAGGGACGAGCTGTTATGAAGGGCAGCTCCGAACGAGGAGGAATTGAACTGTGGAAGGTGGGGGAGCAGATGGAGGCAGGGTAAGGCCAGGGTGGGGAGGGCTTTGATGTCTGGCTGTGAAATCCAGAAGATTTTGGAATCAGGGAGTGACATGGTCAGAGCCAGCTGGAGGGTGGGCATCTGGGGGCAGGGAACAGGAGACAGGTTGTCACAAGTCCGACACTGAATGTCAGTCAACAGGGGCCCAGCTCTGCCCCTCAGTGGCTGGTGTACCAGGCGAGCCTCTTAAAACTGGTGCTTTTCAAATGACAGGTCATGATTCTATAATAGCAAGCTTGAAATCAGACTAATGCCATCCCAAAAAGCATTTTAAAAAGATAGAACGGACTAGAAACGAGCACTGAATTACCCATAGAAAGGTTAACTATTGTTTTGTGAATCCATCTATTTATAATAAAACCTGCAAAAGTCGGAAACTGTAAGGCAGAAACCTGTCAGAGAAGGAAAACACAAATATTTTCCACTAAAACAAGCGATAGAAAAGTGGTAAGACTGTACCCTGTCAAAGGTGGAAAACTTGGGAAACCTGGAAAAACAAGGCCGTCCCACTGAGTTCTGACTCTCACAGGTTTCACTCCATCCATCCATCCATCCATCCATCCATCTGTATTGGATTAAGATGTAAAATTTATTTCTTAGTGTGGGCTGCAAGCAAAAAGTTTTGAAAACACTGACAAATTCCCTGGGCCTCAGTTTCCTCATCCCTAAAATGAGGCTTCTCCGGGTGCCCTAACAGGGCTGTCATGAGAACTTTCTCTGTGAAACCAACACAGCTAGACTGAGCATGTTAGGGCACTGACGTGTTTATCCAGAAGCCAAGTGAGGAGGTCTGAGTCAAGGGGCTCCAGGTCAGCTGAGGTCTGTAGAACGTTGGGGAGTTTTCTACCCCACTTAACTCAGAGCTGGGTTTTTGTTCTGGCTTTTGAGAGCCTTTGCATGGAATGGTCTCGGAGGCAGCGACGCCAGGCAGGACAGACAGAGGCCATGAATGCTCTTCTCCGCCCCCCCTCGTGCCCTGGTCTAAACTGTTGCACTGAGGACTCTTGTGTCCCACAAGAATCCGTCCTTTCTCTGCAGGGGCTGTGTTTTCCAGGGTGCTGAGAATGGGCCTCATTGTGAACATGTGGACAGCCCAAAGAGGCCAGAATTCCTGCCCCAGGCAAAAAATCGGAATTCCTGGGGAGGGGAGGGGTCTCGGGCCCCTCCAGGCTGGTGCCCATGGCTGTCACAAGCCGGAGGGTATGGCCGTCACAGGCCCCAGAAACCTCCCCCCGCCCCGGGCATTTTGCTTGTTTTCCCAGCACCCCAGAGGGTCTCTACCACTGCCGCATCCATAGCAAAAGGACAAAGCACTGTCTGTCTGTCTGTCTCCTCTGACTTGACCCACCATGTAGGCCAAGGCCCCAAGCGTGTCCTAGTCTGGGGTTGGGACCCACCACGTCCAGGCCTCAGAGCAGACGTTCAGAGTGTGGGTGATGTGAACCCTGGTTCAGCCACTTATCAGTTTCTGATGTAGGCAAACTGACAATCTCTCTTCCTTAACCTCTCTGTACCTCCGGTTGTAAAAGGGATAAAAATAGGTCCGACCTTACAGAGTTGTGAGGATTACATGAGATAATGTGCAAAGCACTTAGTACAGCATCTGGCACATGGAAAGGACCCCTGGCCCAACAGTCCGGGTTCATGAGCTGGAAGAGATTTGGAGTGCGGATGACGGCCAAGATAGGGGAGGTACTGGCTGGCCCCCAGTATAGGCATAAGACCCTGGCCCCATCACCCAGGGCACCAATTTAGAGCCAGTCAGCCATGGAAACAGACCAGCCTGGGTTCCCCCATGTGCATTCCAAGGAGTTCCACCCAGACTCCCACAAGCAATACTCCTTGAGGGCGAGCCTGGGAAGGCAGAAACACGGTGCTGATTCCCGAGAAGGGGATATGAGATACAGGATTGCCAGCCCAGCCCAATAGGCCACAGAGTGCTGTGAGTTCCCCCACAGGATACCTGATCTCCTGTGTCCTACCCTGCCAGACTACCCTTGGCCATGGGATGGGGGCTCCCTGGACTTCAGGGGGGTACAAGCCAGACCCGGAGAACCATGGAAGGGACAGTGACAAAATGCAGTCATGGAAGGAGATCCAGGAATTGGAGAAGGAACCGGACTGCAGGTCTAATTGCTTCCATGAACTACTACCTCCTTTGCCATAAGACCAGAAGATATGGATGGTGCCTGGCTACCATTACCGAACATTTTGATCAGGGACCCAATGGATGAATCTTGATCAAAAGGAGAAAAATTGAGGAATGGAACTTCAAATTCTTATTGGAAACCAGACTTACTGAACACACTGAGACCGGAGGGACCCCTGAATCTACTGCCTGGAAGCAACTTCTGAACCTTGAGCTGAAACTATCCCATGAAATCATCTTTAAGCCAAACAACAATTTACCTTAATAACTAAAAGAATGTCTGTCTTGAGCTTTGCACGCTAGTGAAGAATCACCTATAAGAGACTGAAATGACAATGATAATTCTAAAGCACAGATTAGAACATTAAGGGGCAGAGAGTATAAGTTAACGGTGGTGAAACCATAGGGGCAGAGATAGTGAGAATGGTGACATAATGTGAAGAACATAACGTAAAAATTGTTGAATGGGTATGTTTTGTTGTGTATATTTTCATCAAAAATAAAAAGTTTAAAAAAACATGGTCATGGGGTTCAACTATGAACTACGAGAGAAGGGCGAGGAGGGTCTTCCATGTTTGGAGGGCTTCCCTATCTCTCTCCAAGTCCTTGTGTCCATCTGTTCATCCACCCATCTGTCCATCTGTTCACCCATCCATCCACCCATCCATCCATGTCTTAACCAATGGGTTGCCGTAGACCCAGCCTTGTGTCCGATGCAGAAGAGTGGCAGAAGACACACTGTCCCTGCCCTCAAAGAATGCACCATCTATTTGGAGAGAGAGGACATGCACACAGGAAACGAAAACGCAAGTCGCTTTGTGAGTACGTGCCGCAAAGCCTGGTCAGATGGATACCTTCTATAGAAATCCCAGACAGGGGAGGTCAAAGTGGTCTGGGATGCCTAGCAGAGGGGGGAGCTAGAGGTAGCTCTTGAAAGGTGAGGGATATTTAGAAAGTTAGAGCAGAGGCAGGAAGGGGGTTTGGGGTGGAAGGGATGATGTGAGCAAAGGTGCAGAGGCAGGAACATAGTGGGATTAGATGTGTGCCTGTGTGTCTGTGTGGGCGTCTGCATGCATCTGGGAGGCTGTTGGCCTGCGGGGAGCAGGCCCTGCAGCTGGGGTCAGATCACAAAGTGAAGGGAGCTGGCTCAGGTTTTAGAAGAGCATTTTTGGTGGGAGAAACCCAGAGGCGATGTTTATAACCCAAGATTTTTTCCTCCTGGAAAGTGGCAGCACCAGCTCTGTGACTGAGAATCAGGTTGCCATCTGCTTCTGGTTTTCCCTATTTGGGCTGCGACAGGGACTTGTTTCAAGGGAGATAGAGGACTATTTTGCTTCCTAGCCCACACTGGCCCCATCTATAAAGGGGCGCCTGGTCTGCGCGCGCGTGCGTGCGTGCGTGCGTGCGTGCGTGTGTGTGTGAGAGAGAGAGACGGAGACAGACAGACACCAGGGCCCTGCTGCCAGACAGACCTCCCGGGTTGCTCCTTGGCTGTGGGCCCCACACTCCCCAGCCCTGGCCTAATTTCCAGCTGGGGCTGGAAAGTTGGGAGCTTGGGCCAAGGACTCTCTGCTTCCCATGGAGGCCCAGGAGCCTGTCCAAGGCCCAGCTGTGCTTGTCCTGCCTGGGCTTCTGCGGAAAAGGGTGCTCAGAGCAGGGTATGGGCCATTCTCCCTTTATCTACCACCATTCTTTTGGGAGACTCATTTATCCATCCACACAGTCATCCATCCTTCATGCTCCTATCCCTTCATATATCCCTGTCCCCAGCCTTCTTCAGCTAAGAACCACTGGGGCAGAGTGGTTAAGAGTGTAAGTCTTGGAGTGCAGCTGCCTGGGTTCAAACCCCAGCTCTAACAGACAGATTGTTTAAGGTCTCTCTATCTTCATTTCGGAGCCCTGGTGGTGCAGTGGTTAAAAGCTCGGCTGATAACCAAAAGGTCAGCAATTCGAATCTACCAGCTGCTCCTTGGAAACCCTATTGGGCATTTCTACTCTGCCCTATAGGGTCGCTATGAGTTGGAATCAACTTGACGGCAACAAGGTTTTTTAATCTTCATTTCTACTCTGTAAAGTGAAGAGACTGCTAGGACCCACTTAATTGGACTGCTGGGGAGAAAACAAGTTACTATGCATAAAGAACCTGGCACAGTATGCGACTGCCGTTATCCTTGATTGATCCACTCTCCCAGAGACTGGGGAAGCGGGAGAAGGGGAGATTCTCTCTGGAGAAGCAAAGGCATCTATCTAGGTAAAATAACAGGAGAACAACCTGGGGCAGGTTGGGATGGCCAAAGGAGGGAACTGAGGGAGACCAGAAGGGTCTGGGGGCTGCTGGAGAGAAGGAACTTGGGAAGAATGTGGGGAGACTGGTCTGGCTGGTGCCAATGGGGTGGGCCAAGGCTGGGGTGTCCTTTTAGAGATGAAGAAACCCAGGCTCAGAGAGGTAAAGCCACTTCCCCAAGACCACACAGCTCATAGGTGACAGAGCTGGAGTCAAACCCCATCTGAATGACTCAGTTCTTACTGCTTTCGCATTCCCCAGGAATCCCCAGTGCTGCCAGGCCGGGAGGCCCTCCCTGATCAGATGTGGTGGGCGGCAGTGACAGCCCAGCTTGGATCCCCCTCACTGCTGGGCCAAGCGCCGACTTAATGAAGCTGCTCCACAAAGGGGCAGGCGGCTGCCACAATCCTCACAGCGGGTACTCCAAATCTGGGACAAAGGGGCCTCTCAGTCAAGGGCCTGTGTACCCAGGAAACTTGGTGTGGCCTTCTGGGCCAGTGTGGGCCCAGGGTGGGCTGGGGGCTTCCCAAGGGTCTGGCAACCACCTCCCTGAGTGTCCACGTGAAGGAGAAGTCTAACGAGGAGTCACAAAAGATACCAAACTGGGGTCAGCCCAATGTGGGAGTCACGAGACGGGTTCCGGGTTGGGCCCTGCCTGACTGACAGCATGACTTGGGTGATGGCAACCCTCTATGTGCTTCAGTTTCCATGACTGAAAAAATCAGGGCATTGGACTGGGCCCCACCTGAACTTCTGCCAAGAGTCTCCAGCTACAGGTCCCAGACAGGGCTGTGTCCTGCTTGCCGCAGGGGGAACAATCTCCCAGCTCTGGGTAACACCTTTCTGCCCCAGCCCTCCCCTGACCAGCGTTCCTTAACACTGAATGCACTCCCTCTTCTCTGGGTCAGCCTGGCTCCAACCATGGTGAAGTCCTGCCCACCAGGACACCCAGTACAGATCCCAGCAGGGGAGGCCTGGGCCGCCTCCATCCCGAGTGATGCCATTTCTGAGCTTCTGCCACAAGAAGGGAAGACCCCCAGTCCTGGGAGCAGGCATGAACCCTTGAACCCCAGAGCAGGAAATGGGATGGGGGAGACAGGGAGTGGCCAGGCCTGGTGGAGTCACCACTGAGCGTGCCCCCTTTCCCAGCTCTTCTCTCAGCTCTTGCTGACACCCTGCATCACTGTTTCACATGTGTCTCTCCCCCGCGTTGGACTGCAGTGTCTTATCAGAACTGGACCGCGTGTGCTCAGAAGTGATGTGTCTGCACGTCCCGACCCTGAGGGCCTCTCCCCCTCTCCAAGGACCCTTCACTCCTGGTCTGAGCATCTCCATCTGACCTCCTGACTCCACACCACCTCGTGACACTCAACGACTGTCCCTGGACACTGGTCTGTCCAGCCCTCATAGGAAGAGCAACAAGCTGGACTGGGCTGGGCTTTGGCCTCACCTCCTCCAGGAAGGCGTTCCTGATAACTTGAGCCAGCACTGACTTCAGACCTCCCAGCAGGTCACAGTGTGTGGTGGGCTGGTCTCCAGATTCTTGTTACAGAGCCTCAGTGCTTAGTGACCCAGGGCCTCAGCCCCAGAGCCCCCCGACTAGGGGGTGGGGAGGCGCCCCTGGCCATCCTTGCAGCTGCTGTCTCTCTTTCCTCTGATTCCCTGTAGCACAAGCGGCTCTTCCCCTCCTTTTTCAACAAGTATTTGCTCAGCACCTACTCTGTGCCTGGCGCTGGGGCCACAGTATTGAATGAAGCAGGTTCATTTCCTGCCCCTGGGGAGCTGCCAGTGGGGAAGGGTGGGGAAGAAGGCACGAAACAAGTAAATAAGCAAATCAGTAAATTAGGAGGAGCGCTGTGAAGAAAATGAGAAGGCTGCCTGGGAAGGAACCTTTGGCCTGCTCTCCCAGTGTGAGCCCCCCAGGCAATGTGCCTGCTCAGCTGCTCCCCAGCACCCCAGAGGGCAACCTTACTGGACGTGGACCCCCACAGAAGGGCCTGGCACACCCTGGGGGAGGAGACGCCTGCCTATGAGGTGGCCACTGGGGGATGGAATGGAGACAGGAATTGAAAGTTAGAAATTCCAAAATATTCCGAGGGAATTTGTACAGAGAGTAAAGTGGGGGAAGAAAGGAAGCCCACACAGCAGAAAGATGGGCACAGCCGAGGATGGTTTTGACACCTACACCTCTGGGTTATGGGCCCCGCACTCATAAAGGGATGTCCTCTTGGGGGAGAACTCTGTGGAGCAGTCCTACTCTGTCCTATTGGGTCGCTATGAGTTGGCATTGACTGATCAGCAGTGGGTTTGGTTTGGTTCTTGGGGAGCCTGAGGGGCAGAAGAAAGGGGTGGAGCCTCCCCAGGCCAAAACTCAGGCCGAAGACTAGGGGAATTTTGGAGCCATGCTGAGCGCAGTGTTTAATTCAGAGGCTTTTTGGAGAGCTCCCCCTGGCTGCTATTTGAAGGTGAATGGGGGGGTCGGGGGCAGAGACAGCGGTCGGTGCATAAATGCCCCACTGCCCTGGCCTGGGGTGGGAGAACTGTGCTCGGGGTTCTTGTCATCTTGGGCTCCCTGCGGGACACGCTCCAGCCACCTGGGGGTTGCTGGCTTGATAACCCACCACTTTGGGCTGCCCTCCTTCCCCGCCTTACTTCATCCCTCAATGGGGCTTTCTGGCATCACCTCCCCGACAGAGTCCTTGGGCTCATATCCTCGTCCCCAGATCTGCTTCTAGGGAATTCCAAACCAAGATGCCCACCTCTCCTGGAATTATTTCACTGTCTCTGGCACTAAGTGTTGCCCAGCTGCCCCTTAAGGTGCTCCTAGCCCCTCAGCCTGGGGCCTCAGGAGCCAGCACAGAACCGCACACAGTGGGGGCTTTACCCAGACTTGCCGAGTATGAGCCAATGACAGAATAACCCGCATCCAACCTCTATTTGAGGGGGCAAGAGGTGGGTGCCCGTAGTGCAGCTCTCCTTGGGTCGCTGACCAGATAAGCCAGACTCACGGGTGCCCTGTTCCCATGCTGGAGACCCGTGGGAGGCGGCTTGGGGTGGGGCCAGCGCACTCTCGGCTATTAACCTTTAATTCTCTCTGGCTTGGCAGGCCCTCACTTCTTAATCAGGAGCCGGCCTCCCCTAATTAAATCAGACCTGACCGAAGCCAGCTCCTCCTTCCCAGCCTCCAGAGCAGCCAGCCCTCCTCTTTGTCCATCCTGCAGGGCTCCTGGTCCTGTCTCCTGGGGTCCAATATGGCTTCCAGGTGCCCTCCTAGGCACCAGCATTGCGGAGGCTCCAGGCTCTGGAAACTACAGTGAACTAGAGCCAGAATGAGCTCTTTTCTGACTCTGAGTCAAAAAACCTGGCCCAGTTTCTCCGGGTGACCTCAGGCACATCATTTCCCCAAATTCCTGCTGATGGGCTACAGGCCCCCTGGGTACAGTGAGAGGGCTGGGCTAGAGGATGTCTGGGTCTGCTGGGCTCCACTGGCTGGGACGTGGGGCAAACTCTCCTCCTGCCTCTTACTGGGGAGCAGCCAGGATGGAAGGAGAGGCTGCTTCAATGGCCCCAGAAACCCCAAGCCCATGTAGCTGCGAGCTGAGGGGTGGGTGTCTGTGGGGTTGGTTAGCCAGGCTTCCTACTTTTCCCTAAAACAAAAATCTGTTGCTGTCGAGTCCAACTCATAGTGACCCTATAAGACAGAGTAGAACTGCCCCATGGGGTTTCCGAGGCTGTAATCTTTATGGGAGCAGTCCCGCAGAGTGGCTGGTGGGTTTGAACCACCAGCCTTTTAGTTAGCAGCCGAGCGTTTAACCACTGCACCACCAGGGCTCCTTACTTCTGTCCTAGTGCATATTTTCCCCTTCAACAATAACAGTAATAATAGGTCACGTTTATTATGACCACATGCCATGCTGTATGCTGAGCACTTTATGAGCTTTACTGGGGGCTGGGGGGCAGGATGGCAGGATGGGTAAGAGCCAGGCTCTCCTGCTGGACTGCTGGGCTCCATCCCATTTTTGCACTAATCAGCTGTGCATGTCAGGTAACATTTCTGTGCCTCAGTAATCTATAAATTGTGGAAAATAACTGTTCCTACTTTGTGGGATAGATGTAAAAATTAAATGAGTTAAAGCATGTAAATTGCTTGGAAGAGTGCCTTGGCACACGGGAAGCATTCAATCGATATGTGAGCTATTATTAGCATTCTAGACCTTACAATAACCCCCTGAGTCATCACTATTATTGTCCCTATTTTATTCCCCAGGGGGACACAGGGCTCAGAGAGAGTCAACCCAACACATTTATTGAACACCTACTGTGTTCTCCACCACTCATCTGTCAGTTTGTCATACTGTGGTGGCTCACGTGTTGCTGTGATGCTGGAAGCTATGCCATCAGTATTTCAAATACTAGTAGAGTCACCCATGGTGGACAGGTTTCAGCGGAGCTTCCATACTAAGATAGACTAGGAAGAAGGACCTGGCAGTCTACTTCTGAAAAACTTGCCAGTGAAAACCTTATGCTTGGTAAAGTAGGGGGTCAGCAAAAGAGAGGAAGATCCTCAACGAGATGGACTGACACAGTGGCTGCAACAATGAGCTCAAGCATAACAACGATTGTGAGGATGGTGCAAGACCTGGCAGTGTTTCGTTCTGTTGTACATGGGGTCGCCATGAGTTGGAACTGACTTGACCGCACCTAGCAACAACAACTGGGTTCTAGTCACCAGTAAATACACAGAATACAGTGATGAATGGGACAGAGGCGGTCTGGTCCTGATCCTTGTGGGTGGACAGCCTCCCAGGGAAGACAGATGTGAAACAACTGTTCAATATACCTGTGGAGGTGCCAGAAAGAAAAGCGTGTGTGGGAGGTGGCAGGTCTAGGTGGGGTTGTCCCACCTGACACACAGCTGGTGTCGGGCAGAGCCAGGATCTTAAACTAGATCCGTGACCCATCTTAACCACCCTGCCACCTTCCTGCCCAAGAGCATCCAAGGGGGACGTATGACCATGAAGAGCAAAGCTGACAAGTAGCTCCTCATGCACGTTCTGCTAGACCACTGGGCTGCTGGGATGCCTGGAACTTCCCCTGGTTAGAAGGTTGGTGCCCCTTTGTGGCCCAGCCTCTTGGTCTGTTGCCTGTGCCCTCTGGCTTCCCAAGATGCACGGGGTGGGGAGAGGAGTCAGACTGCAGTTGCAGTGGCCTTCCTGCTGACCTGGGGAGCATAACTGTATGTGTACTTCCTGGGGTGGGCACCCAGCTGGATTGTTAGAATCGATAGGCAGGGAAGGTGCCCACTGGAATGGGAGCCTTTGCCCCACTGCCCACTCAATGGTCAGTCCACCTCAGAGCTGCATCAAGAAGGCCAAGCAGGCCCGGCCTCTGGGTTACTGTAATCTGTGCAGTGCCAAAGCAGCAGCCAGAGCTAAGGAGCGCCAAAGAACAGAGTATCAGTCCCAGGAGCAAATATTTCTTCTTCCCAGAAAGGAGCAGAGGGAAGGGATGCCAATGGGGCTCCAAAGCCCAGGATATGGAAAGAATTAAAACCCCCCTCTGGGATCTTTTGGGGTGATGGAAGTATTCTAAAAAAGGGTTATGGCAATGGTTGCACAACTTCGTAAATTTACTAATCATCATTGAATTAATTACACACTTAAAATGAGTGAATTTTATAGTATGTAAATTATACCTCAATAAAACTTTTGTTTTTTTCAGTCTCCCCCTGGCTCTAACCACTGAGCCAGGCTTTGGAGGAAACCTCTCCTAGTGGGAGCTTTGGGCTGTGTGTCGTGTGTGTGTGTGTGTGCGTGTGTGTGTGCACGTGCGTGTGTGTGTGCGTGCGTGCGTGCGTGTGTGTGTGTGTGTGTGTGTGTATGGTTTCCACATGCACCATCTACATAGCCTCTGGATTCATGATTCCCTGTGTAATATATGGGGGGAGGAATTAAGGGGTCTGCCTAGGGAGGGGTCACAGCTGGACACCCAAGGCCAAGGTCAGGTCTCAGATTCTACCTAGAGTCTTCAGTCTATTGTTTCAGGGAGGGAGATGAGCACTTTGGGCACTTCCAGAACCAGCCTCACTGCATCCAGTCAGAGGACCCTGCACTAGCTGGGCGGCCCCCTCCTCAGAAGTCTGACCCCAGAGCAGGAAGCCCCTCCTGGGAGCTTCCAAGGCTTGGAAGGGGTCTCAGAGAGCTGCCCTAGGAAGGCCTGGACCAGCCCTAGGGGCCTCCTGAGCCTTGTACCTCTGAGGGATGTGGTCCAGTGAGAAGTCTGGATTCCCCTTAAGAGGACCCAATTGTGGAAAGTCCCTGAAACTCTGCCTTCAGGTCCCTCCCACCCCATCAGTGACCACAGCAACCATGGGGTCCTCATTCAAATATTCTGCCCTTTCGTCAGATGAAAGGTCCCAGCTTGTAACTTAGAAGCTACAGTCCACCTGGTCATGGCCCCAGTGCTTCTCTCTCCATAACATACCCCGCCCTCCAGTGCAGTCAGCTGAGGTATAGGGACAGAGCACTGGACTTGGAGTTGGACAGGTCTGAATCCAGCCTCTGACACTTACTAGCTGAGGGAGACACTCAACCTCTCCGAGCCTAAGGTTCCCCATCTTTAGAAAAGAGACATTAACCTCACTGGGTTGTACTAATGGTTAAATAAGAGAAACTGCTCAAGGGTCCAGCCCAGCATCTGGCACAATCTCAGCAGAGTCTGCAAGCTCCCCAAAGGATGCTGGCATCAGTAGTACACACCTTTGGCCATTAGGTGGCGCGATGTAAACACAGATCCCATGAACTAAGGCCCTCTGTGTGACCCAAAGATTAGTGGTGCCCCAACTCCCCCCACCCCCAGAAGTCCCTGGATGGTGCAAATGGTTAATGAGTTCAGCTGCTAACTGAAAGGCTGGTGGTTTAGAGTCCACTCAGAGGACTGCCTTGGAAGAAAAATCTGGCATCTACTTTGGAAAACTCAGCCACTGAAAACCCTACAGAGCACAGCTATACTCTGACACACGTGGGGTTGCCATGAGTTGGAACTGACTCAAACTTTTTGCTGTTGTTGTAACTCCCCCAATCAACCTGAACACCTAATTTACAGGGCCTGTGAAGGGGAAGGGGCCACATGATCTCTCATCTGAGCCTCATGTTGAAGCGTAATTGGATCTGCAGCTGTTATAAGCCCCATTTTACAGGTGAGGAAACTCAGGCTTTGGGAATTTAAATAATTCCCAGCCCCCGTGGCTTGTGGGCAGAGGAGCCAGGGTTCCAGCCCCTTCCTATTATGCTCCACCACCTCCCGCAGGAGTGTGCTGGGCCCCGCCCATGCCGTCTATCAGGGTCCCTCCCACTTAGACGGCAGGTACTGAGCCATGTTCCTCCTCCCTCTATGCGAACAGAAGCAGCCCTGGTCTCTTGGAGGTGGCAGGCCGGGTCTGAGGTTCAGCTCAATTGTGGATGCTCTGTGGACGGGGTAACTAACCAGGGCACGGGCCACAATGGCAGGAGCTAAGCCTCACTTTGAACATGACAGAACAGCAAGGCAGGCTCAGAGGACTGTGAGGGGCTCACCCTGCCAGCTGGAGCCTCCAAAGGGCACTGTGGACCTTGAGAGCAAGAGAGGGGGCACTTGGGGACCATGGGCACCTGCACACCAGGGCCATCCTCCTGGGCTGAGGTTCAGGGAAACCCAGAAAAACAGGCCTGGGAGAATAACAGGGGCCCAGCCCACCCACACACCCTCTACCAGGGCAATTGCCCTTGCTCTGCGAGCCAGGATAGTGGCTTTTGAATTTCCTTCTCTCCAGCCTGCCACCCGCCCAGGCCTAAGGAGTCCTTGTTCCTCAGAGCTGATGGCCCTTTCAAGCGGGTTGGACACAGCTTCCTGTGGGCACCCTCCTGCCATCTGCCCATCCAGGTTGAAGGAAGCTGTGGCGGGGAGTGGGCAGGGTTTACTTACAAGAAGTTTTGTGTTCTCCCACCCTCAATGGCCCCAGGCCCCTAGGTCCAGCTGGCTCTCTCACCCAACAGCATAAAGAGGCTATTTGTGCAGTTGGTGGCAGAAGGGGCTGGAAGGACAGCGTGGCCCACCTACCTGGCTGGGTGGGTGGTGGCAGGGCCTGACAGGGTGTGGAGAGCCGTCCCACTGGCCAGGGTCTGACCAGGACCCTGCCAAGAGTGGGGGTGGCGGTGCCAAATGTTCGAGGTTGGCTCGCCACCCCAATTCCCAAACCACCTGTCCCTTGGAGTGGGACAGGGATGCCTTGGGGTTCCAAATAGCACCAGTGGGGTGCCTGGTGGTGCAGGGGTGGAAGAGGCAGCACGGTCAGTGCCAATTCTGCTGAGGATTCCCAGAGCTGGAAGGGGCTTGGTGAGACCCTCAGCCCTGCTCCCACTTTCAGCTGTACCTGATTCCGTTAATCCAGTATTTTTCCGAATGGCTACTCTATACCTGGAGTCCCTGGATGATGCAAAGTTAACGTGCTCGCCTGCTAATCAAAAGGTTGGAGATTTGAGTTCATCCAGAGATGCCTCAGAAGAAAGGCCTGGCAATCAATCTACTTCCAAAGAATCGGCCATTGAAAACCCTGTGGAGCATAGTTCTACTCTGTCACACACGGGGGCACGAGGGGCTATGAGTCAGAACCAACTTGCTGACATTGTGTGTGTGTGTGTGTGTGTGTGTGTGTGTGTCTGTGTGTCTGTGTGTGTGTGTGTGTGTGTGTGTGTGTGTGTGTTTTCCCTCTGTGCCCAGGCCTGGGCTGGTGGAGGAAAGGAGAACAGAAAGTTTCCATTTCCTGAGCATCTGTGATGGGTCAGGCACTGTTCGTTGTTGTGTGTCACTGGATGGATTCCAACCCATCGCAACCCTATAGGACAGAGTAGAACCTCCCCATCGGGTTTCTTAGGCTGTAACCTTTACAGGAGCAGATCGCAAGGTCTTTTCTCCCGTGGAGTGGCTGGTGGGTTCGAATTGCCAACCTTTCAGTTAGCAGCCGAGCTCTTAACCACTGTGCCACCAGGGCTCCTGCAGGCACTCTAGGAGGTGTTTTACAACTCCTCTGCCAAGTGGGCACTGTAAGCCCTTTAAAGATGGGGAAATGGAGATTTGAAGATGGGAAGCGATTTATTCAAGGCCATTTGCAGAGCTGCGCGTTCTGACTGTTGTCTCTAGAGGTAGTTTCACTCAATTCAGAATTTCAACCTAGTGGTAGCCTTGACCTCACCAACCTGCGCAGTCCCTGGCACACAGTGTGTGCTCAGTAAGTACCTCCGGACTGACTGTCTGACTGCTCCCTGTGCTTGTCCCAAGACCTTCCATTTGCCCCCCATGGAAGAGGAAGGGCGGGAAGAAGAGGGTCACTGTGATGCAGCACCTACTATGTACCCCATATACATCATCTCACTTCATCCTCACCAGCGCCCTAGGAGGCAGGTGTGGTTTATGGAGAAGGGAAAGCTAGGTCACCAACCCAAGTCAGGGAGCCTGCATTGTCACCCGAGACAATGGCAGCCAGACATGGCAGAGCAGCTGGCCTGCCTTCCAGAGCAGGTCAGACCTGAAATTTGGGACTGAGGCTATTGGGGCTCCTGGAAGAGGCTCCTCAAATTCTCAGTCCTGTCCTGGGCGGCACTGCCACACACTGTCTCATCCAGATGACACGGTCTCCATCTTTTTTCCATGTCCCCAAGACAGGGCTGGACAAGTCTGTCCCCCTGATTATCCTTTACCTCGGGGATGGGCAGTGGCAGCCGCCATCCTGCCTCCTTGCCCCCCACCCCAACCCACAGCATTATCACCTGCTCCTGGACAAAATGACCAACTGCAAAGTATGGATGGGAAGGGGGTGGAGATACCCTGCAGAGGAGTCAGTCTCCTTGGGTTTGACTTCATGTCCACCCCCAGCCCCAAAGCAGCTGCTGCCCCTGCCCTGGGTCTCCTTCCCGGAAGCCTCTCTCAGCGTCCTTCAAGTTAGCCCCTCCGTCACCTTGATGACCCTCCACAAACTCAGTGCTCTGCCGGGACAGCCCTCATTGTAGGGCAGCCTCCCTTCTTACTGCCCCAGCATCCCATGGATCCACAGACAGTGCAGATGGCAGGGATGCTGGGGTGCAATTCACTTCGCTGTGAGTGCTTTCCACCAATGCTCCTCAGGCCAGATGGAAGCCAGCTCTGTGGGCAGGCTGGGACAGGCCCCCAGAACATTGGGGCATTGTTCTAGGCCGCAACACAGGGTAGCTCTGTGGGCCCTGGGACTAAAGAACAAAAACCTGTTTAGCAGGGCTCCCTCCTCCCATGCAATTTCAAGAATTTAACCAGGATCCTGGCTGGCTTCCTAGTCTTCCTAGTTTTCTGCTTCTATTCATAAGGTTTTCACTGGCTAATTCTTTTCAGAAGTAGACTGCCAGGTCCTTCTTCCTAGTCTGTCTTAGTCTGGAAGCTCAGCTGAAACCTGTCCGCCATGGGTGACCCTGCTGGTGTCTGAATACCGGTGGCATAGCTTCCAGCATCACAGCAACACTCAAGCCCCACAGTACAACAAACTGACAGACACGTGGGGGCTGTCAACAGACGGGAAGAGATCCATATTTATGCCTATTCCCAAGAAGGTGATCCAACTGAATGCGGAAATTATTGAACACTATCGTTAATATCACATGCAAGTAAAATTTTGCTGAATATCATTCAAAAGCGGCTGCAGCACTGTATCAACAGGGAACTGCCAGAAATTCATGCTGGATTCAGAAGAGGAGGTAGAACCAGGGATATCACTGCTGATGTCAGATGGACCTGGCTGAAAGCAGAGAATACCAGAAAGATGTTTACCTGTGTTTTACTGACTATGCAAAAGCATTTGACAGTGTGGATCATAACACATTATGGATAACATTTCAAAGAATGGGAATTCCAGAACACTTAATTGTGATCATGAGGAACCTGTACATAGATCAAAAGGTGGTTGTTCGGACAGAACAAGGGGATACTGCGTAGTTTAAAGTCAGGAAAGGTGTGCATCAGCGTTGTATCCTTTCACCATACTTATTCAATCCGTATGCTGAGAAAATAATCTGAGAAGCTGAACTATATGAAGAAGAACGGGACATCAGGATTGGAGGAAGACTCATTAACAACTTGCATTATGCAGATGACACAGCCTTGCTTGCTGAAAGTGAAGAGGACTTGAAGCACTTACTGATGAAGATCAAAGACCATAGCCTTCAGTACGGATAACACCTCAACATAAAGAAAACAAAAATCCTCACAACTGGACCAATAAGCAACATCATGATAAACAGAAAAAAAGATTTAAGTTGTCAAGGATTTCATTTTGGATCCACAATCAACACCCATGGAAGCAGCAGTCAAGAAATCAAAAGACCCATTGCAATGGGCAAATCTGCTGCAAAAGACCTCTTTAAAGTGTTGAAAAGTGGACAGTTCAGACAAAATGGCGCTCTAGGCAGACGCACCACGCTGTCCCTCCACAGAAAAGATCCGAAAAACTAAGCCGAACAGAGAATACAACAATCCTGAAACCCTAAAACATCAAATGAAGAGATAAAGAACTCAGCCAAGCACCAAATGGAGTGAGAAAACTGACAAGAGAATGGAGAGCGAGGAGAAATTCATACAGAGGTCCCCTACCAGCTAACACAGCGCGGATCCACCATCTTGGACTCCTACTGGAGACCAGCAAACAGGGGGTACGAGAAAGCAGCCTCACGGAGCTTCCAGCGGGAGACAAAACAACCGGTAATTGGCGATATATGCTTTCCCACCCCCGACCCTTCTTCACCCCGACTCGGCCTCCTCTGCTTC
>NW_004443943.1:30199842-30228591 GCF_000243295.1 Trichechus manatus latirostris
ATGGTTTAAGGAGATATGTACATGTGCCAAGTTGACAAGGGGTGGACTGTGATGGTTAAGATTGTGTGTCAACTTGGCTGGGCCATGATTCTCCGTGTTTTAATATAATCACTCCCATGATTGAATATACTGTGAGTAGCCAATCAGATGAAAGGGATTCTCCTTGGGGGTGTGGCCCGCATCTGTATATAAGCCGACGTTCTGGCTTTTTGCTCTCTCTGGATCCTGCGGCTGCTTCCTGTCGTCTCATCTCCTGTTCTTGGGACTTGAGCTGTCAGCTTATCTGCCGAACCTGGGATTCGTCGATCTGCACAGACTGTGAGTGGGAGCCCTGCTCTCCGACCTTCCTATCTTGGGCTTGCCAGCTTCTCCAGCTGTGTGACTTGGGAGAGGCCTCTACCCTGATCCACGGACTTGGGACGTTCTAGCCTCTACAATCACGTGAGCTGTTTCCTTGATATAATCTCTCTATACATACATATATTTATACACTTTACTGGTTTTGCTTCTCTAGAGAACCCAGCCTAAGACAGACATGTTGTCAGGAGGGACCAGCCCCTGGAGAAGGACATTATGGTTGGTAAAGTACAGGGTCAGTGAAAAAGAGGAAGACCCTCAACGAGATGGATTGACACGGTGGCTGCAACAATAGGCTTAAGTATAACAACGATTGTGAGCATGTCGCAGGACTGGGCAGTGTTTTGTTCTGTAGTACACAGAGTCACTATGAGTCGGAACTGACTCAATGGCACCTAACCACAACAACAACCTGGCTGGCTCCAGCGGGAAACCATGAGCTGGGAGGGGGTGGCAGGAGCAAGAGGAGACCCTGGGCTCCTGCTTGTCCACAGCCATGTACTATGGGCCCACTATGGGCCACTAGTGCCAGGCACTGGGTGCCAAGCCACGTAAGATGAGGTTGGTCCCTGCCAGCCACAAGCTCCCAGGCCAGTGGGCTGTTAGCAGGCCTGACCAGCAGAATGATGCATGTGTGACAAGAGGGAGGCATACCCAAACTCACCCTGGTGTCAGTTTCCCCTCTGTGACACAGGCGACCAAATGCCAGTGTGCCCATCTGCTCAGGGGCTGCGCTGAGAGCAGAGAGCTGCAGCGGTCAGATGGCAGAGGGAGGCTGCACCCACCCCTGGTCTGTAAAGGGCAGGTCTACAGTTTCCAAGGGTGGGTGAAGCGGTGTGGGGAGGAGTGATGTGGAGCCTCTCCTGCTGCACCTCCCGACCCTCTTCCCCACCTGGGGCTGCCGGAATAACCAGTAGCAAACACTGTGCTTTGGGAAGTGCTGGCTAAGGTGTCACCCTCACAACAACCCTCAGAGGCAGGCAATGTCCTTACTCCCACTCTCTAGGTAAGGAACTGAGGCCCAGAGAGGAGAAGTGACTTGCCTGGGGCAAGGGCAGAGCTAGACTCTGGACCCAGGGTGTCTAACTCCAGAGAGGTTTGAGGGCTTGTCACCTCCATATTCTACCACCTTGAGAGTGCACAGTACAATTCAGGATCCTGCTAAGCAGCCCTGACTGTGTTAGGGCTCAGTGGGCCCATCAACCAACACTGATAGGTGCCAGGTCTGGGGGAGCAGAGATGTGGGTCCTGTGGTGGGGAGGGACCCACAAACAGATCACTGTGGTGTGGCCAGTGCAACTCCGAGGCTACCAGCCTGCCAGTTTTAGGGAGGGCTTTCTGGAAAAGCACCTCGCCTCAGCTGAGCCTGAGGGCTGAGGAGGACTCCTTCCAGGGCGGGTGGGGAGGGGCATGCCCCCGGTGGAGGGAATAGCAAGGGTCTGGACATGTAGGCTCACAACCCAGGCTGCACTCCTGCTATCAGCACCTAATCATGAGGCTGGAGGGGGCAGGACACAGGGCACTCAGACACCCCGCTGGGCTGGACTTCACCCTGATGTCCAGATACTCCTCCAATAGGAACGTGATTCACCCCGGAGCGGGGAGTAGGGGGCATCTGAGGACAGGATCTTAGGGTTCCCAGAGCTTCCTATGAGAACATTTACATTTATGGTTTCAATTGGATGAGAATTTGAAATGACATAGCAAGGCATTCTCTGTGTCATGTGGCTGGCCACGCTGTGAGCCCTGCCTGCAGCCAGGGCCTGCCTGTGGCTCGCATTTGCCAGCCCTGACTCCATGGGAGGGAGGGCTGCTATGGTGCAATGGAAGCAAGGCCAGGTGACACCCAGCTCCCAGACCCGGCAGCCATGCAGGGGATTCTTAGGAGCTCAAATAGAGTCTAGAGAGGGGGACTGGGTCAGCAGGGGTGGCCCCAAGGACACTGCACTGGCACTTAGGCCATTGCAGGATAGCTACCTCAGCTCTGCAGGGGATGCGCGGGCACATCTTCCAGCCAGCCATGATTTATCCTGCACTGAATCCCCTTTAGCTTCAAGGGTGCGTCTTCATCTGCCCCCTCCAGGATTTGGTGACCAAGGGTCTCCCTGCCCAAGCCAGCCCCATGGCTCACCCAAAATTCACACAGGGGATGCTAAGAGGCTCTATCACCAGCTTCCCTTGCCTGCCCCTGCCCACGGCCCTCTCATTCCTGGGTGATGTGCTCGGGGTGGGGGGACTGGTGCTCAGTTCACACAGGTCAGGGCAGGAAGGGGGGGCCTGACAGGACAGCACCAGGCTTCCAAGGCAGGCCCACTTGGGTTCAAGTCCTGTCTCCCTGTGGAGTAAAGAATTTAACTTTACCCAAAGAATTTGATCTTTGTCCTAGGTTCCTGAGAGATAATAAGAGATAACCTCTTATGTTACAGAGTAGAACTGCTCCATAGGGTTTTCTTGGCTATAATCTTTACAAAAAGAGATCACCAGGTCTTTTCTTCCATGGAGCCTCTGGGTGGTTTTGAACCAACAACCTTTAGGTTAGTAGCTGATCTCATACTTCTGGTGCTACCCCAAAAACCCAACCTACTGCTGTCGAGTCGATTACAACTCATAGTGACCCTACAGGACAGGGTAGAATAGTCCCACAGGGTTTCCAAGGATTGGCTGGTGGGTTCAAACTGCTGACCTTCCGGTTAGCAGCTGAACTCTTAACCACTACGCCGCCACCACGGCTCAGCTCCTTTAAAACCTTGGAATTTCCCCAGTAATTGAAGTGTCTTTCTTGAGGCTTCCAGATCACACCCGAGGGTTTATGCTAATGAAGTGGGAGGTGGCCAGGACAGAAAAACAACCTAGGGTTATCAGCCGACCTCAGGGAGGGAGCTGTGATTCAATCAATCATGTCTACATAATAACCTACCAACCAACCCGTTGCTGTCGAGTTGATTCCGACTCATAGCGACCCCAGAGGACAGAGAAGAACTGCCCCATAGGGTTTCCAAGGAGTGGCTGATGGATTCAAACTGCTGGCCTTTTGGTTAGCAGCTGAGCTCTTAACCACTGGGTCACCAGGGCTCCAGCACCATGTAATCTGGGCACCAGAAGCTCCATGGACTTCCTGGTGAGTGAAAGACATTGGTGCAAGTGGGAGGGTTGCTATTGTGTGCTGTCGAGTGGATTCCAACTCATAGTGACCCTACAGGACAGAGTAGAACTACCCAATAGGGTTTCCTAGGCTATAACCTTTACGGGAGCAGACTGCCAGGTCTTTTCTCCTGTGGCGCTGCTAGCGGATTCGAACTGCCGATGGTTCAGTTAGCAGCCAAGTGCTTAACCATTGCGCCACCAGGGCTCCTCTCATGGGAGGATGGTGCATCCCTTTTTGGGACTGGAAGATTCTCGTTGGGAACCCTCCAAGACCTTGCCCTATGAGGCTCTTCATTTGTATCCTTTTTGCTGTGATAAAGCTGTAATCGTAAGCACAGAGCCTTCATGAGTTCCATGAGTCATTCTGGCGAATTATTAAACCCATGAGAGCCAGCAGGTCAGAAGCTAGGGGAGCTGGGGACCTGAGTTTACTGTTGGTATCCTGAGGGGGCAGAGGGGACCCTTGAATTTGTACCCAGCTGGTCAGAAGTGAGGAGGAGCCCTGGGGACCCTTGAGCTTATAGCTGGCAATCTGAAGGGGCAGTGGGGAAAACCCCAAATTTGTAGCCAGCAGGTCAGAAGTGAGGGTGTCATGGGGACTCCCAAGTCTGCGGCTGGCGCCTGAGGTCTTGGGCCGGCCTGGCAGTCTGCAGGACTGTGCCCTTTAACTTGTGAGGTGTGACCTAGCTCCGGGTGGTTAGGGTCAGAGTAAGAAGTGCTGCGTGTGCCGCGGGTGTTAGGACAGCAGTTGTGAACTGGATTGAACTGACCTGCCTGATCCTTACAGTTTGGTGTTAGAAGTGGGACTTTGGGGTTTTCACACACTCCCCTACTTCTTGGCCATGTAAGCTGGGGCAAGCCTTCTAACTGCTGGGGCTTTGTTTCCCCCATCTGTTAAATGGGGACAATGCCCATTTCCTGGAGGCAGCCCAAGATTTAAATGGGATACTGCTATGTACAGCACAGAGGAATGGTCAGTGAGGCAAATACCCTCATTTTCCTTTCTGCTTTCCCATCAACATGCTCACATGCATGAACACACACACACAGATTTAACGGTTCGCTTTCCAAGAACACACCATCCCCAAAAGGAAAAGAAATGTCAAAGGGGCCGGGGTTTGTTTCCATCTACCCTGGCTGGGGTGCGGTAGGGTGGGGTGGGGGCTGCTGCCCAGGAGGCTGCAAAACCTTAGGAGCCATGAGCTGAGGGATGGGATAGAGCGGTGGTTAAAAGCTGAAGTCTGGAGCCAACCTGCCTGTTTGGGCCATGGCTGTCCCACCTGCCAGCTGAGTGACCTTTAGGGAGTACTTCAACTCTCTGAGCCTTGGTCTCTGTCAAATCATGTCACAGTCACACCTACCATGTGAGACTATAGCAAAGACTAGGTGAGATCAATCTTCATTCAACGGCTATTCCTGAGCTTTGGACCAGCCACTGCGCCAGGCGCTGGAGACAGCGTGAACAGAACACACACAAGTCCCTAGTCTCCTGGAGCCTGGTTCCAGTGAGAAAACAAGTCACGTGTGAGATGGTGCTAAGTTCTGTGAGGAAAGATGAAACTGGGAAGGGGAGGACAGCAAGCTCCAGAGGAGGAGGTAAGGATGTTAACCAGGGAGGTCAGTGAGGGAAGCCCCCACTGTATCTGAGGAAAGACTTGAAGGAACAGACCAAGGGGCTCTCGTGGGGAGAGGGTACATGTTCCAGGCAGAGGGAAGAGCCAGTGCACAGGCCCCAAGTTGGGACCCTGGCTGGGGAGTTGGAGAATCAGTAGGTAGGGCAGTGTGGCTGGAGTACAGCAGGCCAGGCAGTGGCAGGAGGCACCATCCGAGGTGGGGGGTGGGGCAGGCTGAGTATGGCCTTTGCTCTGAGTGACATGGAGCCACTGGAGGATTCTGAGCAGGAGAGACATGACCTGACGTATATCTGAAAGTGGTCATTCCTACTGCTGTGTTGAAAATAACCCATAGCGGGGCCAGGGCAGGAGCAGGGAGGCCAGTTAGGAGGCCACAGCACTGATTCAGGTGAGAGATGATGACGGCCTGGCCCGGTATAGGAGCAGGGGAGATGGTGAGACACGGTCAGAGTCAGGTATGTCCTGAAGGTAGCACCCACAGGATTTGCTGACGAGTTGGATGGTGGGGTGTGAAGGAAAGAGATGAATCTAGACTAGGCCGGGGTCCAGGGCCTGAGTGAGGTACCCCAAGGAGAGCTCAGCATTGTTCCTGCATAGTTAGCAATTGCCTCAGCCCATGTTAGTAGTTAGAGGAAGGACAGAGCCAGCCAGCAGCCTTCCTCAGAGTGGCTGCATGAGACCACCATGGCTGCCCTGAGCCAAGCCCATCAAAGGTGTCTACAGACAAGATCCTCTCTGTGCTGGGCCAATGATCTTGAGGAGCAGCCGCGGCAGTCTAGAGATCAGCCTGCTCCCACAGAAGCCAGGGCCTAGGATCAAAGCTGAGGGGCCCGGCCTGCTGCCTGCCTCCCCCATCAAGGTTGGGCTGCCTCAGACCTTGTCTCTCCCTGCAAGATAGAAAAGGAACACCATCTCCTCCACCTCAGCCGCATGAATTCTCGAAGGCCCCTGCAGCAGCACACTTGAAAGAGCCCAGGGGTTATCTGTAAAATTCCAATTAAATCCACAGGCTTTGATAATTTGATAAGCCACTCTTGCCCCAGAGTCAAAATATGCTGTTACTTGATCCCATGTTTATGTTCAGGATGGAGGGAGGAGAGGCTGATGGTGGCCTGGGAAGGTGCAAGCAGCCCACGGGGAGGGAGCTGCTGGGCCCCGGCTAACATATGGCCAGCCTGTTGGCCACGGGTCACACACAGGGTCTGGGCTCCTTTATGGTGAGCACATTCTGCAGGGGCACAGGTCTCTCTCGGCAGGTCCTGAAGGCGCAGCAGCAATGGCTGGGCCGAGGAAGGAAGCCCTTCAGAACTGTCCGGCCACAGTTGACCCCACGTCCCGAGCCTCAGGTCTGCCATGGGGCCAGAGGGATTCCTGTTCTCAGACCCATCTCTTGCCAGACCAGCTGTGAACCAGCCCAGGTGGCCAGTACCACCTCAAGAAGGAGGCAGATATTCATAAAAAAATTAAACACAGAACTACCATATGACATAGTAATTCCACTACTAGGTATATACCCAAAAGAATTGAAAGCAATGACTCAAACAGATACGTGTACACCAATGTTCATTGCAGCATTATTCACAATAGCCAAAATATGGAAACTACCCAAGAGTCCACCAACAGATGAACGGATGAACAAAATGTGGTATATACATACAAGGGAATATTACTCAGCCACAGAAAAGAACGAAGTTCTGATACATGCTACAACATGGGTGAACCTGGAAACCATTATGCCAAGTGAAAGAAGTCAGATACAAAAGGAGACATACTGTATGATCCCACTTTTATGAAAAATCCAGAAAAAGCAAATTATTAGAGACAGAAAGTAGATTAGTGGTTACCAGGGGCTGGGGGAGGGTGAGATGGGAGCTAATGCTCAATGGATACTGAGCCTCTTTCAGGGGTGAGGAAAGAGTTTTGGAAATAGATAGTGGTGATAGCTGTACAACATTGTGAATTAATGCTACTGAATCACATACTTAAAGAAGCTAAAACTGAAAATTTTGTTGCATATATTTTCCCTCCCATGCAACAGCCAGGCTGTGGTCTTCAGGGGTGCAGTGTGCACTGTTCTACAACCTTCCAGGAACAAAAGTTTTGAGCACCTACTATGTGCCAATAGCATCTCGCCAGAGCTCTATATAGGTTATCTCAGTAAACCCTCCTGACTACCCCAAGAGTTTGGTGTTATCTCGTTTTAGGGATGGGCAAACAGAAATGCAGAGAGATGGAGCAAATGGTCAGAGGTCACAGAGCCTTAAGGGGCAGGGTCTGACCCCAAAGCACTGCCCCTCAAGCTCTGCCACACTGCCTCGCCGAGGCACAACTGTCTCCCTGAGCCTGGTTACCGCCACTCCCTGAGGGCCTTCTGGAAGTAGCACAAGGCTAACCTGTTGCCATTAGCGCACGAGCTGTCACATGGGTTAGGACTAATTTATTTAGCTGACTGGCAGAGAGCAAGGTTTGGAGGCATGGTTCATAGGCAGGGTCAGTTGATCTTGTGACGATTCACCTGCTACTCCAACCACAAGCAATGATCCCTTTCCCCCACCTGTGGGGCACATCATCACATGTGGTCCCAGCGACAACCCACCTACAGAGGAGCACCCCTCCCCCGCGTAGGGAAAGAGAGTGGGAGGCACTGAGAGTTCAGCACAGAGGGGAGTGGCAGGGCCAGGTGTGAACCCAGGCCCGCTGCTTCCTTCATCTGCCCTGGGAGGTGGAGAAGGAAGGGGTGGGAGCACAGAGAGGGGAGCACAGAAAAGAGACACTGACTCACAGTCCTGGTCCTCCCAAAATCAGGAGGCAGGCAGGAGGAGTTAAAAGAGTACGGGTTTTCTGTTTGGAGCCAGAAAGTTCTGGGTTCAAGTCCCAGCAGCAGCTGTCAGCTTCCATTTCCTTATCTGTAACGTGGGGGTAAGAATGCATAAATCCTGGTGCAAACCTTTCTCGGGAACCCGACACATAGCAGGTACAGTGAGAACATGTGTCTCCTTCTGATGAGAACAAATATTTGTATTTCATTTTGTGGTTTACAAAACTCGTTCCCAGACCTCATCTCACCCGAGTTTCATACATTGATCTTGGTTGGAGGTAGCAACACCAAAAAACCAAACCCCTTGTCATTGAGTCGCCTCCGACTCATAGCAACCCTATAGGACACAGTAGAACTGTCACATAGGGTTTCCAAGCAGTGGCTGGTGGATTCGAACTGCTGCCCTTTTGGTTAGCAGACAAGCTCTTAACCACTGTGCCGCCGCGGCTATGGAGGTAGCAATAGCAGGGATTAATTACTATTTGCTTCTTACAGATGAGGAAACAGAGGCTTAGGGGAGCTATGCGAGTGATCCCTTGGAGTTATGCAGCTAGGAAACAATGGAGTTGGGACTTGAACTCAAGACTTTGCATCCTATACCATCACAGTACTCTGCATTGTGAACCAAGTCACTGTTGAGTTTCTGATGGCTTGTGGCTTTTGCTTGTTAAGTCTGTGGTAGCCAGCAAGGGAGATGGCCTTTGTCAGGGCAGGTGAGCCTCTGCCCTGGGTGATGCTTCTTCCTCCCTCAAATGGTGCAGGCCATTTCAGGCTCTTAGTCTTACAGCATGGTTGAAAAGAAAGGGGCCCCTGTAGGCAGGACGGCCATGTATGGGTGTGCAGGCTGTGTACTCTACAACTCTGCTGGCACCATTTACAGAGAGTAGATTATGAATGGCACCCTGGGAGCTGGGCAACGTGGCATTCCTGTCTTCAGGCTTTCTCCTCCCCATCATCAGGTGGTCCCCTGCTTCTCCCCACTGTTCCCAGATATATCCTCTGTCCCATTCTTACCCTTTCCTCTGTGGTACCCACACCATCTGCCTCTCTTGCGACCACCCTGGTACTTACAAGATTTCAAGGGAACAGATACAGGAGTGAAGTGATCAGTGAGCATCCTCTTCAGTCCTCTCCCCTACCCAACACCCCTACCTGGCTGCTTTCTTCCACCATTACCTCCTGGGTGGAAACTGGATTCTCTCTCTTGAGAACCTATACTGTGGAATGCAGGTGACAGAATCCCTCTGAGCAAGAGAGGTGGCCACTAGGATGGAGTTTGGTCACGTGTGAGAAGTCAGTATGGCTGGGCAGAACATTTTAACCCACTAGGCCCAGAGTCTCCTGGTGCCAGAGAGAAAAAAGACCTTCTTGGTTCCACATTTCTCTCTAAAGTTAGATCATGTGATCTGACATGCAAACATCAGACAGCACTGGGCCTCTAGGAATCAAATACTCAGGTTCAAAGTTTCCTGCATCTTGCTTACTCAACAAACTGCATGACTTTGGGAAAATCACCTAATCACACTGGACCTCAATTTCCTCCTCTATTAACAGGGCTACTAATGTCTATCATAAAATGCCATCGATAAAAGGCATTTGGCAAACGCTCCATACACCTTCATTGTTATTTTTAAATTTCATTTTTATTGCACTCTAGGTGAAGGTTTACAGAACAAATAGTTTCTTATTAAACAGTCAGTACACATATTGTTTTATGACTTTGGTTAACAACCCCACCACATGTCAACACTCTCCCTTCTCAACCTTGGAGGACCTTTTTTTTTTGGTGAAAATATACATAGCCAAAGATACACCATTTCAAAAATTTCTACATATACAATTCAGTGACATCAATTACATTCTTCCAGTTGTGCTGCTATTCTCACTATCCTTTTCCAAATTATTCCATCACCATTGTCTTCAACTCACTGTCCCCTAGGCTTCCCATCAAAACGTTTGAGTTGCTGTTGTCAATTTGATCTCACATTGATAATTCTTTTTTTTTTTTGTACTTTAGATGAAGGTTTACAGAACAAAGTAGTTTCTCATTAAACAGTTAGTACACATATTGCCCTATGACAATGGTTAACAACCCCACGACATGCCAACGCTGTCCTTACTCAAACTTGGGTTCCCTATCATCAGCTTTCCAGTCCCCTCCTGCCTTCTAGTCCTTGTCCCTGGACTGCTGTGCCTCATTAGACCTGTTTTGTTTTATAGGGCTGTCCAATCCCCAGCTGAACGGTGAACCTCGGGAGTGACTTCACCACTGAGCTAAAAGGGTGTCCGGGGGTCATACTCTCGGGGTTTCTCCAGTCTCTCTCAGGCCAGCAAATCTGGTCTTTTTTTGTGAGTTAGAATTTTGTTCTGTATCCTTCTCCAGCTCTGTCCAGAACTCTCTGTTGTGATCCCGGTCAGAGCAGTCAGTGGTGGTAGCCGGGCACCATCTAGCTGTACTGGACTCAGTCTGGTGGAGGCCTTGGTAGCTGTGGTCCATCAGTCCTTTGGACTAATCTTTTACTTGTATCCTGTTCTTCACTGTTATTTTTAATGACCATTATAGAATCTATTGTAACAGCCTGGGACACCTGAGTTATTCTGCGAGTAACCTTTCAGTCTGGGCAGCACGTGTCCTCCTATATCTGTATTTCTGCAGGGAGCTTTGTAGCATTAACCATTAAGACCAATGGCTGCTAACCTTGGACATCTGAACAGCATATCCATTATATTTCCTGTTATCTCATCTGCTGCTTATAATAACCCCATGAGCTAGAAAGAGTTTGCAGGGAAACCTGCTCCTCAAATGTAGACACTCTCACTCGCCAGCTCTGGGGTGAGGGGAAATAAAGAGCAAGCTTTGGTTTGGCAGTAGGATTTTGGGGAATAAGGGTCCACTATGCCTTTGGCCCATCTTTCCTTAGCCTGGTTGGCCTTGACAGTGCTCCTTCTACCTGTGTCCCCACATTCCCAGCCTCTCCAGGCTGGTCTCAGCTTTGGCCCACACCTCTCAAGCACACAGAAGAGGCCTAAGTTCTACTTACTCTTTTGGGGGGTTGACGTCCTCTGGTCGGGCCTCAAAGAACCGAAAGACCTCATCACACTGTGAAATGTGGGGAGGCAGCCGGACAAGTGCCTGTGGAAAGATAGGAAGAAAGAACATTAGGCCTGATGAGGCTGGGAATAGGAAAATCAAAAGTAAGGTCAACTCAGGTCAACAGTGATGGGAGAGGATTAAAGGCTGTGCGGTGGAAAACATAGCCAACTACCTACCCACCCAAACAATCAGCCAACTAATCAACAAATTAAACACCTCTCCGTCCGTCCGTCCATCCATCCATCCATCCAATCAATTAACAAATCAGCCAACTAACCAACCAGCCAATTAATCAACTAACTAACTAACCAGCTGTTATGGATTGCATTGTGTCCCCCTAAAATATGCATCCACTTGGTTTAGGCTATGATTCCCAGTATTGTGTGGTTGTCCTCCATTTTGTGATTGATGTAATTTTCCTATGCATTGTAAACCCTAATCTCTACCTGTGGTTAATGAGGCTAGGTTGGGTTATGTTAAAGAGGATTAGGGTGGGATGTAACACCCTTACTCAGGTCACATCCCTGATCCAATGTAAAGGGAGTTTCCCTGGGGTGTGGCCTGCATCACCTTTTATCTTACAAGAGATATAAAAGACAGAAGGCAGCAGAGTGTGTCCTTTGGACCTGGGGTTCCTGCACAGTGAAGCTCCTCACCCGGGAAGACTGATGACAAGGACCTTTCCCCCAGAGCTGACCAAGGAAGAGAGTCTTCTTCTGGAGTTGGCGCCCTGAATTCAGACTTCTGGCCTACTGGACTGTGAGAGAACGGACTTCTGTTTGTTGAAGCCATCTACTTGTGGTCCGTTATGTTATAGCATCATTAGATAACCAAGACAGAATTTGGAACCAGGAGTGGGGTGCTGCTCTAACAGATACCTAAAATGTGGAAGTGGTTTTGGAACTGTGAAAGGATAGAGGACTCAGAGGGAAATGAGGAAAGCTGTTACACTGGAGATGTAACAGATGGCAAGAAGCAGCTGCAGAGAACCAGCAGCAGTAGACCCAGGAGTCCAGCCAACCCACTGAGCAAGAGAGCTGAGTGTCTTCCATCTAAAGTTTACTGGAAGAGTGGAGTGCCTCCAGGTACTTATTGGTGGAGCTACAGAGCTTTGGAACACTTGCCCCAGCAGGGCAGACGTGGGCAGAGAGGCCAAGAAACCAGGAAGCAGAAGATGAAGAGACAAGAAACACAGGAAACTGAGCTGCCTCAGTCTCAAAGGGTATGACCACGACCTCTGGAGTCTCAAAGGGTAGAGTCACAGCTTCTGGTGTTTCTAATGACAAGTTGATAACTGCTACCAAGGAAAAGAACAGGGTGTTACGACAGAGTTTAATAGGATTTAGGAAGATTGGGGATGAGTTTTTTAAGAAGGCATCTTTGAAGCTCAGTTCCAAAGGATGGGTAGGAATTAACTGGTCAAAGTGGAGTGGGAAGATCAAGCATGGTGATGCCAGGAGCTGAATGAAGGTTAATGTGGTTAGAATGTACAGAGCAAGGGACAGGGGGCATGGGAAGTGGGCAGGAGCCAGATTTAGGCCAAGGTGAGGATGCCTGAAGTGTAGACTGAAGGGGTGTGGAAAGCTTCTTAGAAGAGTGGGAATGAAGTGGGCTAGAGGGGTTTGCAGGATTTGATCAGGCAGAGAGAAGTGGTGGGCATCCTATGAAGATAATAGTCAAGGCAAGAGTGTGGGCCAGCTGTGAGCTTGTCATCCAAGGAGAGTTGAGAGTGAGGGATTAGGGTGGGACGATGGGGAACTTTGTGAAATGGCAGAGTTCATGTTACATACCAGCACATCCTCCACACCTAGCAGACAGGACACATGGGATCCCTGACATGGCCCAATCCAACAATCCTAGATGTAGGGTTAGGCCAGGTGTAACACAGCTTCCTGGGTCCCTCAATTCAGTATAAGGAGAAAATGCTGGGGCCAGGAATGATCCCTGGGTCCAAATTGATGACAGAAGTTATTGCCAAAGCAAGGGAACCAAGGGATGTTCCAACCACCCTAAGAGCCAGGAGAAGAAAGAGGAAAACTTGGTACTGAAGGAATCCACAAACACGGGAATGTGGGGAATTGCTGGTAAGGAGCCTCTTGGTCAGTTGGACAGGAGCCTCACAGACCCATGTCTCCCTCATCTCTAGGTGAAACTGACCGGATCCAGTGACTCCCATGTGCCCAGCGTGGTGGGTCCTCTCACGTTTGTAGTCACTTGGAATCCTCATGATGGTCCTCGTGAGGGCAGGATTACTGTCCTCATGTCACAGATGAGGAAACGGAGGCTAAGAGAGGCCACTTGGCCTTCCCATAGGCACCCATCAAGGGTAGAAAAGACCCCACTAGAATGCAGCTCCTTGTGGTCAGGGGTTTCAGTCTGTGTTGTTGGCTTCTGCATCTCCAGCTCCTAAAACAGTGCCTGGCACAGAGCAGACACTCCATAGATATTTGTTTGAATGAATGAATAAGGCTTTTAGTGTACCTTTGTGTACACTTTAGTGTACATTTTAGTCCAATGTCCAAAAGCAGTAGGACATAATAACGGGTAAAAAAAACAAATGTGGTCTAGGGTTCCATCAATAGAGTTATAATGTGGAGGAAGAGGGAAGTGATAGTTTTAATTCTTCTCTGCACTGGCCAGACAATAACTCAAGTGTGGCATTTAGTACTAAGCACCCACCACGAAGGCCCTTCATGATACCAAACCCATATCAGGGCAAGATGGCACAGGACAAGACAAGACCAAGACAGACCAGATAAGACAGCACTATGCAACTCCCAGCCTTTCCTTCTAGAACCCGTGGCTTTCCAGGGGTCTCTAACATATCACGTCCCATGAACAACCAAGAAGCAGAAAATAAAAGAAATGAACATTTAATGAGCAACTACCATGTGTCAGGCACTGTACTAGTCCCCTTCGCTCATACATCCATCTGACAGGCTTTTCAGTGCGCCTGACAGAGGGCTGTGCTGTGGTGTTACAGGGATGAGCAAGGCAAAGCTCCTGCCCTCCCAAGAGCACATTCTAATGATATGTCACCTCATCTCACCCTGGAGGTAGATACCATTGCCTCCATCTACAATAGGGACACTGAGGTTGTTGAGGTGGAATCCATGACTAAGGTAAGTGGCAGGATCCAAGCCCCATGCTCAGAAGGTAGGAGTGAGTGGAACTTGCCCCCAAAGTGCTCAAGTCGTCTTTGAGCATGTATGGTATGTGCTGTTTCCTCCTCAGGAAGGGCAAAAGGAAAACTGGGGAAGGAGAGGGAGAGAAGGAGGGAGGAAAGAAGACAGAGGAGGAGGAGGAGGAAGAGAGGAAGTCAGGCATGTGTAAGCAATGTGTAGAGTCAGCGGAGGAGGACTCCTGGGGGAAGACTGAGGTTTCAGGAGGGAACACCGATGGGGGTCAGGATGGATGGGAGGCCGTAGGCAGCCCATCACCAGGGTTCCAGGCAGTGTGCAGACAGTCACTGCCAGGGCGAGCTCCCTGAAAGAGAGGCGAGGGGATGAAGGGCAGGCTTCCAGCCAGGGCCAGGGAGCTGGTCCTCCCAGCTCAGCGCTGCCACCCACCCCAGGCACAGACCCTGGGCCGGGCCACTGCTTACCATGCAGCCAGCAGTGAACAGAGGGGCTCTTCATGCTGACAGAGACGGGCATTCTGGGGGCAGAGGATGCGAGGGCTGGGAGGGCCTCAGACAAAGAGGTCTTTTGGTCGAACAACCGCAGCATCTTTATTAAACAGGGAGCCCCAAAGGGGAGCCGCCTTGAAGGCTCGTCCTGATTTCAGGCTGACAAGAGGCTCTCAGCGCAAAGCAGCTTCCATCAGAGCTGACGCCAAAGCCTAGTTCTGGCCAAAATCATTTGGCAGAAGAGCCAGGTGCTGAGCAGTCAGTCCCAGAGGCCTGGGCCGGCGGCAAAGGCCAGAGCCGGGAACCCCCAAACCCAGCCATCCTGAGAAGAGCAGGGTAGGGGCAAGATGCATGTCTTTTCTAGGGCACTGCTCCCTGGCTCAAGTCTAAAATTCTGCCATTAGACATTCATGATGTATGGCATGAGGTGGTTAAGCCAGGGTCTCAGGGCTGGCCAGGCAGATATGAGTTTGAGTCTTGGCTTTGCCACTCACTGGCTGTGTGATGCCAGGCAAGTTACCTCCCCTCTCTGAGCCCAGCATAGTGGGTTTGATACGGCCCCTACCTAACTGTTGAGAGAATAAACATAAGATCATGAATGTAAGGAGCCTATCACAGTGCCTGGGACAGAGTAAACACTTAGTAAATATTAGTTGTTACATTATTGTTGTCATTATTCTTTAGGTAAAAGCCATGATGTATGCTAGAAAGAGCACTCGAATGGGAGTCAGGAGAACTCAATTCTAGTTCCAATTCTGCCACTATACACTTGCTGTGTGACTTTGGTCTGCTCACTTCACCTCTCTGGTTGCATTTCTTCTAGGATAAAATAGACTAGCTCTAGAATTCCAAAGTATATCTCACGGAACATCTGCCCCATGAGGTAAGATGAATTCTCTGGGCAGTTTGGAATGGTGCCTGACAGATCTCCCCATCCTGGCCTTGGAGATCACTATGTTCATTAGCATAGCAAAGGCTCTGAGAAGTCCTGCAGCAAAGAAACCTGTAGGGCTTTGTCTGGGCTAACGTTTATTAATAACAATGACATCTTGGGGGATTGACTCATTTAATCATCACATCAACCAAGAGAAGGGTACAACTAGGATTCCAATTTTACAGAAGAAAATAAAGCACAGAGAGGTTAAATAATTCTCCAAGATCACAAAACTACTAAGAAGCAAAGTTTTGAATAGGCTGTCTGAGTCCAGAACCTATGCTTTGTCTGATCTAGCACTCTCTACTGTCTCCGGCATTACCCACATGTGCTTGACCACAGAACTGCTTTCCAAACTTCTAGTGACATCCCATGGAATGTAAACCCCTTGCCATCAAGTTGATTCCAACTTATAGTGACCCTATAGGACAGAGTAGAACTGCCCCATAGGGTTTCCAAGGCTGCAAATCTTTACCACTTCTTTCTCCCACAGAGCAGCTGGTGGGTTTGAACTGCCGTCCTTTCGGTTAGCAGCTGAGCACTTTAACAACTGTACCACTAGGGCTTTCTTTCATGGAACATACTTGGAGCAAATCCAGACTAGAGACATTGTGGAATTTTTTCCAACTCCATAGTCTGTGGCTGTACTACTGCAAACACCACTGGTTTGTCTGATCTATCCGTCCAACTGAGCCTTTCTAACGAGGCTCCACCTCAGGTCCTGAAGACCCCAGCGTTGGAGAAGGGGTAGAATGAGCAGGACCTCACAGCCCTCAGCATTCAGATCTGAGAGCAGATCTGGAGGAACAGGTCAAGAGAAAGGGCCCGGGGCACTGGGTGCCCAGGGCCTAGGGAAGAGGTGCCTGGTAAAGAGGCACTAAAGAGCCATTCAGCTTTTACCATCAGCCAGTCCTACCAGTATCCCCCCTTCTCCAGCCCTAAACTGCCCTCAAGGCTCCAGTTTCTGTCCCCAAGACCATATCCTGGGGGCCTGTGCTGGGCTACCACTTAGCACCCAAGTATCATCATCCTGTTTGGCATAGAATGAGACAAGTTAGGGGGTGGCTGTATTGTGTGTCTCTGAGACCTCCACCCAGATGCACTCGGCACAAGCCTGGTCTTTGCAAAGTACAAGGGGCGTGAGAGGGCCCCAGGCAGACGGTGGTCAGACCCTCTGCTTCAAAACCAATCACCCTCTACAAAGCCCACCACTCTGGGTAATGTCTGTCCCGGGACAAAAAGCAAAGTTCTACATCAGGCAAAACAACCATGGGTGTCCCACTCTTTACATGGGATCAAGCATTTCCCCCCTTTTTAGCCAGGTCATTTTAGTTTCTAATCAGAGGAAACCTTATAGGTAAAAGCCCAGCTGCTCTGGGGTGGCGGGGGGGGGGGGCGGTTAGGATGGGGCATGGGGGTGCCGGAGCCCCAGTTTGGCCTCCTGCTGTGTCTCCACCCCACCCCTGAGGCATGCCTCTGCCCTGCTCAAACTGTTCTCCCTAGATCATCATTTAGAAAGCTGGGGCCTCACTGAACGTCCATAAATCAGGGTATTTCAAACACGAGGTTCTCTTTAAAGGATCTAAGCAGAGAATCTTTTTTGAAATGTAAATAGTCTCTAATTCGCTGTCACAGTTTAAGCCATTTCACAAGTCTCCTAGTCCTTAGGGCCTGGGGAATGTGTCACTCTGGGGGGCGAGTGGGGAGTTTCATCTGCTTGTGATCTTCTCCTCTTGTCATCAGACATTGGCTGGACACCCTTGGGGCCAGGCTTCCTGCTGGTTAGTGAGGCTATGGCCCTCCAGGTGCTCCCAGCCCGCGGAGGAGATGGAGGCGTAGAAAATTACACTCCTGCAAAAGGTAAATGTGCAGAGCAGAGGGCTGTGCAAAGTTCTCTGGGGAGCAGATGAGCAGGGGTGGTCAGCCTTCCCGGGGAGTTGGAGGCTTCTAGGAGGGGGCAGCGCGGGCGAGGCTAGGTGGGAGTGGCTACAAGTCTGCTGGGCTGGACTGCACGGCTGTGAAGAGAGGTTGGAGCACTGGATGCCTCTCACAGAGCCTTGGTGGTTATGTGCCAACATTCTTGTGGGCAATGGAGCTACTCTGTGCCAATATTCTTGTGGGCAATGGGGCTACTCCGAGGACCTTTACAAAACTCCTTTTCCTGGTTCTGTCTGGGCCAAAGGAGATGGAGAGACTCTACTGACTGGGTTCCCCCAGAGTACCAGACCACTCGGCATAAACCAATCAGCCTTGGCTCTCGGCCTCGGTCTCCCCCATCAGAAACACTACTGGCCCAGGCTCAGAATGAGGACTACAAGAACAAGGTTACCCTCCCCACATCATCACTGCATGTGCCAGGAAGCCCTGAAGGAGTCTGTTTTGGTTCCAACATGAACTTTTCCCTTTATTAAGGTGAGAGCCAATATTGAGTCATGATGGAAAAATCCCACAGTAGAAGACAGAACATCTGGGCATTAACTCCACAACCATGTAATAGCCTCAGTTTTCCAATCTGGGAAGTGGGGATGAAAATAAGTGGGTCTAGGAGATGCAGAGGAGGAGGGGGCAGGAGATCCTTACCCCTTCAGTGCTGACCCCCTTGCTGGGCTCAGACCGCCTACCCCTAGTGCGACTGCACGCAGTCCTTGATCCCTATCACAAAGAAAGTCATTGATCCCTGAAAGCAAGTCTGTCATGGACAGCAGAATAATAGAAACAAGCTCAGCTATTTGGGCAACAGAAAAAAAAAAAAAAATTCTAGTCACACCTACCAGGAAGTGGAGGCTTGTATAAATGTCATTAACTTGGCAAACGGGTGAATTGATCATTCTCAAACACTCCCTTTTACCCCCCGGGGATATTTATTTTATTCCCTGGACAAACACTGCAAACATGTATTTCACACACAGGAACACCGTAAATGGAGTCACTAATAAAAACTGCTAACCCGAGCCCTACAGTTTAGCGCATGATTGTTAGGAAAATGAAAGCCTTCAACTTGTCGAGGCCACAGAACCATTAAATATGAACCGCATAACCATGTTGCCCATTAAATTAATTTATGGAGTTAAAGAAATGCCTTTGCAACCCTCTTGATAGACACCCGGCCCTCAAGTGCCACATAAAACAATCACCCAGGCTGGCGCTCAGTAAATTTTCCATGACGCTCATCCAATCTGCTCCATATATGTTTAAAACGAGCACTGAGATTTGGACTGTGAGACTGCCATCAGGCAGAGGGACTGGCTAGCCGGGGAGGCAGGGAGCCTGAAGTCTGGGGAGGTCCACCGAGTGCTCAGACTTTCCACATCTGAGTCCTCATGGAGGAGCTGGCTGCTCCGTGTGCAAAGCCAGTTTCACAATTTTGGATGTGTTTGAACCCCACCAGATCCCAGCCTCGGACCCACGTTTGTCTGTGCAGTCCAAGGAAGGAGATGTTGGCAAGCCAAGCAGAGCTGGAGATGCAGAGCATTGTAAATAAAGACGGGAGAGACTCCCAGCAGAGTGTGTTCAAGGGCAAGTATAGAGAAGGACAGGGCTGGCCATGGCACACTGGCGTGGACACCAGCGTGGACTGCTGCGTGGCCCTGGCTGGGAGGTTGGCTGTAGCTGGCAGTGATGCTGAGTGGCTTGCACATGGTACTGGCCCTGAAGCTGGCTGTTGGGTGGCAGTGTCACCGAGTGAAATGTTGCATGCTGAGTGGCCATGGATTCGACTCTTTGGTGGCAGAGTGTGAAATGCAATGCTGGGTGGTAGTGGCCATGGACCACCGCTGGCTCATCCAAGGTCAGCCGGTTTCTCAGACAACTGGATCACAGATCACAGAGTTTCTAGTTCAGCAGAATTAAAGGTCACTTCTGCACTGCCCTCCCCCCCACCACTCCCGGCCATCTAAGAGTAAATTACTGCCTTCGAGATGGTTGTCTGCATGGTGAACCCACAACACCGCTCTTTGTGGCCTGGCTCTCCGCAGTTCCTGTCTGCACTAATCAGGTTAGGAGGCCCCCCTCTTGCAGACCCTACTTAAATGCCCACCAGCAGCAGCACTGGGGCTCCAGAACCCCCCTGAATCTGATCCCGATTCAGGAGTCCTGTTCAAAGCCTGATCCTAGAAGATAAGATGCTATCAGCTTCCTCCTCCGGATGATCCAGGAGACAGCATTTTCATGGAGCCCAACTGAGCATGCCTCGGGCCCCACCAGCGCAGGGAGGCCCAGGCTGATTTGAGCCGTAAATCCCAGCTGGAAAAGGCTTCCTTCTGCCCTTTGCCCCCTCCTCCATTAGCTTTGCTCGTTTATTTAACTTCTTGGGAAAAGCATAAAGAGAAATGAAAGCTCTGGCTGCAGCCGTCAATTTAGCTGAAAACAGCAAATATCCTTTAAAGAGGAAAATGAATATTGATCTAAAGAAGAGGAGCTTCCAGCTTAAAGGGGAGCTATCACTGAGGCACCCTTTAGGAAAAGGCAGAAAACATGGCCCAAGTCACTGAAATCAAACTCTGATTTAATGGCGAGTATGTGGGAGTGCTCACCTTCCCGTACGAGTACCTAGGTGGTGAAAATGGTTAACGCGCTCGGATGCTAACCAGATGATTAGAGGTTGAAGTCTACTCAGAGGTGCCTCACAAGAAAGGCCTGGCAGTTTACTTCTGAAGAAGCAGGCACTGAAAACCCTATGGAGCACAGTTCTACTCACACACATATGGGTTGCTATGAGTTGGAATTGACTCAACAGCCAACTGGTTTACCTTCCTACAGGCTTAGGAACAGCAATTAATAAATTTAGCAGTTTGGTCCTTATTTTTACTTGCCAAGCATTATGATTCAGAATTATACAGTATTAGAGCAATAAGAGACCACATGGGTAACAATTCTGTGTAGGTACAGAGCATTTCGGAAGTTACAAAACACTCTCCCACTCAATCCCTTTCAAGAACCTTGTGAGATAGTTCTTTTTATCCCCATTTTATAGATGAGGAAAGTAGGGCTCAGAGAGGTAAAGCAAACTTGCCCAAGGTCACACAGCTGGTAAGTGGGGCACTGGGATTTGACCCCAGCTCGTCTCACTCTAATACCAGCACTCGTGACAAAACATTCTACCACACCTGCCTCTCCTCAAGATTCTTGAGCCAGACTCCACAGTAGGTCTTGTTCAGCTAAGAAATTCCAACTCCATTAAAGCCAATGGTGCCCAGTAGTTAACACTAAGTTGTTGGCACCTTGTAATAATAATAACATAAAGCTAGCACTTACTGAATGCTTCTTCTGTGCCATGCACTGGGGCTGTTGCCTTTACATGGGCCATTTCACTCCATCCTCACACCTACCCTCTGTGGAGGTGCTATTCTTCTCCCAATTGCACAGATGTGGAAACTGAGGCTCAGAGAAGTTAAGTAACTTGCCCAAATTCATACAGCTAGTCAGAGGTTCGAACCCAGGCATTCTGACTATCCAGAGGTCACGTGATGAGGACACTGAACTTGGGACAGCTTATCATTCTCACTGCAGGGGTTCTAGGCTCTAATCAAGGTAGAAAGACAGACTCTGGTTCAGGACATAGCTCTTCTCCTGTCTGCTCTTCAGCGCTGTTTTAACGTGGGTCTGTGTGTATGTGTATGTGTGTGTGTGTGTGTGTGTGTGCATATGCACGTGCATGCGTGCACATGTGAGCATTTGCATCTATAAAGATGTGTATATGAACATTTGCATCTATAAGGATTTATGTGAATAAACACATGCGAATTTCAGATGCTACTGAACTCAGAGCTGATTCCAACAATTTCTCAAAAAGAATTCAAGGAAATAATTCTGTGTCTAGCAGAACGCCACTTTCAGAATCCCTTCAGCAGGAGGCTGAGAGAAGTGGTTTAAAACAGTGTTTAGTAAACAAGGACATGTCCAGAAAGGAGTATGGGCCAAGCTGTGAGCCTGAGGCCCTCGTGCCCTAGACGTGGCCCAGTCACCAGGTGACCTCTCCCCGAGGGACACCCATTCCCACCCCTCTGGCCAGGAAACGCCAGGCCTCAGGATGCATCTGCTAAACTACGGCGGAGGGCTTTGTAGACAGCCTCCTTCACAGATGGACAGACTCCCAGACAGGCAGACGTACAGGATGCCCCCAGACATGCCCTTACCCGGCAGTACTCATCAATGGGCTTCAGCCTCTTCACAGCTACGTCCCGGATGTGGCTTCTCCGGAAAAGGATCTTGCCTGGAAGAGAAATGCTCATGAGCTGGGTGGTTTCAGGCAAAACTGCCAGAGGGAACAGAGACTTCTACCTTCTCATTCCCCTCTGCCTGGGCTTCCCAGCTCCTTAGCTGGCCACCACCTGTTGCCTCCTCTGCCCAATGTCAAGGAGACAAAAGAGGAGTGGTCACCTCTCCCGGTGAGCAGGAGGCGCCCAAGGCTAAGGACCCAGGATTTCTCTGGCAGATGAGGAGTCCTGGAGGTTGCCACCTTGGGCTTCCATTCATGAACAACTTGGCCAGGTCACCGTGTCTGGGTCTAATGCAGGATCAATGCCCCAGTGTGGGCATGGTTCTCAAGGGACTTCGCAAATAAACACAAAGGATGGCCCAACCCACATGCTGTGTTTTGTTTTCAGGCCCATCCCTCATTGAGAAACTGGCATTCCTTCCTACCAGCCAGGCAGGAATTCCTATTCTTAGTTTAGTGGGTGGCTATTTCTAGGGCAGGCACAAGCCAATGCCAAGGGAAGCCTGGCTGCCCCAGCCTGAATGCTCCCCAGCCTCTGGTACCCACAGCCTCCAGCCATATTGGCACTGCCCAGCTGGACTGGCAAACCCCTCTACAGGTATGGGCCAGGCTTGCAGGAAATGCCAGCCCATCAAAACTTACCAGCAGGCTCTTCCAAGTTGGCTAAACTCAATCCTAACAAATAGCTCAATGTGTAGTCCTTTACAGTCTGTTAAATTTAGAACCTGAACTCCTCAGTCTGATGTTCACAGCCTTGCATGGCTGGCATTTCTGTAGCCAGTGGCTGTCAATGTCCAGGGCCGATGCTCCCTTCCAGAAGACCTTCCTTGATTGATTGGCTGAGCTGAGAGTAACCTCCCTCTGCAGAACATTCATAACACGCTGTCCATTCCTAAGGTACTTGCCATGTTCTGCTGTGTATTATAGCTATTTGTGAGCCCCCGTCCAGCAGGGGCCTGTGGGATTCATCTTAGGCCCACAGAGCCTGGCCTGCAGTTAGTGGTCACTCCATAGCTGTAAGAGACATCCCTTATCCAAGACCACCTGATTTCCTTCTGGAGAACTTCTCCCTCCACTTTCAGTCCTTGTGGCTTGAATGGGGCTAACCACACCCCCTGGTGACAAGGATAGGCATGTGACCCAGCCTCATCAACCAGAGTCACAGTAATTGACTCATGGATGGGCAGGGGACCCAACACAAGTCAATGAGAGTCAGCCCTGAGGCTTCTGCTGGTGCCCTTTCTCCCACGGTTGCTAAGCTGGTAGGACAAAAGCCTGGAGCTTCTAAACCCATTGCTGTCTAATCAATTCCGACTCAGCGACAGTAGAACTGCCCCATGGGGTTTCCAAGGCTATAATCTTTACAGAAGCAGACTGTCACATTTTTCTCTCATGGAGGGGCTGATGGGTTCCAACCGCTGACCTTTTGATTAGTAGCCAGGCACTTAACCACTGCGCCACCAGGGCTCCTTAAGGAGCTTCTAGTCATCTTTATTATTGCCTGAGAAAGAAACCAACTGAGAGGAAGGACCTATGGCTGGCACATGGTAGGTGCTCAGTAAATGCTTCTTGGATGATTGAAAAGCAGAACCAAGCTATGGCAAGAGGTGGATTCCTTTGACATTGAGCAGCTGGATATAGCAGTTCCTGAATCTAGAGTCTATCCCAGTACTCTTCACTTACATAAAACAAGAAAATTCTTTTCATTATTTAAACCACTTCGAGATGCATTTTCATCACTTGCCCTAAAGGAGTCCTAATTAATGTAATTTCCATCGCATGTGAACAAATATGTAGCTGCATGTTAATCCACGTAAGCTCCTTCTGTCCAGGTCCAAGTGAAGTACTAAGAAAGTCCATTGCCTCAGTTTAGGCTGTTCCCCCACAAGCAGAACTGGAGACAATGATTGGAGTGCAAGTCATTTATTTGGGAGATGATCCTAGGAACTACCACTGGGGAGAGGGGAAGTAAGGAAGGGAAAGGAAGGAAGTATTATCAAGCCAGTTAATCACTGTGGGCAAACGGAGCTCAGTAAGTGCTACTAGGGAACTCTGGGAGACAATGTAGAGTACACCTCAGAGGTTTATCCCAACTGAGGGTGAGGAGGCTGAGATATCTATCCACTAGCTCCCGAAGGTACAAGTTGTCACTGAGGGCTGTTTCCAAGGTCATTAACTCTGGCACTTTTGGCCCAGTGTGCTCCCACGGCTAGAACGAAGCTCTCAGGTAGACAGTCACGGTTGTTCTGATAAAGTAGCCTATGGCAGGTAGAGGTGAATAGGGAAGGGGAGACGGGGGTAAGGTATTGAAAGCAGCTGCTACAGCCATCCCTGACTTACCTGTCACCACAGGTACTGGTCACCAGCCCTGTTAAGTCAGGCAGTGGAACATCAACTGCATCACCTTGTGTGTGACTGGTTTCCTATCTGTATCTCTCATCTCTCCAAATACATTGTGAACTTGAGGCCACTGTCTGCAGCCCATTCCTCCTCTCTGCCCCCCACACTCCACTTAGCACAAGGCTTTGCGTACAGCAGACACTCAGCACATCCTGCTGGTTCATTCACCTTCCTCTCCTAGAATCTTCCTCAGGCTAACCTTCCCTCCCTTTCTCTCTGAAGCCAGAACGAGGGGTCAGCTCCACGTCAGAGAGACAACACTTTGCAGACTGAACAGTGTCACGAGATAAATAGGTCCTGCCGTGTGTTCTTCTTGAAAGCAGATAAAACGTGATTTCTCAAGCCGTGGGAGATAACCGCTTTGATGTGGGGAAGATGTCACAGATTTGGTATTCCCTGCCTCTTTGCCTCCTATCCTCTTTTGGTTGCCTGTCACTTTATTGCTTGCACACTGCAGGAATGGCTATGGGGACATCACATAAAAATAAACACATAGCGTGAGGAGACCCACTCTCAGGACTGACAAAATGACAGGCAGCCCTGAGACCGGAATTCTGGGCCTTCTTCCTGAGTCAGTTATCTGTCAGGATTGGAGGTTGACCAGACCCAGTGATATGGATTGAATTGTGTCCCCCCCAAAATATGCATTGTAATTCCTAACCTCTATGCCTATGTTTATAATCCCATTAGGGAATAGGCTGTCTTTGTTATGTTAATGAGGCAGGATTAGTATACAGTGTATCTTGAGTCAACCTCTTCTGAGATACAAAAGAGATTAAACAAGCAAGCTAGGAAGCAGAGATGGGGGAAGAAAGACACCATGCCACATGAAGATCACCAAGAAGCCAAGGAATAAGGACTTTCCCCCAGAACCAACAGAGAGAAAGCCTACACTAGAGCTGGTGCCCTGAATTTGGACTTCTAGCCTCCTAAACAGTGAGAAAATAAATTTCTGTTTGTTAAAGCCACCCATTTGTGGTATTTATGTTGTAGCAGCACAAGATGACTAAGACACCCAGTGACTCCAGTGGTCAAGTAGTATACAGCAGGACCCTGAAGAACCTGTCCAACAGAGGAATAGAGGAAACTAAAGAGGAGACCATAGAAGGGACCAGGGCCCACAGACCTGCATGGAACAGAAGCCTCATTATTCAAAAACAGCACTCCTGTCCTCTCTCATCCCCTCGGAAAAAAGAAAGGAGAGGACAGAGATGGCCAGAGCAGCCGGCTCCCCTGCCCCAATTCCCCATCTCAAGGCTGGCCAAAGGCCTGATTGTGTCTTGTATCCCTAATGGAGAGATGTATGTACATATGTGTGTATATCTTAAAAAAAAAAAAAAGTTGCCATCGAGTCAATTTCAACTCATAGTGACCCTACAGGGTTTCCAAGGAACAGCTGGTGGATTTCAACTGCCAACCTTTTGGTTAGCAGCCAAGCTTTTAACCACTCTGCCACCAGGGCTCTGTGTATATCTATATGTATTTTAAAAACAAAAACAAAAAACAGTTGCCATGGAATCAATTCCAACTCCTGGAGACCCTATATGTGTCAGAGTAGAACTGTGCTCCATAGGGTTTTCAGTGGCTGATTTTTCAGAACTAGATCACCAGGCCTTTCTTCCAAGGTACCTCTGGGTAGACTTAAACCTCTAACCTTTTGGTTAGCAGCTGAGTGCATTAACTGTTTGCACCACCCAGGGACTCCTGTGTATATGTATGTGTGTATGTATGCATATATAGTCCCTGATCTGGTTGCAGAGACAGAATTAGCAGAAAACAAATAGTGACAGAACCATTTAAGACTTCCATAAGCTACAGAAGGTTTAGAGAGAGAGGGGTGGGGGTGGATGAGATGGGGGGATAGGTGGGGAGGGTTTGCCTGACCCTTACTCCTACTGGTGCCAGAGCATGGAACCTCCACCTTGCATTTTGAGGCCACCCTCTGCAAATGAGGCCACCATGCCAGTGGGCTTGAGGCCTCAAAGTCCCCTCCACAAGGCTCAAAGTCTGTTGTTCAGGTACTAACTCAGAGAAGAATTTCTGTACAAGCCACTTCTCAGTTGATTTTTTGGAATTCCAACAGGGCTTCCCTCTTCCCGCTGAAATCCTGACGTGAGCAGCATTTTCTTTTCTCGGGGCTTTTGGCGCAGTTGGCTGGGGTTGGGGGGGTGGTTTGGGAAGAGGGAGGGAAGATCTGGAAGGGATTCTACCATCTTGACTTCTCTGATAGGAATCCAAACCGCACTATGAGAGCCAAATCGGTGACTGTATTAAAAAGGGGAGAAAAAAAGAAGGAAAATCCCCATTAAGGAAGCAGAGACCACAGGGCATCAAGGGCCTCTTGTGAGTCTAATTCAGCCCATTTACAGTAAGGCGTGGCTTCTGCCAGAGGCTTCAACGCCCCGCAGATGCTGCCCCAGAAATATGATAAGCATAATAAGGAAGATTATACACGGGGCATGCAACAGACCTCATGACTTAACTCATTCCTGAAAGGGGAGAAGAAATGTAAATGGGTTAAAAGTGTGCTGATGGAGGTCCCTCTTCCTGCCACTCTGGGCTGGGCTGGGCTGGGCTGGGCTGGGAGGTGGAACAAGCAGATGGAGCATATATTTCAGGGGCGGGAGCCCTGGGTTCAAGTCCTGCCTCTGTGTGTGTGTGTGTGTGTGTGTGTGTGTGACTTTGAAGTAGGTTCCTCCTCCACTGAGGCCTTCACCAGAAAAAATAAGTCATGGTTTAAAGCAAACAGCCACACATGGCGTATGCTGTGGTGAGTTCTAAGAATAACCCCTCTAAAAACTAACTAACCAACTAACTAACCTCACAGCCTACTTCTTTGATGCCTGAGATTACAGAATCAGAATTTAATTTTTTTGGGGTGGGGGGAGGAGTTATTCACATTATTATTATTATTTTTTAAATTGTGCTTTAGGTGAAAGTTTACAGAGCAGATTAGTTTCTCATTAAACAATTAATACACATATTGTTTTGTGACATTGGTTGCCAACCCCATGACGTGCCAACACTCTCCTCTTCCCAACCTTGGGTTCCCCATTTCCATTCATCCAGCTTTCTTGTCCCCCCCTGCCTTCTTGTTGTTGTCTCTGGGCTGGTGTGCCCATTTAGTCTTGTATACATGGTTGAACCACGTGTGTTAATGTTTGTTTTATGGGCCTGTCTAATCTTTGGCTGAAGGGCGAACCTCAGGAGTGACTTCAGTACTGAGTTAAAAGGATGTCTGGGGGCCATACTCTTGGGGTTTCTCCAGTCTGTCAAACCAGTAAGTCTGGTCTCTTTTTGTGAGTCTGAATTTTGTTCTACATTTTTCTTCAGCCCTGTCCACACCCTCTTATTGTGATCCCTGTCAGAGCAGTTGGTGGTGGTCACCAGGCACCATCTAGGTGTGCTGGACTCAAATAATTTAATTTTTTTTAATTTAAGCTTCTGGTTAAGATACATAAACCTCTCCCTGGAAAACAGCACAGTAAAGCCTTATTAATCATTCACACCTGAGTATGAATAAGCATCTACTCCTTACTTGGGAATAGGGTCTACTTAGGGGAGATGGGAGAGAGCACAGAGCACAGAGGCCTTGATGGAAGAGGATCTGATGGGCAGAGGGGAGAGGAATGGAGAGAAAAATACTCAAAGACAGCCTTTGCTGGCTTCCCAGTCTTCCTGCAAACTGGCCCCACCCTTGAAGTTCAGCTGTATTTCCTGCTGGTGTGGCTTCTCAGCCTTCACCTGGGTTAACCCTACCTATGCTATAGCGTGAACTGCTGGTGGGGAGGCCCTGCCTGTCTCTCTAGTCCTGCCCCTGAAGGTGCTAAAATGCCACCTCTGACCTGCCTGGGGATGGCAGGCCACTTGCTCACCTGCTGGGCTGCTTTCAGCCTCTGCTGCGGCTGAGATGACATCCCCGCTGTCTGCAGCCTTGAGCCCAACACCTAATCCTGCTTCTTACCTGCAGCTCCTGGCCTTCCTCACCCATTGCTTGGACCAGCAGAGACAGGGCTCATTTGAGTAAGGGAGGCTGGAATCTGAGGCACTTGCAGGCTCTGGGAGGAGAACGTCCAGATGGGGGAGGTTAGCAACCCCCGGGATCCTGACTCCATGCCCTGAGTTTTGACTCACATGAAACTTTTTTTAAAAAATTTTTTCCCACATCAAAATTTATACATACATTGTTATGCGACTCTAATTGCTCCCGCATACTGTGACAGCACACTCCTTCTTTCCACCCGATTCCATGTCTATTCAACCAGCTCCTAACCCTCTCTGCCTTCCCATCTCACCTCCAGACAGAAGCTGCCCGTTAGTCTCTTGTATCTACTTGAGCTAAGAGGCACACTCCTCACGAGTATCACTTTATGTCCCACTGTCCAGTCCAATCCCTGTCTGAAGAGTTGGCATCAGAAATTGTTCTAGTTCTGGGCTGATAGAGAATCAGGGGGCCATGCTTTCCAGGGTTCCTCCAGTCTCAGTCAGACCATTAAGTCTGGTCTTTTTACTAGAATTTGAGT
>NW_004443943.1:30228749-30263687 GCF_000243295.1 Trichechus manatus latirostris
TTAGTCCAGTTGTGCTGACTTCCCCTGTACTGTGTGCTGTCCTTCCCTTCACCTAAGATAATTCTTATCTACTATCTAGTTAGTAAATAACACTCACCCTTCCTCCCCACCCTCGTAACCATCCCAGAACGTTTTCTTCTGTGTTTAAACCTTTTCTTGAGTTCTTATAATAGTGGTCTTATACAATATTTGTCCTTTTGTGACTGACTAAATTCACTCAGCATAATGACCTCCAGCTGCCTCCATGTTATAAGATGTTTCACGGCTTCATCGTTGTTCTTTATCGTTGCGTAGTATTCCATTGTGTGGCTATACCATAATTTGTTTATCCATTCTTCTGTTGATGGGCGCCTAGGTTGTTTCCATCTTTTTGCTATTGTGAACAGTGCTGCAATGAACATGGGTGTGCATGTATCTATTGTGTGATGGCTCTTTATTTCTCTAGAATATATTCCAAGGAGCGGGATAGCTGGATCGTATGGTACTTCTATTTCTAGCTTTTTAAGGAAGTGCCAAATCTATTTCCAAAGTGGTTGTACCATTTTACATTCCCACCAACAGTGTGTAAGTGTTCCAGTCTCTCCACAACCTCTCTAGCATTTATTATTTTGTGTTTTTTGGATTAATACTAGTCTTGTTGGGGTGAGATGCTCTCTCACTATAGTTTTGATCTGTATTTCTCTAATGGCTAATGATCGTGAGCATTTCTTCATGTATCTGTTAGCTCCCTGAATATCTTCTTTGGCGAAGCGCCTGTTCAAATCCTTTGCCCATTTTTTAATTGGGTTATTTGTCTTTTTTTGCTGAGGTTTTGCCACCTGAGGGCTTCTTTTGCTACTCTCTTTCTACTTGTTCCAGTTGTAGGGTTAATGTTTTGATTACGGCCCTTTCTTCTTTTTGGATGTGTGCATTTATTGCTATAAACTGACCTCTAAGCACTGCTTTTGCTGTGTCGCAAAGGTTCTGGTAGGATGTGTTTTCATTCTCGTTTGATTCTATGACTTTCTTTATTCCGTCCTTAACTTCTTCTATAACCCAGTAGTTTTTGAGCAAGGTGTTGTTCAGTTTCCATGTGTCTGATTTTTTTTTCCCTTGCTTTTTCCTGTTGTTGATCTCTACTTTTATGGCTTTATGGTCAGAAAAGATGCTTTGTAATATTTCGATGCTTTGGATTTTGTTAAGGCGTGCTTTATGTCCTAATATGTGGTCTATTCTGGAGAATGTTCCATGTGCGCTGGAAAAGAAAGTATACTTGGCTGTTGTTGGGTGGAGTGTTCAGTATATGTCTATGAGATCAAGTTGGTTGATTGAAGCATTTAGCTCTTCCATGTCTTTGTTGAGCTTCTTTCTGGATGTTCTGTCCTTCACCAAAAGTCACATGAATCTCTTTTAGCTCCACACCAGGATGCTGCTTCTGGCGTGAAGTCTGGCATAGTAGGTGTTTGTAGGTTTTACCTGGCAGCCTTTATTTTTATTACAGTGCCCTGATTTTCTTTTGGGGAGCAACCTCTCCTTCACTCTTAGTCCTGTGATTTCAGTGGGGTTGATCCTAACTGCCAACCTCAGGAGTAATCAGTCAGTATATTCCAGCCATAGGCATGTGACCCAAGTTGGTCCAGTGAGAATCAGACCGGAATTTTTGCTGAACACTGGGGAGAGAAATGCCCTCTTTCTTCTGGGGCTGCTAACTGGTGAACTGCAAGCCCCGTGTTGTTAGGAAGCATCTTTGTGTATTGCCCCCACCATTTGGAGGAAGCCTGTCTGAGAATGAAGTCAACAGAGAAGAAAGCAAAGCTGAAAGCTGGAGAGACACAGATTCCTATACACAAGGTTTGCTCACCCAGGTCCAGCCATGCCTGAAATGACTGCCCCTGAAGTTTTCAGTTATGTGAGCCAATATAGATCCCTCTTTCTCTTAAGCCAGATTGAGATAGGTCTATTTCTTGTAACCAGGAGAGTCTTGACTAATACAACTGGCTTTGCCATTTACTGTTGTGTGACCTGGGATTAAGGCACAACCTATTTGAATCTCAGTTTCTTCAAACTCTACGATGGGGACAATAATGGCTATCTCAAAGAGTTATTGTGAGGAGTCTAGGAACTAGTGTATAAAAGCATGTAACACAGAGCTCAGCCCATAATAAATGTGAACAAATCGGATCTTTTATTAGCTGACAATTCCAGGTCAAATAGCCAGGGTGGAGGAGGGGTAAACCTGGCCCTGCCTGTCTCCTCCTGGCCCTGTGGAATCCAAGCACCATCATGTTTCCCAGGCACCAGGACCCAGTCCATCTACCTGACTTACCATCCAAGACCAAAGAATAACTCCCCTCAGCCTGATTCAATCCCCACCCCAACCACATCTCCCCAACAGCTACCACTTCTCCTCCGAAGGGCACTCTTCCATCAGGCCAATTCAAACAGCAGAGGATGTGACACAGAGGAGAGGCAGCCTGGATTATTTGCTCCATCCGCCCACCTTGGGGCATTCTAGAATGACTCACAGGTGAGTCTACCCACACCAGTCCCCTCCCCCATACATCAGGGAAACAGACTGGCAAAAATCCACTAGGGTTATGCCATAGATTGAAACTTCAACTCGCCTCTAACTGCAGCAGTCTTACAGTAAGAATAAGCACATACAGGAGGGAAAAACATCATCTCACAGATTCTGGTTCAGAGCTTCCCAGACCCAGCACACAGAGCCAGGCCTGCACACGTAAAAGAACAAAATCTTTCTTCCCCTGTCCTCAGCAGGGTCAATGGGGATTTATGCGGGCATTTGCTAGAGATAAAGCACCTAGCCCTGAGCACACTGTAGGTACTAATACATCTTTGCTGAACCGAATGGAATCGAAAGCTTTTTGAGCAGCCTTATTGAGCTGTGGGACCAGATCATTTTCTTTCTTTCTTTTATTTTTTTTTTAACTTTTCATTGACACATAATACACATGCAGAAAAGTGCACATGGCACGTGTACAACTCTATGAATTTCCACACACTGAACACACCCATGCCAAGTACCCAGGTCAAGAAATGCAACATCAGTTGTACCCCAGAAACCCTTGCCAGACCAGTTTTTAGAAGACTAGATGGGGTTTGTGAGGATGCTTGTACTGATACGTATGTCAGAACTCTAGACTGACCGGGTAGTGTCTGCAGCAGAGAAGGGGCACTCACGCACATTTATTGACTTCAGTTATATTCGCTTTTTTCAAGGCTTATTAAATAATACATGCTTGATGACTTGATCCCTGGAATGAGATAACATTTTTGTGAAAGATGAACATACTTTGATGTATTAATTATTGTAACCAAGGGCTAAATGCTTATCCCTAGCATTAGTTTGGGAAGAGCAGTTTAAACAAACAAAACCCCTGAGTTTGTCAATTTGTTCTCCCTTGCCCGGGGTTGGTCTTTAGCTCCGACATAGACTGGAGATGTTTCATTAGTTATAAGATCTGACTTTGGATCACAGTGGCCCAGGTCTTATGTGTCACCTGTAAGGTAGCCAGTATCTAGAGATTCCCGGTAAATATCAATTAATGTCAGCCAAAATGGCGCTGTGGATTGGCAAGGCCAATGGGCAGGGCCAGCTGGACTCTGGGAAGCAGACAGAGCACTATAGCGGATCTCCCTTGGTAGGTCTTAGCCCCAGGGATGGGATATGACTCCATGATCAAAACTAACAATATTTAAGTGGCCAAGCTGAGGACAAATGCCACCTGAATGCCACTGTGGTTCTGTAGGGCAGAGGATGTAGTCTCACTCAGAGCTGAGCTGTGACAGGGCTGAGCATACCCCAGAAGGTGCTTGGCAAACCTGTATAATGTGTGAACTAAACTAGTGGCTGGACAGCTCATGAAGGCCAGGGGCCTGTGGACCACCATCCAGTTGTGGTTTCCTATTCTTGGTCTGGTAGGAAGGCAGAAAAAAAAAAAAAGGTCAAAATCTAGGTCTCTTCAGCTCAAGGCACTGATCAGAACACAAAGTTGACAGACACAGCCTATTAAAACTGCTGTGTCCTCGGTATGTTCATCTTCCTGAGTATCAGTTTTCTCCTACATCAAATGGAACCATAGGGCTGGAATATGGATTAGAAATGCACAAAGTGTTGAGTGCACAGGAGTGTTCAGTAAAAGATGTCTATTGTTACAGAGAAAGTCACTATATTTGGCCAACTGCCCATATGGTCTGTATGGTGACCTTTTATCTGTCTCGATTAGCAATCTGTCCTTCAGTCCTAATTCATTTTTCAACCAGCAGCCAGAATAAGATTCTTAAATCTTATTAACCCTTACTTAAACCTTTCACTGTCTTTCCCGTGCACTGGGAATAAAATCTCAACTCCTTTCCATGGCAGAATCCAGCGTGCACACGCATCTCTTGCCCTGCCCACTGAGAGCCGCTCCCAGGACCCAGCTCCCACTGCCTTTTACATGGCTAACACCTTCCATCCTTGAGATCTCGATGTAAATGTCACCTTGTCGGGGAGGCCTTGGCAAGTAAGGAGGCCTCTCCTGCTCTCTCTCTTCCTAGAATTCCCAATTGGTAATTATCTTACTTATCTGCCTCTTTATATGACTGTCTGTACAGAATTTAAGCTCCCTGAGGTCAGTGGAGCAGTTTTTCTTGTCACCATTGTGTCCTCAGTGCCCAGCACAGGACAGGCACAGTGGCACCCGACTGATATCTGCTGAATGAGTAATTGTGAGTGTGTGTTTACACAATCTCCTTCTAGACCGTTTCCCCCCTCTTACATACTTACACACAAACACACACCCATGAGGGTACTAGCAGATGTAGCTGCTCTCATACATGGGGGTCTGCTGGCCTAGGGGTAGACTCCCTGCAGCGCCTCCCACCTTCTGGGGCCAGACAGAGCGGGGCCAGAGTGTGGTTAACTCAGAGGCCTGCATCAGGCCAAGACGTCTGCACTCCGTGTGGGTGTGGGTGTGGCGGGTGTGGTGGGCAGCAGCTCTGCACCCTCCCTGTGGGAGCCTAGGTATAAAGGGCCCCATTCAGGCCCTGCAGCCTCAGCTCCTCCCCTCCAGGGGGGGCTGTCCTCAGGAAGGGGATGGTGGGACGCTGGGCAGAGCTTTCCGGCAGCCTCTCCCTGTGGTGCAGCGCCTTCAGGGCTCAGAAGAGACACAGCAGAAAGGCCCACTGGATGAGGCGGCTGAGGGGCAGACACAGGGCAGGCCTCCTTCAGAGGGATGATGCTGAGAGGCGCTTGTTCAGCATCATCTGATGATACTCTGAAGCAGAGGAAAAACCCCAGGATGCAGAGGCCCGAGCCAGCGCTTGACAGCGGCCACATGCCCACAGGTCCGGCTGTGGAGACAGAGGGGAGTTTGCCTGGCTCCCTTGGGGTGGACTCTGTCCCCTAAAGCCTGCTTTTCTTGGCTTTCGATTCTGTTGGCAGAACTGATTCCAGACAGTCAACTGTCTTCAGCAACTTCCCACCAACATTTTCTGTGGTTCCATCTTCTTTGACAAGGAGAATACATAACATTCATTGACTGCTTGGTATATGCTAAGCACTCTGCCAGGTACTCTATATTTATCATCTTATTTAATCTCTACAGCAACCTATAATCTAGGTACTGTTATTATACCCATTTTACAGACAGGTAAACTGAAAGTAAGAAAAGTTAAGTGATCTGCCCAAGGTCACAGAGCTAAGAAGTGGTGGAACTGGGTGGGATTTGATGTGCCATGCTCTCTTTCTTTAGGCAGTATGAAAATGCCTGGGATCTTCATTATTTTGCTATATTCCTTCCTTTCCCCATACCCAGGGCCATGTATTCCTTTGGCCTTCCTTCCCAGGCATATATCACAAACCCACCCCAATCCCATGAGCACGGGCAGCATGTATCATTCATTTACTCACTAACTATTCTGCCCCTACCAAGTGCCAGGCACGGAACCAGGGGCTGGGATGTGATGGTGAACCACACAGACACGGTCCCTGCCCTCACTGAAGATACAGCCTGTGAAGGAAGAGACAGCTGGACAGGCATCGTGCTGCACTGTGATAGGTTACAATGGGGTCACACAGGAACTTGTGGGAACCCACAGGAAGGAAGACAGGCCTGAAGAAGTAGTAGGAGTGAGGTTCGGAAACAAGGGTCCATGGCACACCTGAGAGGCCAAAGTCAGTTCAGTGTGGCTGGAGAGCTGTGTGTGTGTGTGTGTGTGTGTGTGTGTGAGAGAGAGAGAGAGAGAGAGAGAGAGAGAGCAAAGTGGAGCCACTAAAGTTGTGTATTTCAGAACACACCTGAGTTCCTGATCCTTCAAGGTTGAGGGTCATGATTTTGACCTGAGGGGACACAAGCGCCTTCAGACCCAGGCTGAAGCCCCTCTTTTTCAAGTTTTAATCCCAGGGTTGGGGTGGGGATGGTACACCTGAGCCTGGTCACCAGCAGGGACCACACAGCACAAGCTCACACCTGTGGTCTCACCAGTGTCTATACCTACCATAGCCCACCTGGACCATGAGGGTAAAACCAGGAAGTTTCAGAGGTCATCACACCAAGCTCCCTCATGTTCTGCGGTTGAAGCTGAGCTCAAAGAGGGCTATGCCTTGACCAACTTCACACAGCAAGTCAGTGACCAGGCCCAGACTCAGAAAGGCACCTGGACTAGCTGAGCCGGGTTTTGTGGTAGGTATTGCAGCCTCTGCATTACAGGTTATGTTCTCCAGGGTCTGCAACTCGGCTGTCTTTCCTACCTCCTCTAATTTCTACCCCAACCCTAACCCAGCATTATGGATTGAATTGTGTCCCCCTAAAAGATATGTGGAAACCCTGGTGGCATAGTGGTTAAGAGCCATGGCTGCTAACCAAAAGGCTGGCAGTTTGAATCCACCAGGCACTCCTTGGAAACCCTATGGGGCAGTTCTACTCTGTCCTATAGGGTCGCTATGAGTTGGAATCGACTCGACGGCAATGGGTTTTGGGTTTTAAAAGATATGTTAAATTCTTAACCTTCCGGCTGCTGACCAAAAGGTTGGCAGTTCAAATCCACCAGGCGCTCCTTGGAAACCCTATGGGGCAGCTCTACCCTGTCCTATAGGGTAGCTGTGAGTTGGAATCAACTTGATGGCAATGGGTTTTTGGTTTGGTCTTAGTCATCTAGTGCTGCTATAACAAAAATACCACAACCGAGTGGCTTTAACAATAGAAATTTATTTTCTCAAGTTTAGGAAGCTAGAAGTCCAATTCAGGGTGCAGGCTTTAAGGGAAGGCTCTCTCTCTCTCTCTCTCTGTCAGCTCTGGGGGAAGTTCCTTGTCTGTTCAGCTTCATTCCTAGGTTCCTTGGAGATCATGTAGCATGTATCTTCTCCTCCCTTTGTGCTTGCTTGCTTAATCTGCTCTTTTATATCTCAAAAGAGGTGAACTTAAAACACACCTTACACTAAAACTTCCTCATTAACATAACAAAGAAAACTCTGTTCCCACATGGGATTACATCCATAGGTATAGGGGTTAGGCTTTACAACACATATTTTTAAGGGACACAATTCAATCCATAACACCTTCAGTACCTGTGAAGGTGACCTTGTTTGGAAATAGAGTCTTTGAATGTTATCAGTTCACATGAGGTCATAATGGAGTAGCCCTTTGCCATCAAGTCAATTCCAACTCATAGTGACCCTATAGGATAGAGTAGAACTGCCCCATAAGGTTTCCAAGGAGTGGCTGGTGGATTCGAACTGCTGACCTTTTGGTTAGTAGTTGAACGCTTAACCACAGCACCACCAGGGCTCCTAATGGAGTAGAGTGGGTCCTAATTCAATATGAGTGGTGTCTTTATGAAAGGGGAGAAGAGACCCAGAGACAGAGATGCGCAGAGGGAAGATAGTCACGTGATGACAGAGGTAGAAATTGAAGTGATGCAGCTACAAGCCAAGAAATGCCAAGGATTTTCCAGAGCTGCCAGAAGCTGGGAGAGAGGCATGGAACAGATTCTCCCTCAGAGCTTCCAGAAGGAACCAACCTTGCCGACACCTTGATTGTGAGCTTCTAGCTTCCAGAACTGTGAGACGATACATTTCTGATGTTTTTAAGTCACCCAGTTTGTGGTACTTTGTTACACAGCCCTAGGAAACTAACACACCCAACAACTCCAGTTTTTAAAATCCGCATGACCCAGATGAAGAAACTGAAGCTCAGAGCTAGCTTCTGAATTTCTCAAGTCACACAGAGATGGAACTAGAAGCCAGGTCTGATTCCAAGAAGCATTCCTGACTTACCACAGACGTCTGTTCACAAAGAAGGTTTTGCAGGAGATAGAGCGAGGGCAGTGAACAAGGAGGGCATTTCTGGAGTCCAGAAAGAGAGGGTTTCTCCAGGCCCCATTGGCAAGTCTGAAGCATCCCGAGAGACACCACAGCAACTGGACAACACACACTCACTGTCCAGGCCTTGATGATTTGTGACTGTCTGCTGCCCAGCTGGTATTCATGCCTCCAGATATTTTGGGGTAGTGTTATTTATAGACCATGTTTCTATTTATATTTTCATTGAATTCCTACTAACCCTAGCTGATCCCCACCCCCACCCCCACAACAACCACCACCACCAATACCTAGAGAGGGAAGGATAAGAATCCTTTTTTTACCAAGTAAGTCAGGGGCAAAGGTGAAGGTCAAAGTCTTGGCTGTGTGTGCAGCATTTCAGCAGGAGCTCTTTGAGGGGAAACATTGAAGACAAGGGGGCTTTCTACACCTTCCAAGGGAAATAAAGGGGGGTGGAAATGCAGAGTGGGTGGGAAGGGCACAAAGCTGGCCTTATACTGAGGCAGTCACATTTTACCTATGCAGTGGGATTTGAGAAGGGCCTAGAATTCTGACCCCTGTTCTCCTGAAATGTTTCCCTTTTGCATGATATTCCACCATTAGGCATTTATTTCTTTGGTCTTAATAGCTTTTGGATCATAAAATGTTGGGACTGGGAGAAAACCGAGACAATGCCAAGTCCAATCCTTGTATTTTACAGATGGGGAGACTCAGGCTTAGAGAGGGGCTGCAACTTGTCCTCCTTAAGGGGGAATCTGAATGAATAAATGAAAATCTGCTACAGTTCATAGGAGAACATCTCAATGTCACAGGAAGTGCTGTCAGGCACAGCAAAAGAAACTGGGCAGCAAAGCTGACCCAAAACTCCTGCCTCACCAAGTTTAAGCAATGAATCGGTAAAACCATATAACACTTCTTAAGGTTCAAATTTGCTACCCGCAATGAAAACTTCCTGGTTTCAGTGTCACATAGAAAAGCAAAGGTAAAGTAAACTTCTTTCTTCCTCATTTTTAGTCCCCTGTTCAATCTTTGCTTAGGAAATAGTATCTGTAATGCTTGTCACATCTATGGTTACCTTATAGGTTTGGTTTTCCAATGCTAGCCTTCCAGAAGTCAATTTCTTCTGGGCACTATGCCTGCAATTCCAGCACCTGCCACTAGGAGGATGGTTAAAATTGGGTGGTAACAGAAAATAAGAATGTAATTTAGACAAGATCTTTACTGTAGGAACATGGCACTTTATTAAAAGGACAGCATTGATCAGCCTCTAACTGGTGTATATTTAAAAAAAATGATACAAAATGAAGCAACACCCTATTTTGCAAACACCCTATTGCAGGTGACATACCCACCATTTTAGTACGGAGCCTTAATCTCAGGGCAGTACAACTTTAATCAATCCCACTCTCTTGCAAGCACTTCTAGGACATACAGAATAGTGGTCAAGGGCTTTTGTCTAGAAATGAAAGATCCTGAGTTTGAATTCCAGCTCTGCCTCTTACTAGCTGTGCAGCCTTGGGCAAGTTTCACGCCTTTCTAGCCTATGAGTCTTCATCTGTAAAGGGACATTATTGTAATTAATGAGTTAATATAAGCACTTTACATAATACCTGGCAAAAGTATGTGCTCAGTAAATAATAGTTATAACCCTTAGTAGCAATTTTCTTTCATTTACAATTGTTTAATCTGTTAAGATTCCAGACCCTACCCACAGTCCCTCAGGAAGCTGCTTGCAACTATCCCCCTACAGCCAAATCAACCAAGAGTTATCCCTGGGCCACTCGGCTCACGCTCTGAACAGCTAGTCCACTCTCTCTCTTTCAGGAGCAAGTCTTTCAGCTAAGAGAGAACTGCCCTGCCAACCACGTAGGCCTTACTTAAACCACCTCCACCGACCACCAACTATTAAACTTATAAATTCATCTTTCAGATCAGAAACAATAGGCTGGGAGTAAAAAATATGCCAATCAGAGAACAGGTGCCTGGCACCCAATTACCACTCACTCACTTGTCAATCCATCCCCACCCCACCTTGGCTCCCTTATTTTAAAGCTTAGATCTGTAATAATTACTTTATGTAGAAGAGCAAAAGACGCTCCTTTAAGATCCCAGTTTGTTTTTTTTGTCTTAACATTTTTGGCAGAGACTCCTTCAAAGAGACCGAAGCTTTTTTTCTCTTCCTGGTGTAGCATACCTGAGCACATGCCATGCTTTCTTCCAAACCACAGACAGTTCAGTGGGCCAGTCTCTCCCATCTCCAAAGAGAGAGACTTCTGAGGTAAAAACCTTAGCAATCTCCCTGGCCCAAAACTTCACTTTGTCTTGGAAGGAAGGGGAGAGGGAACATTCTGACTTACATTCTGATGAGGGTATGTGGCTGGGGCTAGGGGATCCTCCTGTTCGGCTAGTGACCTGGGATGGAGGGCTGTGCTGTTACCTGAGCCCCCATCCCACAGGGTACCAGAAGCAGATGGGCAGCCCAGGTTTGTGGAGGGATGTGAGACCAAGGAGCCAGTCCCCTTCAAGTTACCTGCGTGAGGCACCTCTACTTTGGACCAGATATTGATTCAGCAATGTTTCTACTATGTGAATGGACTGAACACAACCAAACCCTGAGAAAGTCCTAAAGATAGAGTCAGACAGCCTATACAACGGCCTTAAGACAGTGCTTCTCAAACTTGACTGCACGTACAAATCACCTGGGGATCTTGTCCAAGTGCAGGCTGGGGCTTAGGAGGTGTGGGGTGGGGCCAATTCTGCATTTCTAGCAAGCTCCTGCTGATGCCCATTCTGCTGATCTGTGAACCACATTTTGAGCAGCAAACCTCAACTGCGAGGCCTCGCTCCTGGAAAGGATTCTGGAAGGTCTGCGTGCCAACTACCCCAGAGAGACGGTTCACCACTTTGTGTTGAACTCAGTACTAATAATCACCAAATCACCATCATGTCTGAGTGCTTACTGCGTGCTTTACCTCTACTTTGATAACTTTGCTAACAGCTCATTTGATTCCCCTAACAATCCTGAGAGGTATTTCACAGATGAGGATTATGATGGAGGGGCAGAGATGCTGAGTAAAATGGAGGTCCAGGGTCACACAGCTGTTCAGAGGTTAAGTTGGGATTTGGACCCCAGGTTTGCCTGGCTCTAAGTCCTCTAGTGCTTAAGTACAATGCTCACCTGTCTCCACCATGGAAAAAGCACAGTTTCAAGTCAGATGACTAGTACCAGGTAGAAAGCCCATGTTCAAAAGCAGATCTGTTTGACTCCAAAGTGAGTGCTCAGAACCACCACATTCTGGGGCTTGCAGAGCTGAGGAATTACACAGCTTCTTTTGGCCGTGCAACTTTGGAAGTTCTCCCTGAGATCTGCCCATTCTTTCTCACTCTGAGGTGTAATCTAATCCTTTGTGTTCTGGCCTGGGGAGAAAAAGAAACCTAGTCCTTTCTCCCTCACACAAACCTCACCCTGGCTGCTGAAGCCTGTGGGGCCTCTCCCATCCCCCTGTCCCTGAAGGGTGGAGATGGGGCTAGTCTTGCCAGCAAACCACCACCCTCCCTTCCTTCTGAAGTTACATTCAGGTGAACAGACTCCATCTTCAAGCCATGCCAGCCCCTTCAGGCAGACTGTGGTCTGGAGGCCAGGCAGCCTGGCATCTTGGGACCGCCTCAGTGGGTATCAGGCCTCAGAACTGTGCAAGTGAAGAGGGAGGTGTTTTCAGGGCCCAGTGACTACTCTGCTTGATGCCAGGTGCCTGTGGATGAATGGTACATCAGTTCACTTGGGCCTGGGGAGTCTCAAAGAGTCAACTCCGTCCGTGCCAGGGAAGAGCTCTGGCTTGGGGCTCTGTCCTTGGGCTTGAGTCCAGTTGGGGGTGACTCTGGAGAGCAGTGGAGGGCCAGGCCAGGGACACTGTGGGGACTTGGCACCTGCCCCCTTCACCTCCTAAGAAGTGCTGGGGGTTGGACTCCCTCTCAATGGACCTCAGTGTTCTCCCTCCACTACCACCACCCCCTGCCGCCCCTCCCTACCCCCCAACAGAAACCCGGACACAGAAACCTGAGTGCCCAGCGCTCAGAGGCTCTTGAGGAGGAGGTTGGTAGAGGGAACTTCATCGCCACAAAGCATCTTTCATATGCACCAAAGGCTTCAGTTGTCTCAGGGAGGAGGAGGAAGTCCACAGGGCATGGGTTGGGGGGCTACTGGTGGGCGTGAATCGCTGGTTCTGCCATCTTGGCCAGGGTTGCCCAGACAGAACCGTGGACATCATCATTCCTGACCTTTCTCCCACCCCTACCTCCAATCCACCAGCATCTTTGCAGATCACTCTTGGTGGTTCCCTAAAACACACCTTGGATCTTCTTTACTTCTTTCCACCCCACTGCCCAGCCTAGGCTAAGCTACCTTCTCTCTTACCACCACGCCTTCCCAGCCTTCCCACTGGTCTTCTCACTTCACACTTGCTCCCCGCCCCTCCAGTCCATTTGACATGCGTCAGCCTGAGTGATCCTTGCAGAAGAGAAATCCAATCACGTGCCCCTCAGCCTAAAACCTTTCAGAGACTTCTCACTGCACAGAGGATAAAATCCTCACCCCTTCGCTCAGCCTGTGAGAGCCGGCGAGGCCTGGCCCATTGAGTTCTCCAGCCTCCTCCCCCCACCCCCTGCCTTGTACCCTCTGTGGCTGCCATACTGAAAGCTTCCACAAACAACAATTTCTGGGCTTCTCACAGCACCCCCATGAGGCCCAGCACCTGCTTCCTTCTCCCACCTCAGCCGCCTCTTGCGCTCTCATCTCTATTAAGACCTGGGTTCAGGTAATTGTCCTGTCAGTCATCCACACTTGAGTATGAATTTATAGACACCACTCCCAGGGAACAGAGTGTAACTGTCCTCTCTAAGCATGGAGTGAAAGGATTTTACCTTCTAGTTTAACTTCTTAAATTTTGTGGCACAGTGATTATTAGCAAGAGTTGGACCAGAGTTCAGGACTCTGGACTCCCAGGCCAGGACACTTTTTTTCTACATGTTAAATTACATGAACTGAGTGGGACCATGACAGAACACTCATTTTTGCTTAGATCAGAGGTTTCTTGCAGAAGATATTCCAGGATACAGCCCATTCAGGACTGAGGGTTTGGGGAGGGTGTTCAGCAGGTTGATTCCTTCTAGATTTATCTCTAAACAAAGGAGACACATAGCAAGTCATAAGGAGGTGACCTGGCTCTTTTCCCGGTCTTGAAATACAGCGATGACACGGGGGAAGGGCTTGGGGGCCCAACCTACATGTACATTCCAAATCAAAAAGGGCCCTTGAGTGGCTGCCTCCTGCAAAGGCCCGTTAGTCCCAGCGAGGCTTGACAGCTCTGGAGCTGAGAGCCTGCGAAGCTGGTGACCCTGATATATTATCCTGACGTCAGGGCCAGGGCCACTCAGCCCCTTCCCCACCTCTCTGTTCAGATCAGCCATCTGTATTACCCACTCTCCAGAAACAAGCTCCTTGTTGCTTCGCAAGTTAACACAGTCGAGGAAGGAAAAGCGAGAAGCTGCAGCTGAAGTGCAGCGGGAAGGGCTGAATCAGCACAGAGAGAGCAATGAAGCAAAGACAATCCCAAATGTGCGGCCTCCACCAGGGAGGCGGAGAGGCAAATTCCCTCCATCAGAAGCACCACTGCCTCACTAACTTTGCAGATCACTGCATGCTTTCCATGCATTAACTACTTGGAACGTCACCCCAAACCACGATGACCCCATTTGATGGATGAGGAAATTGACACTGGAGGCTGGATGCCTAGGCCAGAACTGCATGCACGGCTTATGTTCACACATGGAGCCCTCCTGTGCTCCTTAATGGGCAGCTCTGCCACAAGAGACACGCTTTGGAGTTTTGGGGTTCCCCTCACTCTGTGTGCCCAGCTCTCTAGGTGGTGAGCCGGCCCTCCCCATTCAGTGCTGTTCTTCAAACACACATTCTCAGTCCCACTCAGGTCACTGCTCTTGCTGTCCCCCAGCCTGGCCCCCATCTTCCCATGCCTGTCTCCTTCTTATCATGCATGGCTCAGCTCAGGGGTCCCCTCTGCCAAGCTGCCATTCTTGACCACCTGATCTCAGAACCCCCAAGGCATGTTACCTGCCCCATTACCTTGTTATTTTTCTTTCTAGCACTTGGCCACTACTGGGAATTGCTCACTTATTGGTCTGCTTTCTGACTCCTCCGCTGGAAAGGGAACTTCCTGAAAAGAATGACTTGGTCTGTCTGTCTCAGCTGTATCCCAGTGCCCACAGCTAGGCCCGGCACATCACAAGGGCTCAATAAACATCTGTGGCAGGATGAAACGTGGCTCTTCCGTGCAGTGTTCAAAGCTGGCTTCCGACAGCAGGCCCCGAGAAGCGTCCATCCCAGATTACAGAGTGGGAGAATGATTTTTGGGGTTGGGGGAGTAATTACACAGCAAGAGAAGACCCACACTTCCATAGACGGTAGGAGGAAAGCTGCTTTTAAGAACGCACACGGTGCCTATCAGGCCTATAATCTTGTCGACCTTTTTAAAAACCTGGCATTACCAGCAGGCCCTACTTTTCCTTCTCTGTCACATAGAAGGTTTGTCGTTTCCTACCATCCCAGGTCACCAGCAAGGCCCTGGCCCTTGGGGGCTGCAGTGCCAGCCAGCATCTCCGAGATCCAAGGCCCTTCGAGGAGGGCTTTCCCAGGATGGTACTTGGTGGAGATGCGCAGAACTGCCTATAGCCAGAGAGAGGGCGGCTCTTCCCCATGCCTGGACCTGCTCTAGCTAAAGACATCCCCTCCCCCTGCTTCCTTCAGCGCTGGAACAAACACCGGATCTGCTGACAGGGCTCTGGGCGGCAGGGAGAGGAAGGCCCTGGAGAACGAAGGTGCCCGCAATTCACCCTCCTGCACTGTGGCTCCAAACTGCCTCATTAGAGGGCGAGACTGGTGCAGAAGAACCAGGCATGCCTGCTCTAAAAATACACCCCTTTAACTGCACAGGGTCATGAGGCTGCCTGCAGGCTGATGGCGCCTGCCTAGATTATGGTTATAGGTTCCCTTTTCTTCCTAAGAGATGTAGCTCCTCCACAACTCATCAACCCTGGGATACAGATAGCTATGGAGGGACTGACTCAGCTGTTCGGGTAAGGGGGCTTTCTGGAAGCCCGGGGCCCAGTCCCAGCCAGCGCGGAGATGCAGTTGGCTTGTTAGTGGGCAGAGACCTTGCACAGACTTTGCCAAGTGAGTTGGGCTCTTTTGGCCCTGCTGCCTGGCTTCTAAAGTCCCTTGGTCCCTGGTCACAGTTGTTTGCTTTTCACATCAGCAGCTACACACTCTACTTCACTCTGCAAGGACCATTTCCTCCCAGGCTCAGGCTGGCAAACTCAGGATACACAGGAAATTTACTCCAATCCCAGGATGGGCAACAGGAGATGGATTTTCCACAATCGTCTTTTAAAACAAGGCAGAAAGTTCCATGTAAACAGTAGGCTGTCCTGAGAGGCTGCTGACTCCACCACACTTGACCCAATGTCCTAAAGAACTGCATTTCTGCCCTGGTCTCCAAAAAGCAGAAGACCCCAGAAGGCACAGGATACACTTGTTGAAGACAATTCTCCCATGCAGATGTCTCATTTCTGCATGTCTTGTGAGCAAGTCATGCACTCCTTTCTTTCTGCACTATTTTTTTCAAAGGTGTTTACATAGCAGACAGCTGTAGAAGATAGAGGTATTGTCTCCCTCTGGAACAAACAGTAGGTTTGCTTATAGCCTTGAAAGACACAGTGTCTCTCACTGGAGCAAAAGAAGCCCTAGTGGCACAGTGGTTAAGTGTTCGGCTGCTAACCAAAAGGTTGGCAGTTTGAGCCCACCAGCCGCTCCATGGAAGAAAGGTGTGGCAATCTGCTTCCATAAAGATTACAGCCTTGGAAACTCTATGGGGCAGTTCTACTCTGTCCTACAGGGTAGCTATGAGTTGGAACAAACTCGACAGCTATGGATTTGGTTTTAGTTTTGATTCTCTGGAGCAAAGGGTCAGGTTTGTTTATCGTCCACTATAAAAGATGTGGGTTCCTTAAGATCTGGATTCCTCTCCTTTATGCAACCCACTGCATGCGAAGGCATACATCTGGGTCCATTTGTATCACCTCCATGGGACCAGGCAGCAAAGACAACTGATGCAAATGTGCTGATGTTCATGCTGCTTGTTGTGCTATAATAAAGTCTTTTGTCTCTGACTCAGGAGTCTTATGTCTTCTGCAGGCACCCATGAAACTGTGCTAGGCTAACTTAATTGATTTACAAGTACAGTAAAATCTAAGGCCCTTCACTGTTCTTGACAGCACGGCTCCTAGTGGGGTCAATGCCACTGCCCAAATCCCCAAGCTCCCAGGTCTGCCCCCCTTCCAGCAAACTTAGGAAAGACCCAAACTATAAAAATTTATGTGAAGCAGGGAGAGAGGAGTCACTTTTTTTTTTTTTTTTTAAACAAAGTGCTCTCTGCTTTACAAAAAGATTTAGCACACGTCTCTTTTAAATAGAAAACTACTTAGGACACCTAAAAGAAGATGTGCTTTGTCCCAAAGAGCTGAATTTACATAGAAGTTTTATGGAATATTCCGTAATATAAAACAAGGTTCAACCAAGCCTTTTGTTGGTGGTATGAATGCCAATAGGTCAGGACTGGCAGTGGAGTTTCTCAGGGACTATTATGGAGCCACCACTTCCTTCCTAAATACTGGTTGGCAGGCTTATTTAATAGCACTCTCCACCTCCTTAAAATAAAAATCAACTACTCAAGTCTGTAGTCCAGTTAACTGAACTGTGCCAATATCAATCTCCTGGTTTTGATAATGTACGATGGTTACATAAGACATTACCATTGGGGGAAGCTGGGTGATGGCTCCAACACTTAATGGTTATGTGACAGTTGAAAGTGATTTGACTTCTCCTTCACCTGGGGATAATGCCATCTACCCTGCAGTATGGTGGTAGCATTGGAGGGGAAGTATGTAGAGTGCCTAGTATTTTTGCACCTTTTCTTTTGAATCTAATTATTTCAAAATAAAAAGCTTAAAAAATATGCTATCGTTTAGGAAACCAGATAACCAATCTTGTTCAATTCATAGTTAAATGAAGACAGTGCTCTGAAAGCCTTGGGGCTATCCTATTTGTAACCATATTAAAACAATAATAAACTTAAATGGTTGAATTGCAAAAAATAAAAATAAATTACTCAGCACCAGTGACCTCAGTCACTCAATGGAATGGGAGAGCCCTTACAGGTCACCCGAGTCCCCATAAGGTTCAGGGCACTCCCCAACCCCAAACAGTGCACTTCTGAAGTAGGAGACAGCAGTGGCAGCCAGAGGGACTACTGGAGTGCTTGGTCTTCAGGCAGAACCTCCCAGGTCCCTAACCTGAGAGGTGAGGTGGTAAGAAAGGAGGGGCAAAGATAGAATCTAGGTGAGGCTGGCAGTGGCAAAGCCTCCTTGCCCACAGGATATGGTAAGAAGAATCCCAGCTCTGCCACTTAATGGCTAAGTAATGGTGGAAAGTGACTTGACCACTCTTTAAATTGGGGTAATGCCACCCACTCTGCAGTGTGGTGGTAAGAAGTGAAGGGAAGGTATGTAGAGTGCCTAGCACAAGGCTTGGCACAGAGTAGGAGCTCAAGTAAAGGCATCTGTATATAAGGGGAACAGGCCCAATTCATGACCAATCAATAAGTCTTAATAAATTACCTACTATGTGCCCAGCACCATGATAGAAATGTGAGAGAAGAGATGAGGGCCTTGTCTCAAAGGGAGGCCCCAAAAGTCAGCAAAAGAGACAGGTATGTCTTAGCCATTGTCATAGGGCTATATGTGTACTAATTGTTTAATGAGAAACTATTTTGTTCTGTAAACCTTCATCTAAAGTGAGAATAGCAGCACAACTGGAAGAACGTAATCGACGTCACTGAATTGTACATGTAGAAATTTTTGAAATGGTGTATCTTTGGCTATGTATATTTTCACCAAAAAAAAAAAAAAAGTCCTCCAAGGCCGAGAAGGGAGCGTGTTGACATGTCATGCGGTTGTTAACCAATGTCATAAAACAATATGTGTACTGACTGTTTAACGAGAAAATATTTGTTCTGTAACCCTTCACCTAAAGCACAATTGAAAAAAACAAAAAGAGACAGGTATGTCTCCCTCACTCTCACATAATGTGGGGTTCGGAGGAGCAGGCTCGAAAAGAGTCTCTTTTCTTTTTCCTACATCCACCTCTACCCCCAGGGCATCTAGGCCCTGGAGTAACTCTCTAACCCTTCCTGCACAAGAAAATAATAGGGGTTTTCTTTCCCAAGATGCTTTGTTGGTGAACTGCCTGTCCCACGTGGAGCCCATAACGTCTCCTTGTTCCTCCGGTGGGCTCTGCAGGCCTCACAGGGTCTGATGGTCCAGGGCACAGCGGATCTTCACCCCCAGGGCCCAGAAAACAGGTTTTAGCCCTGGTAAAACAACTGGGGACTCTCAGCAAGGGCAGTTCTGCTACAAACCTTTAAACAGGATTTGTACTGATATGTAACGTGTCAGACCCCAATCTCCTTCTAGACCACCAGGTCCAATAATTGTATTGTCTCCTCCCTCTACCACCTTGTTGGCCCTGCCCACAGAACCCTCCCCCATCACCCTCATACTACTGCAGAACACCCTATCTGTCCCCAAGAGTCAGTGAGCACCACCTGGGGTGGGCTTTTCCTGGGATGGAGCCTCTGACTTGGGCCACAGGAGACCCAGGCCCTCGCCACTTCTTTTATTTTTAGTTTTTTCCCATACAAACATTTATACATACATTGTTATGTGACTCTAATTGCTCTCCCCATACTGTGACAGCACACTCCTCCTTTCCACCCCTGATTCCCCATGTCCATTCAACCAGCTCCTAACCCCCTCTGCCTTCCCATCTCACCTCCAGACAGAAGCTGCCGTTTAGTCTCTTGTATCTACTTGAGCTAAGAGGCACACTCCTCATGAGTATCACTTTATACCCCACAGTCGAGTCCAATCCCTGTCTAAAGAGTTGCCAGGCCCTACCACTCTTTAAACCCAAAGACTGACCCTGAGCTTGGGCCATACACCACCCAGATATATCACAAATCTGCATCCTAGATCCCAAGATTTATGGCTCATGGGCAGGATTTTCCGCCAGGACTTGACTGAGCAACCAAGTCACGGGTTCCCTCTCTTCTCCTAATTCCCCTGCTTTCTATATCACCTCCACCAGCCAGTCAGACTTCATTAACCCCCAACCATGAGCCTGCAGCCAGGTGGGCCAAAGACTGTTCTCTGCTTCTGAAGTAGGTCGTCTCTCTCACTAGCCTGAGAGCCCCTTAGGTGAAGGAAACAAACCCAGTTCTCCCCTGACTCACCAAGCCATCTCAGTCTTCACCCTTGGGCACTTATTCCTGGCATGGCACAGGTCAAGCCCCTCATAAACACCCACTGATTGGCTGATAACAAGGTGCTCTTTTGCTGGGGCGCTGAATAAGAGTAGGAGAAGGGAGTCGTTCTTCTTGAGCAAACAGGTAGCCCACACACCCCCAGGCCAAGTCCACCGCTTGCAACAGGGCACCATCGGGCCTCATGTTGGCTCTGGGACACTTGGTCCATGGCATCCCAGCTGGACTCCCAGGCCCTCAGGTAGATCATGGGACTGTACTGGAGCAACATCTAAGCGTATTACAAACATCTAAGGATGTTGGATGTTACAAATTCCCTCAAGACCCGGTGCAAAGCCAAGCAAGGTACTAAAGACATCTTACATTCCCTCCTAGCCCAGGAAAGGAGAGGCAATCCTCTGCCCCCAGGAAAGGAACACAGGGAATGAGCCTCCCCAAGCTCCTCACTGACTAGCTCTGGTCTTGCCCAAACCGTGGGATCTGGAAGTTGTAGCTAAATTAATTCTCTCTAACTTCAGCATAGACTCTGAAGACAGACAGCAATATATGCTCTTATGTTTCATTCCTTCTGAGGATGGGGAGATGTGTGAGGGCCACCTTTCAGACAAGAACCACCAGGAAGGTGCTCCTAGGCTTCCTTTCGAGTCAATTAGCACGTACAGACCATGGGCTGGCAGTGTGCCAGGGACTAATGGGATGCAGACCTGCTTCTTGCAAAGGTCCTGCTGGTTGCCCTTGTCTTGGAGGCTGGTCTATGGAAGGCCAGGGGCCAGGAGTCACCAGGGTAAAGTAGGTTCATAAAGCAGAAGCCCGCTGTGGAAGGGAGCTCTCCCCAGGAGGCAGCCTGGCCCCCCACCTTGGGGAAAGGCAGGGGATGCAGAGAGCCAGGAGGCAGCATGGCCACATGGTTCAGGGCAAAGAGTCCAGATTTGGAACAGGAGGCCTGGGCTCATGCCTCAGCTCTGCCGATTTTAACTGGGTGCCCTTGGGCAAGTTACTTAACCTCTCTGAACTCCAACATCTTTATCCCTCAAGGGGATATTATAATACACACCTCAGCATGAAGATTTGTATACTATAACAAAAAGCACTTTGTAAATTATGACTCTCTCCACAAATGTAAGACATCACAGTAATAGCATGTTAGGATATACCTGAGAAGTTTTCCTCTAAATTACACAACATAATCAATTGCTATAAATATGTTCCAAAAGGTGTAACAGTCAATAGCCAGACAGAGACGGGTTCAAATCCAACCAGCTGTGTTATATAAACTCTCTGAGCCTCAGCTGCCTCCTCTGTAAAACGGTGACTTAAGGATTAGAGGAGATTACCCACAGGAAGTATGCTCAGTTAAGGTTCTCTCTGATCAGGATCCCTGATGTTGCAATGGTTAAGTGCTTGGCTGCTAACCGAAAGGTCAGCGGTTTGAACCCACCAGCCACTCTGCAGGAGAAAAGACCTGGCAATCTGCTTCGGTAAAGATTATATACTATATATACTATATACATTGCTGTAGAGTCAATTCCGGCTCATAGCGACTTTATAGGACAGAAGAGAACTGCCCCATATGGTTTCCAAGGAGCAGCTGGTGGATTCGAACTGCTGACCTTTTGGTTAGCAGCCGAGCTCTTAACCACTGTGCTACCAGGGCTCTAGGAAACCCTATGGGGCAGTTCTACTCTGTCCTATAGGGTCGCTATGAATTGGAAGTGACTTGATGGTTGGCATACAACAACAACATGATCAAAACGGGAGCCAGTAGAAACAGCCCAGTCTTACTCCCTAAGTTCTTCATCTTTTCACAGGAGAACTTGGTCTCTGTGCTTTTTGTAAAAGGGAAACCATATTTTGACAGTCTGAGAAACTCCCCAGAAGTTACATGGCCAGGGGCCAGCAGAGATGGGTCTAGAAAAGTGTGAAAAGCCACTTTGAGGATAGTGGCCTCCAAAACCGGGGGCTTCTGAATCCCCTGGGGGAACTTGTTAAAATGCAGATTCCTAGGCCCATCCTCATCCAGAATTTCTGGCTTAGTAGCCAGCCTTTTCTAAGGAATGCCCCTCCCCAGCTTACCTGGGAGGAAGGGGATGATCCTCTGCTTAGGGTCCTTCTGACCACCTTCGATGGGAAATTTATCCAGAAGCTGCATCTGAGAAGCCAAACAGAGAGGGTTCAGAGACTGAAGCGCTGTCCCTCAGCAGCCCCTCCCCACCACAGGGCACTGCTCAGGGCCCCACTGTCATCACACGGATGAGTGATGCCTCAAATCCCTCATTTCACAGACGATTAACAAACCACACGGGGCCTAAGAGGGAGGCCAGAAGCTCTCTGTGCATCAAAGGAATGTCTGAACTATCCGCAGGAGGGGTCGGGGGTGTAAGAGGTATCAGGAGATGCCCCGAGCATGGCTGGGGGAGGGCCTAGCAGGCTTCCAGACCAGGCTGCAGGTGGGGTTTCCAGAGGCTTCTGTGGGACTGCTTTCTTTCATACTGCTGGGGTGAGCCCTTCAGCCACCCACCCTCCCAAATCCTCTTGGGACAGGACAGGGGAAGGCCTATCTGATACTTCAGACAGACCACCCACCTTCCAGAATTGCTTTGCGGAAACAGACCCAGATGTTATTTTAATTGCAAAGCCAAGTCCATCCCATTGCCTCCACTGCTGGAAGACCCCCTCCTCCGTTTCCTATCTTCCCACCCTGAGATTGCTGCTGTTTTTCCAGGGACAGACCCACTGGAAGAGTTTCCAAGGGTCTGGAGAAACAACTGCTTTTTCTTCTGCTATTCTGAGCTGAAATGCTGGATAAACTGGAAAAACACACAGAAGACAGGATGGACGAGGCCAGGGGCCCCTGTGCGGGTAGTTCAGCTCCCTTCCAAGGCACAGGCAGGAGCTGGGGCAGGAGTGGGGAGAGCCGGGATCTGTTCCTACTGCCTTGGCTGCATGACTGCGGGCGAGGCGTTTTAACATCCATCAGGTGGGGCCCACAGATAAATTGAGGAAGATCAGTCCCATGATATCTGCAGTCCGTCCGTCCATCCGTCCATCCATCCATTAATTTGTTCATTCACCCATTCATTCATTCATTCAAGTATTTATTGAGTACCTACTTAGAGTACCGGGCACTAAGGATACGGCAGCAAAGAAAAGAAACAAAGTCCTTGCCCTCACTGAGCTTACATTTTAGTGGAGGGAGACAAACAATAAACAAATAAATATGTAATATGTCGGCAGGAGAGGGTAAGTGCTATGACAAAAATGAAGTAGGATAAGGTGTTGGAGTAGGACAAAGGTCATTATTTTATATAGGGTGGTGAGGAAGACCCTACCAATAATAAGATGGCAACTCAGCTGAGACCACAGAAGGTGAGGAAGCAAGCCATTTGGACACTGGAGGAGGAGGATGTTCCAGGCATGGGGAACAAGAAGTGCAAAGAGCCTGGAAAGGCCAGTGCAGCTGGAGTAGAGGGAATGAGGGGAACAGGGATAGACAATGAGATCCAAGAGGCAGGACGGGCCAGACCATGGAGGGTCTTGGAGGCCAAGGTGAGGACGTCGGGTTAATCCTGACTGAGAGGGAAATCCCTGTAAGGTTTTGTGCAGAAGACAGAGATGATCCAATTCATGTTTTTAAAGTATGGCTCTAGCTACAGGGTAGTGAATGGGCCATAGAGTGGAAGCAGGGAGACCAATGTAGAGCCTATGGATGATTGCTTGGACCAAGGCGTTAGCATTGGAGGTATGTCTATATCTATATATCTCCATCTCCATCCATCCATACAGCTCTAACACATGATTTTAGGATTCTCTTTTGTACAGTCATTACCCAACATACACAGGCTATTTAGTGCCCACAGATGAAGGGTGGGTCATTGGTGGATTCCGCTCAAAACAAGACAGAGACTGCCTCATCATTAACTTTCACTTCCCTGGAATTTAACAAAAGCTGGCTCATGAGTTTCCAAACCCTAATGTTGTAAATCCATCTCTCAAGCATACAGTAATTGCCCGGTAGGTGTAAATTTGATCACTGGGCTGTGAGACCATAACTTGTAGTTAGGATTTAAAAAAAAAAAATTAAGTACCAGCAAAAAGTAGAACACCTATTTTCACCTTTCCTCATTCATATTCTATTTTTGTAAATTTTTTTTCTGTATTACATAAGTAATTCGTGTTCACTGTAAAAGTCTGTAAAACCTTTGATCTGGTGAGAGAGATAGACAAACAAGCAGACAGACTCTGGTGTGATGGGGAATGAAGAGGACAAATGATCAGGAGCCGAAAAAAGAAGTTAGAGAAGACTTCCTGGAGGAGGTGAAGCCAGCTGTGTTTTGGCAGAGTGACAGTCACAGTCTCTATGCCTACCCTGCCAAAGGGCAGTCTGAATTTCCTCAGTGGGTTCATGTGCCTCCAGGAAGCCAGGGTCGTCTGATAGCCCCTCAAATAAGAGGGCAGATTTGAGTTTTCCCCCTAAACAGGAGGAGGTCTCTGAGTAGAGGGGCATCTTGTAGCCAGCCTCTCTCCCGCTCCTTCTCCTTCTATAACAGATGTCCCTCTTCCCTACCTCTGGCCTAGTCTGGGTCCCTCTGCAGCCAAGACAACCCCATCTGCCAAGTGCTGGGTCAAAAGGTCCTCTCCAGAGCCTGAGCCCCCAGTTGGCCTGGTCCGCTCTACCCACCCTCCGGATGTTGAGCCAGCCACACCTGTCACTTAATCCTGCCACCATGGCTAAGCCAGCAGACCCTCAGTGTCGGCCCTTCCCGTCATCCCCACGGCCCATTGGCCACAGGAAAAGGAAACAGAGCTCACCAGCTGCTGGTGACATTTTCTCTGCCCACAGGTCACCTTTCAAAGAAAGCATCCCCCACCCCCTCACGGGCTCAGACTACCGAACACCAAATAAAGGCGGCCCCGCTGAGTTTACTCTGCATGGTGTTGGCCGTGGCGGGGGGACTCTGAAGCTGCACAGTTCAGCATCTTGGCTCCACAACATGGCAGACTGGATGGTGGAATAAACATCTGGGGCCATGTTTGATCTACAATCCAAATGCCACCCTACCCAGGGAGGAGGCTGGCTGCAAAGCGGGTTCTGTGACTTGGTCGGTGCCCAATTTGAAGGGCTGGGTGCAATAAAGCAACCATTTGAAAGCCTGAGGGGGCTGTCTCATGAATTCGCGTGACCAGGCCTTCCGTGAAGAGGAAATCTGGGTGCATGGGCAGTGAGGACAGAAGGCTCTGCCTAGCAGAGAGTTCTGCTGCGGCCATCTTTTCAGGCCAGAAGTGGATTCTCCTGTCCCTCTAGCAAGGGCCTGACTCAGGCTGGAGCCAAAGCAGGGCCCATTGCCAGGGTCCCTGTTGGAGCAAGAGGCATTTGGCCAATGGAGCCCTTTGCAACCATGTCAGAACTCCACAGTGTGTGGAGGACGCCAGGGTGTTTATCTAAGGGGTGGATGGTGTGAGAGATACAGGCCAGCTCGGCTCCAAGATTCAGCCTCAGCCAGAGAAAGCTGATTCGGCAGCTCTCCTTGGGCAGGGCTCAGCAGCAATAAACACTGGAAAGAAGGAGGGCGGGCCCCGAGCCCAGCTGGGGCACATCTGTAACCTTAGAGGCTGACTCCTCTCCCTTCTGAGAAGGTAGAGTTGCCAGCAACTTCAGCTTTGGGGCCCCTTCCTCAAACCTTCCTCAAACCTTCCTCCTTGTGACCATTTCCAGCTCAGGAATAAAGGAAACATCATTGCAAGAAGCTTGTGGATTCTCTGACCCAGCAATTCTCCTTCAAAAGAAGTAAGGCCACCCAACCTCCCCTAGGACCATAAGAAACCAAGGGAAACCTCAAGATTCATACGCCCATCCTACTTACTGAGGGCTTACTATGCGCCAGGCCCTGTGTTAGATGCTGGAGGCACATAAGGGACCATAACGAGACAGAGAGGGACAATAATGACAGTGTGGCTCTTCTTAAAGTTCTTCTCCCTTATGGCCTAAAATGTACTCCCCGTTTCCCTCCCACTCTTTGATGGCCTTATCCAGAGGAATCTATTCTGGGAAGCCTTCTTTGACCATCCCAGCCTAAGTCTAACCTCCTTTCTCTGAATTTCAACAACACTCCTGGTTTGTATTCCCTGTCTCGGTACTTCACACAGTCTTATGTGTCTACTCTTCAGTACATGTTAATCTCACTGCCCAATAGGATGCACCCAAGGGCCATGTTTTCTTTTCTTCTAAAAACAGCTTTATTGAAATATAATTCACATGCCATACAATTTACCCATTTAAAGTGTACAATTCGATGGCTTTTAGTACATTCACAGAGTTGTACAACCATCATTACAATCAATTTGAGAACATTTTCATTACCCAAAAAGAAACCCCATACCCTTCCGCAGTAACCTCCATTCTCCCTGTGTTTTGGCAGAGTGACAGTCACACTCTCTGTGCCTTCCCTGCCAAAGCGCAGTCTGAATTTCCTCAATGAGTTCACGTGCCTCCGTGAAGCCAGGGTCATCTGATAGCCCCTCACATAAGAGGGCAGATTTGAGTTTTCCCCTTAACCAGGAGGAGGTCTCTGAGTTGGGGGGCAGCTTGTAGCCAGCCTCTCTTCTATAACAGCCCTAGGCAACCATTAATTTACTTTTTTTTATAGATTTGCTTAATTGGACATTTCAAATAAACAGAATCATACAATATGTGGTCTTTTGTGACCAGTTTGTTTCACTTAGCATGATGCTTTCAAGGTTTACCCACACTGTAGCATACATGTATCAGTATTTCATTCATTTTTATGGCTGAATAAGATTCTACTTTGTGTGTATACCATAACTGGTTTATCCATTCATCCTTGGTGGATATTTGGGCCTTTTTCCCAGCATTTGACTACTGTGAATAGTGCTGCTGTGAACATATGAGTACATATAGTTTTTTTGAGCACCTGTTTTCAATTCTTTTGAGCATGTCTAGGAGTGAAATTGTGGGTCATATGATAATTCTATGCCAAAGGGTTTTCCACAGCAGGTCTTTCGTTTTCCTTTCTTGCCTTATTTCACTGGCTAGGATTAATAAATGAGGTAAGAGAAAACATTCTGGACTTGTTTCCAGTCTTAGGATGAAAGCATTCAGTCTTCACCCTTGAGTATAATGTTAGATGTAGGTTTTTTTGGTTGATGCCCTGGTTGAGGAAGTTTTCTTCGATCCTAGTTTGCTGAGTTTTGTTTTTTATGATGGTAAACATATAGGTAACAAAACATTTTGTTTTTTTAATCATAAATGAGTGTCGAATTTTGTCAAATGCTTTTACTGAATCTATTGACATGATTTTTTTTTTCTCCTTTATTCTGTTAATGTGGTGAACTATAGTGATTGGTTTTGGAATGTTGAACCAAGTTGCATTTTTGAGATAAACTCTACTTGGTTATAATCTATTAACCTTTTTATAAACTGCTGGATTTGATTTGCTAATATTTTGCTAATAATGTTTGTATCTACGCTCATGATAGATACCTACTAGTGTTAGCCGAGTGTCAGCCTGCTGAGAGGCGTAAAAAGCCATGGAATAGGAGTTCAGGTAAGGATGGGATCAATGAGGCTGGGGAGCAAAGCAGGCTTCTTAGAGGAGACATCAGAGCTAGGTCTTGAAGAAAGGAAAGCTGGAGAAAAGGGAGGAAGGCATTCCAGTGGCGGGAATGTACAAAGTACAAAGGTTTGGCAGTAGGCGTATCAGGATTATTAGATGAAGTAAGCAGTGAGATGGGGGTGAATTGACTTGTTCATGAAATCAATGAAATGCTGCCACGTGTCAGAGAAAGTGGTGGGGTCCAGAGCAGGGGTCCCTGACAATTTATTCCAATGACTTGGGATGATCACACTGTTGGCACCAGAGCAGGATAAGGCAGATGGCCGATGTGTCACTATACAAAGGGAGTTATACTAACACATAACCTAAAGTTATCCTAAACGTGACGAGATGGAGAAAACGTCATTTCCAGAACTTATTTTGGGGATGGTATGGCATGCGTCGGAGTCTCTGGGGTCGGGGTGGCCAAGTGAGATGCCCCAGGTGCCTGCTCAAGTAATGACAGATACTCAGTAAACTGTCTTCCCTGGTGGTTGGGTCAGGTGATAGGCTGGTCCTTTGCTTTGCTCAGAGTCTGAGATGAATACTCAGGACAACAGAGGCGAGGCTGCAAGTGACACCAGGTTCCTTCTCCACCTTCCCCTGCCACCCTCCTGCAGCGTGCAAAATTGATGGTGAAGACATTCTAAACACACACCTAAAGAACACTGGTTTGAAGGGAATGTCAAATCGTTATTAGCCTGTACAGGGAGTGCATACGCCTCAATTTGGCCTTGCCCATCCCAAGGTCACCTCTGGGAAGAGCTGGCTTCCATCCTTATGGAGAAACACGATCACGAGCACATACTCCTGAGCAAGGGTTCCTTGATTCAGAGACCAACTCTCCAGACCCTGTGCTAGGAGCCCACCCTCCCTGTGTTCTCAAGACTAAGGAGACTCAGGGGTTGGAGTGAGAAACACTTTCACAAGAGGCCCCAGCCTCTGCACCCACCACAGCCAACCACGCAGGGGTTTGACCAGCAGGAACTTCACTATCATACAGAATTATAATAACAATAGAATAGAATAACAAATAGAAACAGAAGAACAACAATAACAAGGCAAATACCGAGCAATTACTACATGTGCTATGGTAGGGGATCAAACATGATCTTAAAGCCTCAAAACCTCTCACAAGATAGGTTTGATTAGCCTCGTGTTTTATACATGAAGAGACCTATATATTGTTTCACACTGGCACTCAGAAGATTTTTTATCCTGTCTGGAAGAGGGAAAAAGCTGGTAGGTAGGAAAATTGGCATTGTGTCAAAACCATTTTTTTTTTTTTAAAGGAAATTTTATCCTAAGAATTTAAACATTTCATGAAAATGTTGCTGTACTGAGACCAGAAGAACTAGATGGTGCCCAGCTACCATCAATCACCGCCCTGACAGGGAACACAACAGAAAGTCCCTGATGAGCGCAAGAAAAGTGTGGAGCAGAACTCAAATTCATATAAAAAGACCAAACTTCATGTTCTTCTGACTGAGACTGGAGGAACCCCCAAAGCCAGGGCTCCTGGATGATCTGTTAACCCAGAACTAAAACCATTCCCGAAACCCACTCTTCAGACAAAGATTGGACTGAACTATAAAACATAAACTAACACTTGTGAAGAGTGTACTTCTTAGTTCAATCAGATACAGGAGAGCAAATGGGCAGCTCCTGTCTGGAGACAGGATGAGAAGGCAGGAAGGGACAGGAACTGGTTGAATGGACACAAGAAACCCCGGGTGGAAAGGGGGAGTATGCTGTCACAGTATTACATTATAGGGGTTGCAACTAATGTCACATAACAATATGTGTATAAATTTTTGTATGAGAAATTAATTTCAGCTGTAAACTTTCACCTAAAGCACAATTAAAAAAAAAAAAAGTTGCTGTATTTTCACTGTTCTTTAATCTTTGTTCCTACTCTCTAGCTTATTTTATTAGGCCCTTTCACTTTAGAGATGTTCCTGGGTGGTGCAAATGGTTAAATGCTTGGTTGCTAACTGGAAGTTTGGCAGTTTGAGACCACCCAGAGGTGCCTTGGAAGAAAGGCCTGGCAATCTACTGCTGAGAAAATCAGTCACTGAAAACCCTATGGAGCACAGTTCTACTCTGACACACAGGGCTGCCATGAGTAGGAACGAACTGGATGGCAACTGGTTTGGTTTTATTTTCACTTTGGAACATTAAGGGGAGAGGAAGATGAGGGTGAAGGGAGAGGACTCAGTTATGGACTGAATCTAAACTAGTGTTCATTCCAACATGTTATTTACTACCAATTACTAAAGAATGCTTTCCCAAGACATAATCCTAATAGTGCTAATTAAATTTTCCCTCTCTCATAGGTTACCTCACCTTTCTAAGGAGGCCCAATTATCAAGAAACACAGTCGTCTGTTCTATTTTTAACCCTGTGGTAGCTGAGTAAAAATGAACCTGGAAAATCCAGAGATCTAGCTTATAACTGCGGCTCTGCCACATGTAACTTTGGCATTATCAATTTACCTCTTAGGACACAAATTTCCTCATTTGTAAAATTAGCAGCTAGACTAACAGATGATTCTGATTATCTCTAAACGCCCTGTAAATCAAAATTAACTGATATTTATAATTGTTTTAAAAGACATACTTACACACATGCACAGAGAAGTCAGGTAACTTGTCCAAAACACACAGCAAGGTAGTAACTGAGGCAGAAAGAAGGGAAGTCACTGGGCTTCCAAAGTTATGCATTTCCCCCTTGGAGGCAGGATAGCACACATGGGGTGTCCAAAAAAATGCACAGGCCCCTTTCCCTACACCCAGATCCAGCATCACCACCACTATGATTTACCTAATATTTTTCTTTAAGTCGATTCCCTTCTTAAAAAAACTTAATTATTTTAGCCACATCCAAAGCAATAATATCCATGAAATCATAAATGTATTGGTGTGCTTAAATATGTATATTTTTCTAATACACTTTAGAACAAAACTACTAAGATGTAGTTTTGTCCATTTACTACCTGCACCCCATTTTGGAAAATGTGAATAATAACACATTGTGCATCGCTAGGCACTTCTGAATTCAAATCACTTTCCTTATCTGCAAAATGGGAACAGTGACAGAACTTGCCTGGTGAGAGGAATAAACGAGATAATGTGTGTAAAGTGCTTGGCCCAGAGCCTGGCAAGACTAAGTACCCTGTACGCATAGCTATCGTTATCATTACTGTCATCATCACTATTGTTAGGACAATAACAATATGCCAGGGCAAGTGCTTAGGAAGCTACAACCCTGAGGTCAGGAGGCGGCAGAGAAGCTGTGAGGGGCAGTCTGGGAGGCGTCTTGGCCTGCCCCAGCCTGGCTGTGAGTGTCCAGAGACCCCAGGGGAGCTGCTCAGCTGGTGTGCGTGGGCCGGGCTCAGGGAGGAGGCTTCTGGCTTTTCCAGCAGTTCACTGGTGCGTGGGGTCATGTTTTACATTAAACATGGCAGGGCCTGGGCTGATAGCCCAACACCTGCAGCAACGGGCACGTAAAGTGAACGCAAAGATGTGCAGGATGGTGCTATCCCACAGGGAACCTCCTCAAATCCGTGAAAGCTTCCATCTGATGTTTGGAAGCAGCCCAGATGGTTGGCTACCCTGCCTCCCCCAGAACCTACCCCAGTGTGCTTACTCCACACACCCCTACCGTGCTGACCTACAGCCTTCGTGCAGGAGAAAGAGCACCAGATGGGAGTTCCAAGGGGAAGCTTCCAGGTCCAGTTCCAGCCTGCCAACAACTTGCTGGGCAACTCGCATAAGCGGCTTGACCTCTCTGGGTGGCAGCAGCCTTATCTGTGACATATTTGCCCTGTCTGCCTCCCACAGGTCTTGTGGAGATGCAAGGAGAAAACACATGAGAAAGGGCTGTCAAATGCCAGATGCAATTACTCCTACTCAATATCTCTGAAGCTCAGTGGGCTAGGCTGTAAAATGGGTTCAAGCCCATATTTCCCCAGCCTGGAGCCGACGTAAGGTTGGAAAGGGAAAATATGTAAAGCACATTAAGGAGCCCTGGTGGCACAATGGTTAAGTGCTTGGCTGCTAACTGAAAGGTTGGAGGTTTGAACTCACCCAGCAGCTCTGCTGGAGAAAGACCTGGCAATCTGTTTCCATAAAGACTACAGCCTAGAAAACCCTAAGGGGCATTCCTACTGTCACATGGGTCTCTGTGAGCAGGAATCAACTCAATGGCAACTAACAACAAAAAGACACTTTAACACATTCCAGGCACAGAGGAAACACAGAGGCAAGGAAAGCTCTTGCCTCTCTGTCAGCATTATACAGTTGGTATGCTAATTAGTAGTAGAATGAATTCCATCTGAAGTCAGAATTCCAGCTTGATCTCTCCCTCCCTAGCTACATAACCTTTCTTTCTCAAGGTCATGAGTGAAAACGGCTACCCTACTGGTGGTGCGAGGATTAAATGAGATCACACATGTGAGTTTGGCTCAGTGTAAGTGCTCAGTAAATGGGGTCACCATTTTCAAGGTGAAGAGACTCTGGTGGTATCTTCCTGTCTCCAACCATTCTTCCAGCCCTTCCTGCTTCTGAGGAGCTGCTGGAGATCATCAGCCAGACCTATACAGCCCTCATCATCAATGACTGACAGGCTTTCGGGGTCGTTTCCTTGTAACTTCACTGTCCTTGACCTCCTAAGGCTCTTGAGCTTTGTCCCAACAACAAGAGATCACCCATGCGACTTCAGCTCCCCTTGAGCAAGAGGAAAAGGCCTGATGCTAGGGCAGCCCCACCTGGAAAGCTAGCGAGCAGGTACCGGGCCAGAGAGTCAGATTCTGTCAGCTGCAAGCCTAGCTCCCGGTGGAACAGGTAGAGCTTCCCCATGACTCTCATAGTCCGAAACATGGTTTCCTAACCTCAGATTGGAGCTAGCATCCCACTCTCCTCCCCATCACCCCAGTGTGTCAGCCCCTGGCTGCTTGCTAGCCCTTCCATCCCCAGGAAGGTGCTGGAGGCTGCAAGAGCCGGTGCTGGGGCAGGGAGAGTGCATGCTGGGTGGTGTGAGGGGCAGGTCTGGAGAGTTCATTTGAGGCTGAGAGGAAGAATTTGGACTTCCTCCTCTGGGCAGTAGGGAGCCCCTAGAGGATTTGGAGCAGAGGAGTGAAGCTGTGGATGTGGAATTCTAAAAAATAAATCCAGCCAACATACAGGATGGAGCAGTGGTGAACAAGCCATCTGTGTGTGGGTCAGAGCACCGGAGAAATCCTGGCACCAGGCCGGATGCTGGTGGTGACACTTTCCCACAGAGAACGAGGCCACCCTAGGATGAGTCTGCCCACCCAGGGGGTGTTTTCTGGCAGGACCCTGGCTGTGGTCACCCTGTTGCCTTCATAGGGTGTAAGAGGGTGAATGACAAGAAAAGGCATTTGTAGGTGTCTCTAGCTAACCCCTAGCCTCACTGGAGATCCCTTCCAAGATTTCTTAACTCACCCAAGCTGCCTGACACATCTCTCTCCCACACAGACCTCCAAGGCCCATCCAAAAAAAGTGAGGAGCCCTGAAGAGGGTGTGAAGAGGGAAGGAAGGAGAACAGAATTTAACCTTCTCTTTCTGGCTCAACTTTACCCCAGATCCCAGTTTTTCTTGATTCTTATTATCTGAAGAATCTGACTATTCCTCCAAATGGATCAGAACTGTGGTCCCCAAAGTGCTCTGGTCACTATGGGATCAACTTCAGGCCAAAGTCCGGGACAAAGAGATAGCACGTTCTTGGGAGATGAGGCCAAGGCAGACCCTTGGTGGTCCAGGCCTCAGGCTGCTATTCAAGGCAATGAGATTCCAGAGCTGGTCCCCAATGTGGTCCCCTGATCGGGCCTCTTGGAAAGAGAAGCTAAGTGGGGATCTTCTAAAGGACCATCCAATATCCTTGCCTTTTTCCTCTCCCTTCTGTAAGCATCTCCTTTCCCCAGTTTTTTCTCTCGTCCAAATAGCTCAAGGTACTTCCAGGGCCAACCCCAGCCCCACCCCACAAAGTCTTGTGCAAAAGGAAAAACGAAAGAATAGGCCAAATAAGGTGTCTAAGGTGGAGTGGGCAGAGTCTAGCTCTTCCAGTGTGGTCAATATGGAACACTCATGCTCCAAGAGCTCGCTTCTCCTCTGTTTGCGAGTGATCCTGGAGATGGTGATCAGCACCAGACGCTTCAGCCTTCACTGGAAACAACGGTTGCCTGGATGGTCCATTTCAGAACTCAGGAAAAGGCACTGAAAGCTTCCTCAAAGAAGCTAGAAGCCCGCCAGTGAAGTCCTGTGCTGCCAGGTGGGCCAAGCAAAAGGTGGGCAGATTTGCGACCTGAGTTGGAATCGGGAGTAATGTCTGTGCCAGGTGACTCAGGGGACATCACCTCCCCCACTGTTATGGATTGAATTGTGGCCCCCCAAATATGTGTTGAAATCCTAACCCCTGTAACTATAAATATGACCCTGTTTGGAAATAGGGGTTTTCTTATATTTATGAGGTCATATACCAGAGTAGGGTGGGTCCTAAACCTAATCACTTCTGAGTTACAGAAAGAGCGGAATAGATACAGGGATACATACAGGGGGAAGACAGATGCCAAGGAAAACCAAGGATTGCCAGCAGACACCAAAACCTAGGAGACTGCCTCACAGAAGGAATCAACACAGCTAAGACTGTGATTTGGACTTTTCAGACTACAGAACTGTGAAAAAATAAATTTCTGTCCTTTAAAGCCACACACTTAAAACAAATAGCAAAAAAAATACGCCACACACTTTATGTTACAGTAGCACTAGGAAACTAAGATACTGTTTTGGATTGAATTGTGTCCCCAAAAAATCTGTGTTGTAAATCCTAACATCTATGCCTGTGGTTAAAATCTCATCCGGGAATGGGTTGTCTTTGTTATGTTAATGAGACAGGATTAGTACAGGGTGTGTCTTGACCCATTCTCTTACAAGATATAAAAGGAACAGATTAAAGAACCAGATATGGGGGAAGAGAGATACCAAGCCACATGAAGATCACCTAGGAGCAGAAACTCAAAGAGACAAGAACATTACTCTAGACACTACAGAGACAGAAAGCCTTCCCCTAACACCTGGCACTCTGAATTCAGACCTCCAGCCTCCTAAACTGTGAGAAAATAAATTTCTGTTTGTTAAAGCCACCCACTTGGGGTTTTTTTGTCACAGCAGCACTAGATAACTAACACAGAATTTGGTACTGGAAGAGGGGGTTGCTGCTCTAACAGATACCTAAAATGTAGAAGCAGTTTTGGAATTGGGTAAGGGGTAGAGGCTAGAAGAGTTTTAAAGTGCCTAATAGTAAAAGCCTAGATTGCCTCGAAGAGACTGTTAGTAGAATTATGAATGTCAAAGGCAATTCTGGTGAGGGCTCTGAAGGAAGTGAGGAGAGCTAGAGAAAGCCTCTATTGTCTTAGAGAATACATAGGGCACCAGCAACAGAATGTTGCTAGAAATGTGGATATTAAATGTGCTTCTGGTGAGGCTTTAAAAGAAAATGATGAACATGTGATTGGACAATGGAGGAAGGGCGATGCTTTTTATGCAGTGGCAAAGAA
>NW_004443943.1:30264875-30343414 GCF_000243295.1 Trichechus manatus latirostris
AAAAAAAAAAAAAAAAGACTCCACCAAAAGAGTAAAAAGACAACCTACAGACTGGGAAAAAATTTTTGGCTACGACAAATCCAATCGAGTCTAATCTCTAAAATCTACAAGATACTGCAAACCCTCAATAACAAAAAGATAAATAACCCAATTGAAAAATGGGCAAAGGATATGAACAGTCACTTCGCCAAAGAAGATATTCAGGTGGCTGACAGATACATGAAGAAATGCTCACAATCATTAGCCATTAGAGAAATGCAGATCAAAACTACAGTGAGATAGCATCTCACCCCAACATGGCTAGCACTAACCCGAAAAACACAAAATAATAAATGCTAGAGAGGTTGTGGAGAGACTGGAACACTTACACACTGTTGGTGGCAATGTAAAATGGTACAGCCACTTTGGAAATAGATTTGGTGCTTCCTTAAAAAGCTAGAAATAGAAGTACCATACAATCCAGCTATCTCGCTCCTTGGAAAATATCCTAGAGAAATAAGAGCCGTCACACGAATAGATATATGCACACCCATGTTCACTGCAGCACTGTTCACAATAGCAAAAAGATGGAAACAACCTAGGTGCCCATCAACAGAAGAATGGATAAACAAATTATAGTATATCCACACAATGGAATACCACACAACGATAAAGAACAACGATGAAGCCGTGAAACATAACATGGAGGAAGCTGGAGGTCATTATGCTGAGTGAATTTAGTCAGTCACAAAAGGACAAATATTGTATACGACCACTATTATAAGAACTCAAGAAAAGGTTTAAACACAGAAGAAAACGTTCTGGGATGGTTACGAGGGTGGGGAGGGAGGGTGAGGGTTATCTACTAATTAGATAGTAGATAAGAATTATCTTAGGTGAAGGGAAGGACAGCACACACTACAGGGGAAGTCAGCGCAACTGGATTAAACCAAAGCTAAGAAGTTTCCTGAATACAATCAAACACTTTGAGGGACAGAGTGGCAGGGCTAGGAGTCTGGGGACCATGCTTTCAGGGGACATCTAGGTCAATTGGCATAACAAAGCTTATTAAGAAAAAGTTCTGCATCCCACTTTGGCGAGTGGCATCTGGGGTCTTAAAAGCTTGCAAGCGGCCATCTAAGATGCATCAATTGGTCCCAACCACCTGGAGTAAAGGAGAATGAAGAACACCAAAGATACAAAGAAAGTATTAGCCCAAGAGACAGAAAGGCCCACATGAACCAGAGACTTCATCAGCCTGAGACCAGAAGAACTAGATGATGCCTGGCTACCACCAATGACCGCCCTGACAGGGAACACAACAGAGAGTCCTGGATGGAGCAGGAGAAAGGTGGGGTGCAGAACTCAAATTCTAGTAAAAAGACCAGACCTAATGGTCTGACTGAGACTGGAGGAACCCCAGAAAGCATGGGCCCTGGATTCTCTATCAGCCCAGAACTAAAACAATTTCTGATGCCAACTCTTCAGACAGGGATTGGACTGGAGTATGGGACATAAAGTGATACTCATGAGGACTGTGCCTCTTAGCTCAAGTAGATACAAGAAACTAAACGGGCAGCTTCTGTCCGGAGGTGAGATGGGAAGGCAGAGAGGGTTCAGAGCTGGTTCAGTGGACATGGGGAATCAGGGGTGGAAAGGAGGAGTGTGCTGTCACTGTATGGGGAGAGCAATTAGGGTCACATAACAATGTATGTACAAATTGTGTACGGGAAAAAATTAAAAATTAAAAAAAAAAAGAAATGATGAACTTGGATATCCAGCTGAGGAGATTTTTAAGCAAGATCTTAAAGGGCCTATGTGGTTTCTCTTTGCTGCTTATAGTAAAATGAGAGAGGAAAGAGATGGACTTAAAAATGAACTGTGCAAAACGAAAACAAAAAAGATTTGGAAAATTCTGTTATACAAATTAAGGACACGTGTCCTAGAACGTTCACCAAGGGCTTGGCTATACAATCTTTTGTTAAAGAGATTAAGCCTGTTAATGATGGATCTAACCAGCTACCACAGCAGAAAACTGATCAACTTAGACTAAAGGGGACAGAGAAAGAACAAAAGGAAAGTATACTGTCTGCCTCTTGGAATTCTACAGGCAGGAAATAGGCCAAAGGAGATACATCTGTTGTCCTCCAAGAAAAGAAAAGCGCCAACCCTGGAGCAGTTCGGAGATCAGCTGAACCGTTGGAAGGAGCACAGGATACAGGGACTTCTTGGTTTCAAAGGGTGGGGCCATGGTCTCCAGGACCTCAAAGGGGGGGCCACAGCCTCCTAGGTTCAAAGAGTCGGATATTCACCAACTTGGTCCCGGAGTGTGGGGCTGACATTAAGGTGTGCCAGGGTGATGGCACTACCACCCAAAGCTTAGGGGGCAGGGCTGCCATGCCCAAGGGGCAGAAGAACAGGGCCTCTGGGGCCAAAGGGGTGGGATCACCAATCAGATGGACTAGGAGAATGGGGCACCCAAAGCCAAGGGAGCAGAGTTGCTGTCCCACTAGGCCTGGAAGGTGGAGCTGAAGCCCAGGGCTGAGGGGCCTCTGCCCAGAATCCAGAGAGCATGGCCAACACCAAGAGTCTGGAGGGCAGGGCCATTGCCCAAATGTTCCCAAAAAGCAGAGGCTTATTTTCAAGACCTGAGAGCTAATGTAAATTGTTCTGTTGGGTTTTAGACTTGCTTGATGCCTGTTATCCCTTCTTTCTCTCCATTTCTCCCGTATGTAATGGAAATGTCTAGCTTGTGCCTGTCCCATCACTGTACTTTGGAAGCAAATAACTTGTATTCTAGATTTCACAGGTTCACAGATGAAGAATTTTGCCCCAGGATGGAATAAGCCTCAAGTCTCACCCATATTTGATTTAGATGCTTCAGAAGATGAGATTTTGGACTTTGAGTTGATTTAATACCTACGGGATGATGTGAAAGGGTGAATGTGTTTTGCATGTGGGAAAGACATGAATTTTTGGAGACCAAAGGGTAGAATGTTATGGATTGAATTGTGCCTCCCCACAAAATACATGTTGTAAATCCTAACCTCTATGCCTGTGGTTAAAACGGGTTGTCTTTGTTATGTTAATGAGACAGGATTAGTGTAGGGTGTGTCTTGAGCCAATCTCTTACAAGATATAAAAGGAACAAATTAAAGAAGCAGAGATGGGGGAAGAGAGATACTAAGCCACATGAAGATCACCCAGGAGCAGAAGCTCACAGAGACAAGGACCTTCCTCCAGAGTCGACAGAGAGAGAAAGCCTTCCCCTAAGAGCTGGCACCCTGAATTCAGACTTACAGCCTCCTAAACTGTGAGAACATAAATTTCTGTTTGTTAAAGCCACTCACTGTGGTCTTTCTGTTATCACAGCACTAGATCACTAAAACAGACACCCCACTTCCATTCCTGTTAGGAACCTCACAGCATAAGAGACCAAAACACACATGAAGCTTCTTTGAAGGTCCCAGAAAGGAGAGCTAAGTATGCACCAGTCTCGAGGGTTGTTGCAATTTGCTTCCACTGTTAGTTTCATCTTTGGCTTCACATCCTTTGTTGGCTCTCTGCCTCTATGAGACTCAAGTCTATGACCTCGGCCCAGAATGACCTCTCCAGCCACATGTCTTGCTACCCCCACACACCCCTGTGCACTGCACAGCCTGCCTACAGTTCTGCCCAGACACAGTATGTTGTTCCACAGCTCTGTGCCTTTGCACATTCTGTTCCTCTTACCTGGAATGCCCCTCCCCGTGTGATCCCTTGGTATCACCACCTCTGAGGTCTTTGCCACAGGTTTATGCCTCATTTACGTCCTCCTCTAGGTTGCTTCTGCAGTTTGATCACACTTCTAGGACTGTACTTACCACCCTGCATTGCATTTATTTATAAGATTGTTTCCCTTCAAAAGTCTGTGAGCTTCTTGAAAGCAATGTCCATTCTTGATATTCCCACTGTCCTTCATAATGTCTGACACATAGCTGGATGTACAACTAGACTACAATTCCCAGCCTCCCTTACCAGAAAGCATAGTCATGTGACTGAATCCTGACCATAGAATGTGAGCAGAAATGCTTTGTGCCTCCTTTAGGCACAACCCAGAAAATCTCTCTGTAATCCTCAACACTCTCTTCCTTTGCCTGCTGGCTGCATACAGAGGATGGGGTCACCAGATGGAAGAGTCTGGGTTCCTGAATGACTCCCTGGAGCAGGGCTCTCCAGTGACCTGTTTGACTGTGACAGAAGCAAGAAATAAGCCTTTATTAGGTTAAGCCACGGAGAGTTTGTTACACAGCAGCTACCCTGTCCTGACTAATACAAAGGAGTTCAATCAATGTCTGTTGAACCAAACTGAAAGAGGGAAGACTTAATGTAGGATACAGAACCCTTCCATATTCTATTCCTAGATCCAATCAAATCAGAAGTTACATGATTGAACTGTTTCCCAAACCACACACCTCGCTCCCACATACATACACATAGCACTGTTAAACAAAGCACACACGTTTTTAGAATGCCAGGCTTTCCCTGGGAAGGACTAAAAGGGTAGGGCTTGAGAACTTGCCAGATGACCTTCAAAAGTCACCATAGGTGAATGAGCCACAACTTGAGCTCCTGGTTCCACAAGTTTGTAGAAAGCACACACTGAGATATAAAGTTGAATTGTAGGGTGGGGCCTCCTCCTTCCCATACAAGCATCAACACCCTGACACATGACCATTTAAGCTCCAGGGAACACTTGCAATGACTGGGCACTCGCCACCTCTCTGAGCAGCTTCTGGAAGTGCTGGAGCAGTGTTCCTCCCACAGAGCCCAATTTCACCTGGCCAAATTCCTTTCTGCCCAGGGCCCACCAGGACCAAATGGAAGAAAGGCCATTTTTGGATAAAAGGAAGAAAAAGAAAGAAATAGAGAAGAGAATTACCCAGGGACTTAAATTATCTTTCTAATAGTCTATGCCTTCATTACTTTAAGTGTGATCTTCAGACTAGCAGTATGGGCTTCACCTGGGATGGTCCTAACTGGTTTTGAATCCCCTTGGCACCTCAGGTGCTTATAACAGCTGATGTAGGCAGCCCATGCACCCCGAACTGGTCTGATGGCCTTGAGGGTTGGCACTGAGCATTGATGCTTGGATGGCCTCCTCCCTGGTCACTGAGGTCAGTCATTTAGCCCCTCCATCTCTTCTCCTATAACTTCTTTCTGAAGGCTCCTTAAGCCAAGGGCTTCCTGGGGTTAAAAAAATATTGTGGGAAGGGAGGAGAAGGTGGAGCCCAGATGGAAAAGGAGAAAAATCCCCGAAGCAAAAAATAAAACCGGGTCAGAGTTGCCAGGGGAAGCCTTGTAAAGCAGCCCGCGCAGCAGTGAGGAGAAGCACCCAGGGCTGCCTCCCCTTCCCAGGCTCTGCTGCCAGCTCCATTTAACGAGGCTTTCCTGGGGGGGAAACATGACTCCAGCCAGGAAACTGGGAACTGTAGTAGGAAAAGCTCCCCCACAGAGCTTGGTGTCTTCCGGCCCACCCTAGTGCCCAGCTGGAAGTCACTTCTCCAGGTGGCAGCGTGCTGGTGACCCAGGTGATGGGTTGCTCTCCACCACCTCATAAACATGGGCACCTGCCCACCTAGGACGAGGAGTGGAGGGAGGCGGAGGGCTGTGCAAGGAGAGAAACTGCTGGCTGCTAAAGAGAGCTGGGGCACCTGCCTACGTGCATCCTCCCTCCCAGGAGCCATCCTCTCGGTTTCAGACCCTGGAGGCCTGAGAAACAGGGATCTCACTGACCTCCGTACGTGTTCCAGGCAGTCCAACCTCCACACCTTTACTCACGCTGGCCTCCCTGCCTGGAATGCCTTCTGTCATTGTTAGCTGCCCCTGACTCATGGTGACCCATGCACAATGGAGCGAAACACTGCCCAGTCCTATGCCATTCTCATAACTGGTTGAGGATTAGACAGCTGTGATCCATAGGGCTGATTTTCAAAAGCAGATCACCAGGCCTTTCTTCCTAGACTGTCTTAGTCTGGAAGATCTGCTGAAACCTGTTCAGCATCATAGCAACACGCAAGCCTCCACTGATAGAAAGGTGGTGGCTGCGCATGAGGTACACGGGCCAGGAACTGAACTTGGGTTTCCTGCATGGAAGGAGATCATTCTACCACTGAACCATCAATGCCTTCTAAACCAAAAACCAAATCCGTTGCTGTCAAGTCAATTCTGACTCATAGCGACCCTATAGGACAGAGTAGAACTGCTCCATAGAGTTTCCAAGAAGCACCTGGTGGATTTGAACTGCCGACCTTCTGGTTAGCAGCTGTAGCACTTACCCACTACGCCACCAGGGTTTCCAGAATGCCTTCTAGGCCTACCTAAATCCAAGCCATCCTCCTAGACCCACCTCCAATTCCACCTTCTCAGTAAAACTTCCCCTAGCAGCCCCAGCACGCCCTGATAGCCCTGAAGCAGGAGGAAGTGAACCCAGCATTTATCAGACACCTCCTCCATCTGCACCATTCTCTTTCTTTAAAAAAAAAAAAAAAAAAAAAAGCATCTGAAGCAAATGTAGCAAAATGTTAACATTTGTTAAATCTGGGAGCTGGGTCCACTGATGCCTGTTGTAATATTTTCTATATGACTGAAATTTTTCATAATTAAAAATTAGTAACAGATAATGACGATAGAAAAATTGGCAATGGATATTGGTGATGGTTGCACAACATGATTAATGTAATCGATGTCACTAAATTGTTCATGTGAAAAATGTTAAGTTAGCAAATACTGTGTTATATATATTTTTACAACAATAGAAAATAATAACAGAAAAGAAAAGCTGACTGGCTGCTGTGAAGAGAAGTAGCTGGAAGGAGCCCGACTAGAGCGCTGGGGAGTGCTGGTAAGCACGCTGAGGCTTTGGTGCTAGCAAGGAAATAGAGGGCTTGGCCTAGGAGATGAATCTGCTGGGGTGAGAGACAGTGCAGTGACTGGCAGGGAAGAGAGGACGAGGAGGAGCACGTAGGGAAGGGTCTAGACAAAGAGCTGAGTTTAGGATATGCTGAGGTGGAGGTATACCATGTGACTTCCAACTGGAGCTGTCTGGTAGAGTCAGCCTAGAAGGCGTCTCCAATGGGATGGGCACTCAGCCAGCATATCAGCCCATATGTCATCTGTCTCCATCCCCCAGCCCTGCCTGGAACACAGTGACTCACTCATAGCAGGTGCTCAGTAAATGTGGTCAGGTGCTCATCCCCACCCTCAAGCTGACAGCAGAGGCCTGGACCAAACAGAACTGCCCCTCACTGAGACAAGATGCCCCAAAGAGAGTGAAGCCCTGGCCAAATCTGTTCCTGATGCACTCCCTGGCCCAGGTTACAGACAGCTGGTGGGGTATTTTGGGGCCAGCCTGGCCCTGCAAGGGTCACTCCCTTTCCTGGGGGCTATTTCTAGCAGGGACAGTCCAGGGGAGGTATGGCCCTAGAGGAACAGCTAGCATAGGGGGACAGGCAATGGAACAGGACAGATGAGACCCAGGAGCCAGCCTGGACTCCTGCTCTCCACACTCCCAGGCCTGCTCACAGGGACCCTCAGCCCTGCCCTCTGAGGGGAGTCTGGGAGACAGTCCACACCCTGAGAGTACTGCTAGCCCCCTGCAGTCCATGGGGCCCCAAGCACAGCTGTGGCCTCAGGAAGGGAGAAAGCAGTCTTTTCTCAGAGGAGGAGACAGCCAATAGCTAGCCATCATGGGTGCCCTCCAGAGACAGGGCAACCTCTCCACGAGGGTGCAAAGACTGTCATCTGATTCCAAAAGGAATACCTATACGTGAGCCACGCTAGGGAAAAAGGTTAATTAAAAGGCCCCATAACTCCCTGAATAGAGAAAACAGCCCCCTACAAAGGGCTTTGGCCTTGGAGGGCACAGACTTGTCCAGTTCCACACTTATCCCAGCCAGTGACCCCCATTCAGGTAAGGGTAAGCTCCCACCCTGCCCCTCTCAGGGCCTGGGATGGTCCTTCGGATCACATCCTGAGGGAGAGACACTGATGAGAGACCCAGAGACTGACAAAGATAGAGCCAGAGAAAGAGAAAAAGCCTCCAGAAAGGCTGACACAAGACAGTGGAAGGCAGCTCCAGGAAAGACCACAGGGACAAACAGAGCCACACTCAAAGACAGGCTCAGAGAGACTCAGAGACCCTTGGGGAGATGTAGAGAGATAGAAAGAGAGAGAGACAGAGAGAGAACCAGGGTATCTAAGACTCACAAACAGAGAAAAAGAAATAAACATACACTCAGAAACTAACAATTTCTTTCTCTATGCCCAGCCTAAACCCCGACCCAGCCTGGGCAGGTGGCCAGGTCAGCTTTCCTGGCAAGTGAGGGAAAGGACACCTCTCCTCTCTGAGGTGCTGGGGTCTCCCAGTCTGGCTCTACAGTGCTCTAGCCACGTAGGGGCCGCATCAAAGTTACCCAATGGAGTAGAGTGGATTAGTGCGTGGGTTCCAGATTCAGACTGCCCAGTCTGAATCCTGGCTCCTCCAACTATCAGCTGTGCGACCTTGGGCACATTACATGACCTCAGTTCCCTCATGTATCAGTCAGGCTCTCCAGAGAAACAGAACCAAGAGAGTGTGTGTGTGTGCCTGTGTTAAGAGATTTATTTTAAGGAATTGGTTCACTCGATTGTGGGGACTGTTAAGTCTGCAATCTGTAGGGCAGCCAGCAGGCTGGAAACTCAGCAGGAGTTGGTTGATGCACACGGTCTTGAGGCAGAATTTCTTCTTTTCCAAGAAACTTCAGTTTTTGCTCTAAAGGCCTTCCAATCGATTGGATGAGGCCCACCCACATTATTGAGGCTCATCTCCTTTACTTAAAGTGAACTGATGATCGATGTCAACCATATCAACAAAATACCTTCACAGCAACACCTAGATTAGTGTTTGACTAAAGAACTGGCGTATCCAAGTTGATACATCACATCTTGTCTCTAAAACAAATTGGGATGCGTGATTGTGGCAACATCACAGGGTGAGTCGTGAGGATTACAGAAGTAATTCAGGGGAAGGGCCTGGGACGGTGCCTGGGCCACTATAAGAGCTGCACTCCCGTTGCTGAAGATTCCCAGGGCCTGTCCCGGGAGGACAGGCTGAGGGGCACCACTGCTGCCCCCTCCAGGTCCCACTCAGCACCCTCCCCTGCCTCAAGCGGAACCACTCAAGGTTTGTCACTGGGCTCTTTCCTTCCTTCTTACCCTTCCTAAGGTGAAGAGAAAGTGCAGAGATGAGGGGGCCCTTGTCCTCCAGAGCCTGAGCCCATGTGGGCAGAGCTGGCCCAGAGTTACCCCTGAGGGCTGGGACCCAGCAGAACAGGATTGATGCCCACCTGTCACAGGGTCAGGGAGCAGGGCCCCTTCCTTGAGCACTGGCCCCAAGAGTGCCTCGTCTCATCTCAAGACTCCACAGTTCTCAAGTCTGGCTTCACGTCGGAATCACAGAGCCTGTTCAAACTCCAGATGTGGGGGCCCAGCCCTGGAGAGTCAGATTCAGGAGGCTGGGGAGGGGCCAGTTAAGAATCTGGACTGGCTTTTAATCACCTAGCTCACAGCTGATTCTGATGCTCAGACAAGACACAGACCCACTGCTCCACCCTCCCCCACCTCCCCCTTTTCTCTGGTTCTCAGCCACATCCCAAGAAACCCAGGTGTTCCAAACTAGCCCAAAGCGTCCCAACTGCCAGACTTGGGGAGTGTAGTCTTTACCCAATTTTCACTCAATTTTGAATTCTTCTCCTATATTATTTTCTTAAAACTTTGGCGCTGCTACTGCTTATCTCTAATGAGAATCTAGAATAAGATGGCACCTGATTCAGTGCACAAGTATAATTAATAACCATGATAGATGATGTTTTAAGCACTAATAATGTCACAGGCAACAGACATGTCACAATGATGGCTGCATTTAATCCTCAAAACAACCGCATGACTGATATAGTAGGTACTAGTAGCTCCATTTTACAGATGAGGAGATGTAGCCATGGAGTGGCTAAGAAACTTGTCCAAGTCACCTAGATCAGTTGAGGTCCCGGCAGGAAATAGATGACATGCTCAAAAGGAGTGATTGCAGAGCATTCAGAAGGGACCACTTACAGCACTGGGCAGAGTGAAGGAAACCAACAAGGCATGGTGCAGTATCCAGGCTGGCAGCAGTGGGGTCCTTACCACCCCAGGCCTGAAGGGGCAAAGGGAAAGTGGTTCTTAGAACCCAGAGTATCTGCAGGAGAGGGCCCCCCAACAGGAGATAGGTCCTTTGGTAGAGGAACACAGCCACTGCCAACCCTCAGTCCAGCAGGGAGGAGCAGGGGAATAAATACCCCAATCTCTCTCCTCCTGCGCTTTGATTTCCTACAAGTGCCTCCCACTGGCCAACATAACCAAAAGCTACAGGGCAAGGGAGCTCCACTGATGTAGTTCCGGGGGCCCAGAGCAGGGTAGAGAAGGATGAAGAGAGGATCTGGAGGGACTAAAAGGGGCCATGCAGCATGATACCCTGGCGAGGAAGTAGCAAAGCCTCAATTTGAACCCAGATCAACGTGAGCCAAAGCTCTCGCTCCTACCCACCAGGCCATGGCACCCCTGTGATGGCCCTGTGCTCTTTGGAGGTAACCAGACTAGAACTTCCTGGTGATCGGAGCAGAGTGCACTAGGCCAGGTGCACCACCTTGAAACAAGTCCTGGGCCTGCTCTGTACCTGTCCTGCCCCTCTACTCTCAAGCTGGAGCTCCTTACCCCCAATTTCTCGGCCTCTGGTCTCTCCTGTCTGTCCCATGCTCCCAGCTAGTCTGAGACTTGGTGCTCCCCTCCACTGCACCATTGGAGGGAAGGAGGAGCAGGCACAGCTCACACCCTGAGGGGTACACACACAGAGGCTTCCCTCCACCCTCCTACTGGGGATTCCTCCTCCAAAGATTCCAAGACAAAAACCATTGCATCTCCTTGGAGAGCGAGACAGGCCAGCCTTCACCAGAGATGCCCTCGGGAGACGTGGGCTGGGAACCGTCTGTCTGGGTGGGAAGAATGGCCAGCTTGTCACACTACAGAACCACTCTCTCAGCAGGCATCCCAACGCTAGCCCATACACGCAGCCGCCTGCTTCCTGTTTTTTTTTTTTTTTAAAGGTATATCTGAATGTGGTCTTTTTAGCCCCAGGGGCCCCCCTGCCATTCCTAGCCTCCTCTCCAGCCCCCCACCAGCACTGAGCTCAGACTTTTAGCATGGCTGAACTGGCCACTTTGTTCCGCCGGGCACCAGATAAACGCTCCCTAATTAGCAGACGGAGCCAAACCCTGGCCGGTGTTGGGGGCTTGTCTGCTGGCCAGCCCCAGAGCATTAATTCACCGCAGCTTGGAAGGGCTGGGCAAATGTTCACCTAGCCCAGGCTGAGCAAATAGTGTTCACAGGGAGGAACCTGGAGCCCCCTCCCTCCTCCAGAAGGGCCAGAAGGAACAGCACAAATAGTCTTGATAATAAGGATACTTTCAGAGCTGCCCCAGGTGTGCGGTAAAGGGTTCATGTGCCTTATCTCCTTGAAGTCTCCCACCAACCTTATGAGACAGGTTCTGCAATTAGAGACCTTCTGCAGACGAGAAGGCTGGGACTCTTCAGGGTTAGGTAATTGCCCAGGGCCACCCAGCTGTGACAGTGTGATGACAAAGCCTGAGACTTCCGTGACTGCAAGATATGGCCTCACTCGTAAAGTTGGGAATTGGCACCGGGAATACCATGAGCCCTTTTGGAAAGCCTGACGTCACTCAACCGTGGAGGTCTCCGAGGAATCTAAGATCTCCTTTTCTCCTTGACTCCAGCTAACTTCAGGATATACAAGAAACAGCTCCAGTTCTCCAACTCCTACAATGGCTTTATCTGAATCAGCATCTCTGAGACACAGGGATCTCAGGCCCTAAAATCACAGGGGCTGAGGTCCAGCCCAAAGTGGCAGGAGCTGACCAGGAGAATTATTGCAGTGGGCAGCTTGGGCCACCCTGCTGGTAGCAGACTGCCTCCCAGAGGGAAGAATAAACTGTCTTCTCTTTCCTCAAACAAGCCCACAGCTCACCCCAGCTGTCCTACATGCCTAGCTCCCTAAGAGTCAGAAGAAAAAACAACTATTGCTGCTTCAGCAGAGGGGTGGAGGGGGAGGACAGCATGCCAAGACCTCTGGGCCCAGACTGGGGAGCTGCCTCAACAAGCTGGATGGGACGCCCAGGGCATGGCAGCCTGGTGGGGTGGTCTAGACCTTGCGTTGCTCACAAGAGTAACACCCATTCAGTGCATTCTGCCCTGCCCTGTTTCCTTGACCAGTTGACGGCTCCAGCTCTGGCCAAAGCCATCGGCCTGGCTATTCCACTCAGGGCGACCCTGACTTTTTCCCTCCTGGGTCTCCAGTACTAAGCACGGTACCAGGACATAGCTGGCACTACTCAAAAGGTGCCAGGATTGGCTTGAAATTCCCTCCTGCGGGAAGGGAGTGACTTGGGTCATGGCTGAAGGCTTCACAGAGTTTAAACACACACACACACACACACAGAGCACTCACCTGGCTGCCACCAAAGAGCTTCCTCCCCTTCATTGTCCAGTTTGGAGGGGAACACTGTCCCCCCACACACTTTCCAGCCAACTTTCCGGTTGGTTATCCAAAGAGGAGTAGATGGGCCCAGTGGGAGCAGAGCTGAGTTTTCTAGGACAGACCTTTGGGCCTGGGACCAGAGGAGGAGAGAGGTGACAGAGGCAGCAACTCTAGTCCCAGGCCTCCCTGATGTGACACCCAACACACCCTGACATGACACCCTTACACCGGGAAAACAAGGTGTGCAGCTCCGAGCAGTCGCATCAGTGGGTGTGACCTGACTCAGACGCTGCCCCTGCAGAGCTGGGAAGGATTATCCAACAGTGAGAGGGGGAGGGCAGGTGGGTGGTGGGCAGGAGGTGTGGGCCGAGCTCCAGGCAGCAGCCTGATACTGTGAGGGAGCTGCCATCCAACCCTCCTGGGAGTTAAAGAGGAGACCTCTGCAGTTTATACAGGCAACTCCTCACCAGGGAGGATGCATGCTTCCCCCTCCTGCCGGGAGGGAGCTCTCTGGATGATACAAAAGCTACCTGTCTTCATGAGCCAAAAATAGAACCAGGATTCTGGGTGGGAGGCTAGAATTCCAGAGAGGAATGAACTAGAAGCTAGAGCACCTGAGTTCTAGTCCGACTGACTTGCTGGTTGTATAACTTTGGACAAGTCACTTCTCCTCCTGGGGCCTCATTTCCTTACTTAGCAAATAAGGGAAATGGACTAGATCAGAGGATGGCCAATCAGTCTCATCTCAAGGTACCATTGCCACTTGGTAGTAAATGCCCAAAGATAATTTGTTTTTGTTTTTCAGAAAGAGTCTGAGACCACGGCTGGGCTCATGATTGATTAATAATACCTGCCGGGGCATGGAATGGGAGAGTGGCATTATCAATTAATTATATCTGTTGTGGACATGATATTGGACAGTGGCAGTATGAGTGCCAGATACTCATCATTCTGGTAGATGATCTTTAAGGGCCTTTTGGTTGTAAAACTTCACAATTCCATCCCTGACTCCTCAGTGGACATGGTTAATGCCGGTGGGCAAACATGTAAGATATCTGCACACAGCTGATTTCTCCCCTCTCAAGAAATAGTCTCATCAGCCCCCAAGTCCCACAGTGCCCACACTCATAAGACTTCACCCAGAAGTTTAGAGCCTATAAACAGCACCAAGGTTTAATACTCACGGGACTTTCCAGCTTCTCTTACAATTTTCCCCATTGTCTACAAAGTAGGTTCCCCCAGTGGGTGCAAACCCTAGCCTGACCCAGGAGACGCTGAGGGATCAGCCAAGAGCAATGGAGAGAACGAAGTGGTTTCTGACTTCCCAGTGCACAAATCAGCGTCTGACCTGACAGAACCTTATGTCCGTTAGGAATGGATGTCACTAAATTCCCTGGGCCTGGGTCACCTGCAGGCCACACCCCAAGTGCACAAAGGTACCCAAAAGGGTGCTCACAGACCAAGCACTTGTCTGTGTCCTGTTGCCATCGAGTCGATTCGGACTCATAGCAACCCTATAGGACAGAGTAGGACTGCTCTATAGGGTTTCCAAGGAGTGGCTGGTGGATTTGAACTGCCAACCTTTTAGTTAGTAGCCTAACGCTTAACCACTGTGCCACCAGGGCTCCTTGTCTGTGTAGGAACGATGAACTTCCCAAGCAAGCCTGCAGTGTGGTGAGTATCCCAAACTCTGGGCTGCTTTAGTGTCCAGCAAGCTCCTCTCCTCCCTTTGTATCACAGGCTCTGCCTGGGTGGAAAGTTCTGACTGCAGTCCCCAGCATGGGCAGCTGTCAGGACCTGTGCTCACGTCTTTATTTCCCTTTATGCACAGATGTGCAGAGGCCCTCTCCCAGATACTATGTCCCCCTGCTACCACCCCCCTCTGCCGCCTCTCTCCATCTGTTCGGGGCCAGGTCCTGAGTCCCACGTGTGCACAAGGTTCTTCCTAAACCCACAGGGTTGGGAAAACTGCACAAGAAGGGATTACTGCACACTTGGAAACTCCATCTGCTTGGAGGGGGAGAAAATAAACCCAACTTTTCCCAGGGCCCTCTAGCCAGACCAAGTAACCCCGGGATTCCAACCTAATGGTAAGTAGCTTTCCCATCCTGAATCAGCCTCACCCTCACTGTACCGTTTCTCCCAGAAAGGACACTCGACCCACCCCCAGCACTCTCAGCTGGACCGGCCAATGGGGAGAGATACTGGAGGAAGCTGGAGTTCGCCCTCAGGCCACAGGGCAGGATGAAACGGAACCAGCTCCAAGGGGCAGGGGCAGCCAGTCCTGAATTCCCGGGAGCCACTGGAATCCCAACAGAGCTCCCCTGGAATCCCTCTGTGTTCCATCAGACGCCTCTTTCTAGGAGCAAGGAAAAGCTGTCGACCAGTTAATTACCTTAAAAAAAAAACAGTGTTTTCCTAGCCATATTGCTGGAAGGAAGGTGGGTTGGTAATTAAACTACGGAGGTTGAAAGCAGTTAGCTACTTATCTGGGATACCCATACCACCATCTGCCTCTCCTGCCCAGGGACAGACAGCGCTATCTGGTGAAAGTGAGGTTTGCACCAATGGAACACAGGAAGAAATCTCTGCCTTCAGAGGGAGACGGGTCTCCAGCTCTTTGTTCTTGGAGTTAAGATTCTTGTGGTCTAACCGGTGAGGTTTCACCTTCCCTGTCTACAGTCTCCACACCAGTCACTATTCTAAGGGATTTACATGGATTGCCTCATTTCATTCTTAAAATTATCTCATGTGACAGATATTTTTATTATTTCCATTACAAATGAGAAAACTGAGACAGAGTGGTTAAAACTCACTAAAGGTAAGTTACTAAGTGCTGGAGCTAGCCTTCCAAGCCAACTATCCTGGCCCTGGAGTATACACCCTTAACCACTGCATTCCATAACTACCCGGTTTTATCATGACAAAAGAAACACCCCAATACATAACTCATGTGTTTTCAGCAATACTCAAACACAAGATTCCAGTTTGACAAGATAATTTGGACAGGTCCCTGGGGCTCATTGTAATGGGGTCTAATCAGTTACATTCCACAGGAATGACCTAGAATGATAGTCCAGAAAATCTGAGGTAATGTGATTTTAATAATTATTTTCATTTTCTTTCTCTCATTAGATATGTCCTTAATGTCTTTTTCATTTTTTTTTTTTTAGTCTGTGTGTTTTCTGTCCCATTTTACTGTAATGACCATGAGCGGTGTATTTTTTTTAGATCTCCGACTTTTCCCACTTTATCCGTAGGTGTCCTTTTAATTTTGCAAATAATAAATGAGTACATTCTCCTTTTTGAAGAAAAGTTAACATTACAGATAAGGCTAATGTTCCCCTCTAACCAAGCATCACCCCCTATCCGATATCCCTAACCCCCCTCCAGAGATAACTCTATTACCAATTTGGAGTACATTCTTCTAGATCGTTCCAAAATATTTACTGGATATTCTATATATGTATCTGCAAAAAAATATATCTTAAGGGGTTTTTTGCATAATTGCTATCACATTGTAAATATTGTTTCAAAACCTGTATTGTTTCTTCATTAGTATTACTTGGAGAGCCAGCCACAGAATAACATTTGGATCAATCTCATTTGTCTTAACTGTTGTACTAAGTAGCATGAGAACACCAGTTTACTTAGCTATTCTCTGTGGATGGTCATTTAGATTGTTTCCCATATTCTTCGCGGCTCACAACATGGGGCTCTCAGTGCCTTCCTGGAACTTGTGACTGACCTTAGTCAAGATCAAGGTCCTCCTCTGTCCAGGGGGGTGAGCAATCACAGCGACTCACAGCACACAGCACTGCTGGAACTGGAATTGCCATACCAGTGCAGGGGGCACCAAAACTCTCTGGAACCCTTGGTATAAAATCATTCTCAACTCTTGGTAAGTTACTTCCCCAAGCTTTGGTCCCCTAGTCTTTAGACTAGGGTCAGTGATCACAAACAATACAGAGCTTTGCTTGATGATTAAAAGACAGCATGTCAGATTGATCCCTGGCATATACATACCAGAGTCACCCCAGCTTGACTTCAGCTGAGGCTGGCTCAGGACATCAAACCAAATTAAAGTTGGAAATTTAATGAATAGAAAAATTAACACAGTTCTTTACCTGCAAAGTGAGGAGCTTGGGATAAGAACTCTTCTAATTCTAAAAATGCAATGATCCTATAAATCCCCTCATATCATAACACACATACACATACACACATATTCCAAAACCAGTTATTAGTTATTCAGGGATTATAGTTTTGTTCATTCATCATTAACCTGGCTATTTGAGAGCTGAAAAGTGTGTGCGACCCTGGGTAGAGCTCAGTGGGGAGTCTGGAGAGATGAATAAGAAAGATAGAGAGAAAAGCTCTTTAAAATAGGTTAAGTCCTTTAGAGCAAATGAGCAGATCTGAACAACCCTCTTAACTCTATCTTCCAAGCAATGCGGGGGAATAAAAAGGGCCTCTCTTGGCTCTGATCAAATATTGACCCCATGCACTAATTGGCCAGAGTTCAGACTAAAAGGCCAGCAGCACCTTAGAGCCACTGTTTGCAGAGCAATTAGTCCAGCCCATCGCCTTGTAGGTCAGATTGTGAAACAACCCTCAGCAGAGCCGAGGCTTCAGAGAGCCTTCCGGTCCTTCCTCGGCAGGGGCTAGGTCATAGTGGAGACACTTAATAGTGAAGAGGCTGTGCGAGGAAATTTACAGATGCTAGAAATGTGGTCTAGCCTCCAATAAGAAGGTAACTTAAGGACTTCTGCCGCCCTGCACCCTCCTCCTCCTCCCCTTAACTGCACTTCCAAGCAACCCAATCCCTTTATAAGCAAACAGGCCTTAACATCAGACCCTGACCTGACCAGCTCCCTCTGGGACAGGTCCCTTTGCTGAGCAGATAGGGCTAAGGGGTGGGTTATTTTTAGAAGAAACCAATTTCCACTAAGAGACCAAGAGCCTCACCTCTTCCCAACTTGGCATCTGAAATGCCCTTAGAAGCCTTCTCTAGAAACTGAATGAGTTTCCAGAAGAGGTGTTTGGAAAGCTGTCAAATTGAAACGCTCTGTTGATGGAGTAAATCATGCTGGAACATAGTCTCTCTCTTCCTGCTGGGGCCTCAGGTGACTGTAGAGGGCAACTGGGGATGGGGACTGGGAGGGTGGCTGAATGCTCTGGGATTGGCATAAAGCTGGATGGAGCCTCTGTGTGTCCCAGTCCCAGAGGGTCTAAACCAGTACAGTCCTATAGAATTTTCTGTGATGATGGACATGTTCTAGATCTGCAATACCCACTATGTAGCCACTAGCCACTGTGACTATTGAGAACTTGCAATGTGGCCAGTGCAACCAAGGAACTAAAACTTAAATTTTAATTAATGAAAATTTAAATAGCCACTTTGGCTAGTGGCTTCCACATTGGACAGTGCGGGTCTAAAGCCTCTAAACCCAGTGCTTCCCAGTGGGCAGGAAGAGGGGCTGAGCTCAGTGTGTAGAGGAGGTAGAACCACCAAGTAAGTCTGAAGGCTCAAGGCAGAAGATATGGGGAGAGAAGCAGGTCTGGCAAGGAGTACAAGGTCTTATCCTGTTAGCCCCAGATGGATTTCCGGGGCGTTGGAAATGACAGAAAAGCTTACTAGTAATTGTGTATATGCACTCATGCATTGGTCTGGGGAAGAAGGTCTCTTGCGTTCATTAGAATCACCAAAGAATTCAAAAGAATTCCTGATCTAAAAAGTAAAATAAGATAAAATAACTCACTGATCTATCAGTCAAACTCACTTCTTCAGGGAAGCCTGCCCTGATCCCAAGTATAAGGTTCCCCTATAATATATCTTATGCTACTGTTCTTTGTAGCATTTGGAATTTTATAAAATTTTATATACGTGTGTGTGTGTGTGTATGCGTATATATATGTGTGTGTGTATATACATGTATATACACAAGCTGTAAGTTCCATAAAAACAGAAACCAGATCTGAGTTGCTCATCAGTGTTTGCTTCCCAGAGCCTGGCATATTGCCTGGGCGTAGAAGACAGGCACTTAATATTGATGATAGATGGATGGATGGATAGATAGATGGATGGCAGGAAGGAAGGGATGAATGAACAAACTAGGGACACAGTTTACCCTGATAACCATGACTCTCAAAAAAAAAAAAAAAATCCCACAAACGGAGGGGTTGGGGGGAGGTTGTATCACTCAAGGCTGTGGTCACCGTACGAGCATTTTCTTTGTCCCTCCTCCTCTTTCATCCCTCGTCATTCCATAGCATGCTGCTTATACCTCGATCTAGTGTTTATTTCATTTATAGTGGACTTAATTGCTTAAAAGTCTGCTTTCCCTTCTAGATATAGACTCTTGGAAGGAAGGAACCTGTCCGTCTCAATTTTGCGTTCTCCAGCACGTTTTCCACTTCTACTCTGCAAAGAGCAAATGTGTTAGAGGTCTTAGCACAGGCCAACCCACTCACATCCAAGCTGGCCTGGACTACTCATCCTTTTACTTCCACCCTTACCACTCACACACTCATAGCTAGAGCAGGCTTGCCAGATTTAGCAAATAAAAATACAAGCTGCCAAGTTAAATTTGAATTTCAGAGAAACAACAATTTTATTTTTTTTAGTACAAGTATACCCCATGTAATATTTGGGACAGACTTTTACTAAAAAATTATTCATTGTCTCTTTGAAACTCAAATTTAACTGGGCATCTTGTATTTTATCTGGCAACCCTAATCCAGGGCCTCATAACAGACAGCCAGTAAGTGAAGTGTGTGGGGGGGGTGGGGGGTGGCAGGAATACAGAGATAAATGAATCTGCTCTGTACAATCCTAAGCTTCAGATAAGCATGGAATGAACAGTTACCAGGTTATCTGTGTTTCTCTCCTCAAACTCCATAACTTCCCCCACCTCACATGAATAGCTCCCCACTACTCCATGACAGTTCTAAGTACCCTGTTGAGGATTCATTAATGCCATGGGTCACCTCAAAGGAACAATGGCTCTCCTCCAAGCACAAACCCTTCTGGTCTTACCTCCCTCCTATCTGCGGCCCCTAAGTGCTGGCTGCCTGGGAGTGTGCCTTAGCTTGTTCATTCCTAAGGAATTCCTGAGCTCCACACACAGAGCAGTTAGGTCCTGGCTTTGAATACGATAACCCAGAGTGATGTTCAACCTCGAATCTGAGTTTGCACATAGGGGAGGGGAAACGGCTATGTTGATGTAGAATCTTCACGGAGAGAAATGAAAAAACCAGCTATCAGCCATCAGCTCTATAACAGAGCATCCTTCAAATGCTTCCTGGGTGCTTGAGCCTCTCCAAGCTCATTGGCTATGGAGTGTGAAGGGCAGGGTATGGCTTGTCCATCTCCCCGTTTGTCCCCCGGAAGGGGAAGTAGACACTGGAGGGTACCTGTGCTAGTCCAAGTGAAAGTGAATCTGCATATACCCCATGGCCCTCGACCCACCACCCGAGGAGGGTCAGGGATCGCCCAGTATCACTTTGCACAAGATTCCCAGGTTACATTAGAAAGCCCAGAGTCCAAGGCCTCCTCAGGGTAACATAACCTCCACCAGGAACAAATGACACCATTTGAAGAGAGAGAAATAAGAGAGAGAAAGTATGGGGATACCCATGCTAGAGACAAAGAAACCAACCGGTGGGACGGAGGGGATTGAGGGGTCTATCAAAAGGGTGGGTATCCAGGCCTGCTGCTATTATCTGAATATTGTGTATAAACCCCCCAGTGGTGCCCAAGTAGCACAAGATGTGACTATATGATGAATTATCTAAGCTGATTTAGCTCAGCGGTTCTTCGCTGGGGGCCCAAAGGGGTCTATGAACACCTAACATTGTAAACAAATTGCACATAATCAGTTGCCATCAAGTCAATTTCGACTCATGGTAACCCCATGTGTGTCCGAATAGAATTGTGCTCCACAGAGTTTTCAATGGCTGACTTCTTCGAAGTAGATCAGCAGGCTTTTCTTCGAAGGCATCTCTGGGTGAACTTGAACCTCCAACCTTTTGGTTAGTAGCCAAGTGCATTAACCATTTGCAGCATACAGGGACTCCCAAAATTGTACATACATGCTCTTTTTCTGGGGCAAGAGCTTCCACCAGATACACAAAGGGATCTGTGGTCCCCACAAGACCTTGAACCATGAGTTGCTGAAGCCAGTTAAGCCGCTTCCTCCAGGCTGGCTTAGTGAGCCCAGGACTTCGAGGGTTCCAAGGTAAGTCTTAGCCAAAAATGGGAGGAGCAAAAGGTTACTGAGAGCACCATTCCTGTGGGCCATACCCCACTCCCAACAGACTCCCATCCTGCCCAACGGCAAACTCCAGAGAGGCAGTGTCAGTGGCTTCCATGACTCAGAATATTCTGACACAGAACTGGGACCAGAGCAGCTCATCAGTATAGAGTGAAGCAAAGTGAGGGAGACAACAAAGCAACACCATGATAGTAGGTGCTAAGCACCCAGACACCTTCAATCGTGCAGCCCAATGTCTTTGTCACCTGGTAATACCAGGATAACTCAATATACAACTAAATATCAGGGAAAATGTGTATTAGCTCACTTAATCCTCACAAAAACCCTTCTGGGTGGGTACTACTGAAATCTCCATTCTACAGATGAGAAAACTGAGCCTAGAGAAGTAACCTATTCAAGGGCACACAGTGAGAGCCAGTAACCAGCTCCAGGCAATGTGTCCCCAGCACATAAGCTGTAAGCCACTCTCCCACATAGCCCCTCAGAAAGCTGAGCTCTGAGGGCGACCATTGACCAGAGATGGAGTTAGCTATTCCGTTTGTAAATCCTCTATAAAACCAAAACCAAATCCATTGCCATCGAGTCGATTATGACTCACAGTGACCCTATAGGGCAGAGTAGAACTGCCTCATAGGATTTCCAGGGCCATAAATCTTTATGGAAGCAGACTGCCACATCTTTCTCCCACAGAGTGGCTGGTGGGTTCAAACTGCGGACCTTAGCAGTTGAGCGTTTTAACCACTGTGCCACCAGGGCTCCTTAACTCCTCTATGGGGGCTGCCATATTGAAATCCCTGAAAAGTAAGTAAGGCTTTCCAACATGAACATCACTAAAAGTCATCATGGCATGAGTTCTGTAAAATGGGTTCCCAAACATGTTACTTGGCTCAAAGGTTAAATTCCAAAGAACCATCCTCCATGCCTTCCCAAACTGTATCTGCAGGATGGTGATGGCCCACATGGACAAGCCTTGTCACACCCATGGCCATTCCAAGGCTAGGGCCCAGCACATCTCACAAGCTGCTCTATGCGTATATTTCCCCTCTGCTTATATGTCCCCTCTGACACACAGGAAACGAGCCCTCCAGGCAAGGGAGAGGTGGGGTGGGCTGCATTCCTTTCTTGTGAGATTCTGTAACTAGGGAGGGGGTGGGGAGCCAAAACGGAAAAGAAGGAAGAAACATTCTGATTTGGGAGTTTCCGCTGATTTTGGACCCCCTCCGACTCATCAATGAGTCTTTTCAGGGTTCCAACTCCCCAACTGAGTTATCATTTCCTGTCCAGTACACTACACCCATTGATGTGGTATCAGCATATCCTACCAGTTTTTGCCTCAAGGACCCAAGGAGACAGGACAGGAATTAAGGGGGAAAGAGGAAGAAGGGAGGAGAATAAGGAGTGGCTTTTAATCCCATTTTGTTGGATTAAGAGAAGATTTTTCATACTGGAAGTTGGTTTAATTTTGGCTCTTGTCATAGGAAGAGCAATAAGGACAATGGTATAAAAGTCAGGTACTAGGAGGCAAAAATACAAGCTCTGGTTTCTCCAAAATGACTCACCACCAAAGTCCTGGCGCAGGAAAGAGTGGAACCCTGGTTGTGAGGGTCCCTTTGCATTTTTATTGGCCTACACCAGGCTCATGGTCTTAAGGAAGAATCTAGAACAACTTGGCTTTCCCTTCCTAGTACAGGAAGGGTTGTTATCCAACTCACAGTGATGCTCCCTTCTCTAGTACCTGCCTCTGATACACAGAAGTGTATCCCCTAGTGGCCTTGTCTGTGCTACATGACTCTCTACCCCTGGCCATACTGATTGGTCCAGAGAGGACACCAGATTCAAATCACGCCAATCAGAGTCTTCCTTGAGATTTTTCAACTTGGAACTGGGAGAGAGTCAGTCTCTCTACTCTTGGCAGCCACCAGACATGAAATTTAGGAGCAGTCAAGTTCCTTAGGGTGTGGGGGAAAGGGATGAAGTAAAAGAAGCTAAGGACAGTGCCCAGAGGGAAGTAGGGACAAGACAGAGAGAGGGCAGCCCCTGGTTCTAGGTGTTTCTGAAGTCTATTCCCTCACTACCCTTTTTACCATCTGGTCAACTGCATAAGCTTCCCCAGTATATCCTTCCAACCAAGTCCCCTTTTTGCCTCAGCCAGTATGAGTAGAAAGCTGTCATTTGTAACCAAAGGAAACCTAACTAAAGTAGTTGGCATCAAAGAAGGTGTCTGTGATGGCAGTGGTGGGACTCATACTACCATCTCCCTGTGTGAGTATGTATATTAGACATACATGCCTACCACACACACATACTAACATTGAGGCAAGATACTTTTTCGCTTAGACAGACATAGTATTATGCCCAGTTTGTGTCTGCAGTTCAAGAAATTGCTTATTTTCTGTTTCGGTTTTCTCTGTGTGTTTGTTTTTATTTGCCTGCAATGATATGGCGGCTTGTGTCTCACCCTGGTGTTTATAGACACACGTCTGCTCATGCATGCAGCACCCACAGCCATCCTCCTGCCTTCTCCACTGTGGTTTCCTAGCTTTCGGGCAAAGGAGGGTGACAAAGCATGACTGTTAAGACAATCTGAGGACGCCAACAAAGCCCCAAGTGTCTGCCTGCAATATCCCAGACTGAGATAAGCCAGTTCAGCCCTCAGTTTCCCTCATCTGTCCCTCTGCTCCCATCTACCTCTGACCCTGAGAGCTTGGGCAGGGTGCTCTTCAGATCAGTGAGGACAGGAGAGGTGTCAGTCCACCAGTGACTCTGGCCACACTGGGTGGAACTGAGCACCATCTGAGCTCAGGCAAACTCACCTGCAGGTCAAAGAACTTGCTGTACCTCCGGTAGATGGTCTGGGAGGTGGAGTCAGACCAGGTCACATTGATGATGTAGACCTACAGGGAAAATGTAAGAGCAGGTGAGCAGGTGACCACAGCTGGGCATCAAACTGTACCAGGCATCATTTAACATGACTGTGGGGGGCTCCATGGCTAGACCCATACTTTTTCTCATCTCTGTCACCAGGGCTTAGCACAGTGTTAGGTACTGTCATGGATTGAATTGTGCCCCCCAAAAACGTGTGTATCAATTTGGCTAGGCCATGATTCCCAGTGTTGCGTGGTTGTCCTCCATTTTGTGATTGTAATTTTACATTAAAGAGGATTAGGGTGGGATTGTAACACCACCCTAACCCAGGTCACATCCCTGATCCAACATAAAGGGAGTTTCCCTGGGGTGTGGCCTGCACCACCTTTTATCTCTTGTAAGAGATAAAAGGAAACGGAAGCAAGCAGAGAATTGGGGACCTCATACCACCAAGAAAGAAGTACCAGGAGCAGAGCGCGTCCTTTGGACCGGGGTCCCTGCGCAGAGAAGCTCCCTGTACGGGGGAACATTGATGAGAAGGCTGACAGTGAGAGAAAGACTTCCCCTGAAGCTGATGCCCTGAATTTGGACTTTTAGCCTACTTTACTGTGAAGAAATAAATTTCTCTTTGTTAAAGCCATCCATTTGTGGTATTTCTGTTAGAGCAGCACTAGATGACTAAGACAGGTACCATGTGGGTGCTATATATATATGTCCAAACAGACACATACAGTGGTCCCTTAGTATCCATGGGGATTGGTTCCAGGAGCCCCATGGATACCAAAATCTGTGGATGCTCAACTCCCTTATATAAAATGGCATAGTATTTCCGTATAACCTACACACATCCTCGCATATACTTTAAATCATCTCTTGATTACTTATAATACCTAGTACAATGTAAATGCTATGTAAAAAGTTTTTTCATCACCATTGAAGGCTTGTTCTGGAAGGTGGCCTTTCTCTTCTGTGACTTTCCAGAGCTCTTCTGGGAATGCTGATGCTGCCTGGGCATCAGGCAAAGCTGGTTCTCCCGTAATCTTTAAGCTCTTGAGGCTGGAGCACTTTCCAGAGCTAGCCAGCCATCCCTTACTAGCCTGAAACTCCTTCCTCTCACTGTCCTCAACCCCTCACACCGAGCCTTCGAAGGATTGCTCTGACCACTTCATTGCTTCATAGGAGCCATTCTTTCACAGAAACAAAGGGTGCACACAAGTATCAACCGAACGAGAAGGGAGGCGAACAATGCTCAAGCAATGAATGCTAGAGAGAGACTGAGAATCTGTGAAGTGGCAGAAGGCTACAGCAGGGTATGCGTCTACACATCACTTCATTCACGTGGATTCAGCGCAGTGCTCGGCGTGCACAAATTCAAGTTTTGCTTTTTGGAACTTTCTTTTTTTAAAAAATATTTTAGATCAGAGATTGGTTGAATCCATGGATGCAGAGCACATGGATACCGAGGGCCAACTGTGTGTGTGCCTGTGTGTCTCTCTGTGCGTGTGATACACACATGTATATATACCTACATATGCATGTGTATGTGTGTATGTGTATGTACATACACGTGCACATGTATCTAGAGGGGCATTGAATAAAATGTCAAGGATGATTATTTTAGGAAGGCAGAATTATAAGTGGTTTTAACTTCTTTTTGTTTACATGTGAAAAAACATTACTGGGTCATTAAAAAATATTTTTTTAGGTAGCTAACTTCCACCAGACCAGGGGTTCTCAAACTTCAGAGTAAGTAAGATTCTACCAGGGGCTTTTCCAAAAATGCATGTGCCTGGGCCTCACCGTTGGGAATTCTGCATAAGTAGACATGGGTTTAGGGGGCTCAGTCATCTATATTTTTAACAAACCAAAAGCAAAACCAAACTAGTTGTCATCAAGTTGACTCTGACTCATGGTGACTCCATTTGTGTCAGAGTAGAACTGTGCTCCATAGAGTTTTCAATGGCTGTGATCTTTTGGAAGTAGATTGCCAGGCCTTTCTTCCAAGGTACCTCTGGGTGGACTTGAACCTCCAACCTTTTGGTTAGCAGCCAAGTGCTTAACGATTTGCACTACCCAGGGACTCTAACAAATCACCCCAGGTTATTTTGCACAGTAGATCATCAGAACTCTCTTATGAAAATCACTTCAGGAGACCATATAGGCCTTTCAGAGACATGGGATTCAGCTCAGTATTCCTAAGTCTTAGGTCTGTGTCTGGCATTGAGCAAGTGCTCAGGAAACATTTTGCTCTGTTGAATGACTGAACTGGCCCCCTGGATGAAAGGTGGATCTGCATGAGGGGTATTAGCGATTGGAAGATTTGCAAACTTTTCTCTTTGGGCTCCTCACAATGAAGGCATTTCAGGGCCACTTTGTCACCCAGTTCCCAGTGTTCCTCAGGCTCTCCAGGGCTGCTACCTCGCGCTGCTCCAGAAGGCTCACCTGGCCTAGGAGTTGGGCAGGACTGCTTCTGAAGAAGGGGAGAAAGTCCCCTGCCCACACAATCTGGCCTCCTGTTCCCACGATTCCTGTCACTTTTACCTGAACCCACACCAAAGGCCATCCTCCTAGGAAAGGACTAGGTTAGAGGGCTGGGTCCCCTCACACAGCCTCAGGGCTACCCCAGTGAAGTCCTCTGGTGCCTGCTGTGATGTCTCCAGGTATGTAGTTAAGGGAGAGAACTGACGGAGAAACAGTCTTCTTCCCTCAGAAAACAGTGAGGGCTGTAGATCCACAGTGGCAGGACACGCATCAGGATCAGAGGAGCTTTGTGAAAATTCGGGTCCCCAGGCCTCTGTTTAGTGATTCTGATTCAGTAGGTCCAGGGAGACTCGAAGAGTGAGGAGAACAAAATGGCCAGGGAAGCCAGGGGTCTTGACCACAGTGAGAGGAAGAGACGTTAGCAAAGAGGAGGAAAAGTCAGACGCTGGCATTGGACGGGCTGAGTTGTCCAAGATGTCTGGCACAGGGTTTGTACACAGGGTGGGGAGGCTTTATGTTTGGCTGCTCAAGGAAATGACCTCTGACTCCAACCTTCTTCCAGTGGTGTCACTAGGGTTGGTGTCCCCCCCACCCCCACCATGGACCTCCTCTCGTACTGATATAGGTTCACAAATACTAATTACCACAATGTTGTAGCTAAAACACCAGAAATTTTGACAAAATCAGTGACACCGGCAGCAATGAAAACAGCAGCTTATAATGCACGCAGATGAAAACATGATTTGAAGAGTCATTGTAATTGGATAATGACAGCTCTGACCGGAGGGCATTAGAAGATTCAAAAAGTAAATCAGCATAGAGTTTTAGCCTTGTAGGTATATTGATACATGTAAGCTAGACTTACGAAAAATGTTTTTGTTGTTATAACTAACTGCAGGGATATTTTCATAAAAAATAAATTTCTGCTGAAACACCACACAAAAATTTTACAATCATTTTGGTGTCAACTCCTCTGACAGTATCACCTTGTATGATTCGCACTCCCTGCACCCCACCTAGGGACGCCATTGTCTTCTCTCCTCCTATCTCTAAGTCCTGTGGGGAGTGTTTGTTCCGAAACGCAACCCCATAAAGCCAAGCAAATAGGATTGAGCGTTGTCCCCCAAGATGGGGCATTTGCTTTCTATCATATATAAGCATAGATTTCATATAATAAATTGTAGAAACCATTTAGTTCATGGTTACTACATGCCAGCAGAAGGAAAAGCAGTTATGTGCATTAGCTCATTTAACCCTTAGTCCAATGTTCTCTGAGACTCAGAGAAGCTAAGTAACTTGCCCAAGGTCATACATCTAGTAAACGAGGAGCAAAGGACCTAAACCCAGGTCTAGCTGAGTCTAATCCCCGAGCTCCTAACCACACTGGACCATCTCCCCATAATGTAAATTTAGGAGTGTGGATATTTAAATAAAACTACTCCATCACAACTGAATGACATCTTTTAAAATAAAGCTTAGGACTGTCTGCAAAGTCTGTACACCCCTGGCTTAGAGAATGTGCCTAGCAGAACATGGGAGAGCTGAGACCAAAAAGAGACTGGACTTGGGGGCCCAGACAGAAGTCAACAGTTAGGAATGCTACAAAACCAGACCAGCACAGAGTGATCCCTCATACACGATCACATTCACAGCCGTGGCAGGGACAGTCTGGGATTTCATTAGGCGTTTAACCCACCCCAGTCCACTGTTGTATAGATTGCACCTCAACAACAACAACAACAAAAAAACCTCACAACTGGACCAATAAGCAACATCAAGATAAACACAAAAAAGATTGAAGTTGTCAAGGATTTCATTTTACTTGGATCCACAATCAATGTCCATGAAGCAGTAGCCAAAAGATCAAATGACGGATTGCATTGGGCAAATCTGCTGCAAAAGACCTCTTTAAAGTGTTGAAAAGCAAAGATGTCACTTTGGGGACTAAGGTACACCTGAACCAAGGCATGGTATTTTCAATCACCTCACATGCATAGGAAAGCTGGACAATGAATAAGGAAGACCGAAGAAGAATTGATGCCTTTGAATTACGGTGCTGGCAAAGAATATTGACTCTACCATGGACTGCCAGAAGAACAAACAAATCTGTCTTGCAGGAAGTACAGCCAGAATGCTCCTTAGGAGCAAGGATGGTGAGACTTCATCTCACGTACTTTGGACATGTTATCAGGAGGGACCGGTCCCTGGAGAAGGACATCATGCTTGGTAAAGTGGAGGGTCAGCGAAAAAGAGGAAGACCCTCAACGAGGAGGATTGACACAGTCTCTGCAACAATGAGCTCAAGCACAACAACGATTGTGAGGATGGTGCAGGACTGGGCAGTGTTTCGTTCTATTGTACGTAGGGTCGCTATGAGTCGGAACCAACTCAACGGCACCTAACAATAACAACACCCCACTGCTGACTCCCAGCTCCTGGATGCCTAACTCCCGCTGGAGACATCTCCCCATCCCAACCTGCACCTCCCCTTCCCGCCTGGTCCCGGTGGCGAAGCAGATGCTGTGGACACACCAGGTGTCGCCTCCCCGCCCTCTGTCCCCGCAGCGGCACCGTAAGGAGCCCCAAGTGGCCTTGCCCTCCCTGGAAAGAGCCCGCCACTCTCCTGCTGGCCATTAGACAGCAGCCTTTCCCCCAGGCCAGCCAAACAGAGCCCAGGGGAAGGGCTTAACTGAGGCTTAACGGGATCCATCCTCCATCCTCTCCAGTAATTACTGGGCTTCCCTTTACCTCCCAGGGAGATTTAATCACAGACTCACAGCCCCTCGCAGCTGGGAGGGTCAAGCGAGGCCTCTTATTTGCAGAGGAACTTAGGGCCTGGGATGGTGATTTGCCAAGCAGGGGCACAGCCAGGTGAGAAGCAGCACGGGTTCTGGAGTCAGCCACACCTGGGTTATACTTCCTGGACCCTCCTTATTAGCTGTGAGACCTCAGCCAAGCCTCTCAGACCCTCAGGCTCCTCCTCTATACAATGGGCACACACTTCAGAGCTGCTAGGCCTGATTGCGGGGTTTGCTCACCCAGTTAGTGGCAGAGCAGGGACAGGAAGCCAGACCTCCCAATTCCCAGCCTAGGACATCACCTGTGCATGACCAGAGCATGCCCCCCTTTGACGAGTCCTTCTAACCTTTACTCTTCAAAACAGTTTGAAAAGTCACAGGGAGTCTTCTTTCTTTACCTAAACCCACTCCAAAGACACACCACTGGGAGAAACAGCCACAGGCCTTGGCCTAACTCCTGGAAAGGCAGAGTGATGGGATGACAAGAGCCATCCACGTGACCCTTGTCAGCACAGCCACCAGTTACATTTGGCTCCAACACACAGCCAAGACACAGCCATGTCTCCCCAAATAGAAGCACTTCTTTCCTTGTTTGCCAAAGGATTGTTTCTGCTAGTATTTTACCCTGCCCCCCTCCACTTCCTATGCCTTCAGGGAGCATGAGGATGACTTAGGAATGGGGAGCAGGAAATGAACCCCTATTTCCAGGATTTGCCAGAGGCCCGCAGCCTACCCTCCTGAACAAATAGTCTAGATCCTGGTTAGAGGATACTGTCAGGGGCCTCCCTGGAGATAAGCCCAGAGATACACGGACAGTCTCCAGGCCCCTTTCTTCTCGTCTGGGCTCATCTGCTTTCTTCCAAACCTCGAACATCCTAGATTATTGCTGCAGATGAGGGATGGATTCACAAAATTCCAGGCCAGCTCACACTCCTCCTCCTCTCCCTAGCCCCAACATCACAGCTTCTCAAGCCTCCGAGAGCTGGCCTGGAAACGCTAGTGATAAACCGCAGAGAAGAAGCAGGTGGGGAAGGAGGACAGGGCAGAGGTCATCTGAGAAAGCCAGCTCTGTTTACTGAGCCTGCATCAGGGGTTGAGATAAACTCTCCTTGGTCTGCAGGAGCAGTGAGATAACATTACCCGGCATCTGGGTCTCAAGAAAGGTTTGGCTGTTAAACATCCTGCTTCCAAACACCGTACTTGGGGTTGTGTTTCCCAGATGGAGTTTTCCTCCCTCTGGATTTTAAAATCCCATGGATTCTGTTTCTCTCATCTCCGCCATCTCAGGCAGATGGTAGGCGTCTAGGAAGCCTCGCTATAGACCAGAAACTGCTTCCAGTTTCCCCTGGGATAACCCTGAGGAGCCCCAGAATCTCAGGTTCTCCTGCCATCTCACCCTCTATGAAAGAGGATCTCCATCGAGGGTACAACCGTGGAAACTCTCGCTAAACACCCACCATGCCTCAGTCGGACCAGCCCACCCACTCTGAGGCCATCTTGGGCCGCCTTCTGTCTGCTCAGATCATTAGGCCCAGCGATGGCTGAGGCTTCCAAATGTGTTCTCCCCAGTGGGTACTTCCATCCTCTATTAACCTTGCTCCTTTCAACAAGAAAACGGCCTTGATGCAACTCAACTCAGAGCACCAAGAATGAAGCCCAGCCCTGTTCCTGTGGAGAGATGTCCAAGATCAGATCTGGGCTGCAACCAATGAACCCAGCGAATTTATGGCCTAATCGTTCCTGGAAGGCCTAGGACCTGCCCTGTGTTTAATTAGAAAGTGCTAGTAAGTATCTGTTGCTCCCTTTGCTGATGAAAAGTGCAATTAGACGCAAAGGAGTTAGGGGCTGGGGAGGGAATCCAATATTCCCATGGCACTGTGGCTCAGTTTACTGAGGAACATCTTATTTTCCCTGAACCCCTGCCAATTATCCCTGGCCCCCAGGCCAAATGGAAACCCAATGACGATCTTCCTTCACTTGCTTGCACCACCATGTAGTTGGGATCAGCTGGCTAGGACTGGCGCTTACAGGCTGTTTTTCACATTTAGCCAGTTATTATATTTGCCTTTGTTTGCTAATGGTTGGCTTAGAAAAACCCAGCACTTGACACACGCTGTGTCTGTCTCCATTTACAAGGGTCAGTCTTGTCTCCATGCCCAGGTCTCCCTATCATCAGAGACTGTCTTCTCCATCTCCCCTGAGGCCTGTCAGCCCACTGTGCACACTGAATAATGACTGGCTGATCTAATGAACAAAAATCTACAGAGTTTGAAGCACCAAAGAGGTGGCTAGCAGCAACACTTGGAGACTGCCCCCACCCCGAGCAAATCCCCAGTGATCAAGGGGCAGGGCACATTTGGCTCAGTGCAGGGGTCTTTGCCAACCTCAACCCTGCCAGCAAGATCAAGTTCAATAGCTTGTGACCACTTGGTTGGTTTCTAACTCGGCTTGAGAAAACTGAGCACCCTCAAGTGGCCCTATTAAAATTCCAGTTCTCCTACCGTGGGAAGGAAAGTGACACTGCAGATTTGGGGAACCACCACCACTTAGAAGCCTGGATTTGGAGGGTAACCTCCATCCCCAACACACACACTCACAGTTTGACTACAGGATTCATTACCAGGTGGCAAAACTTTTCTAGTCCGTAGACCACCTATACTCCAGGCTCGCAATGGATCTAGTGTTTACAGAGCAGAAGCAAACCCCTGAAAGACTCTGGGAAGGGCAAGCGTGTGTTAGGAGAACCTCCTCCTAGGTCCTCAAGTCTACCAGTTACTAAAACACAGAAGCTGCCACTGCAGACCTGAACTGAATAGGCCCTTCTTTTGGGAGAAAAAGGCTGTTTAAAGGGACTCAGAGGAAGGGGCCATCAGCAGACTCCTCTACCGTATAAAGCACCATCTGAGTGTTTACCAAGTACCCATAACATTCAGAGCTGCCTTTGTTTGCATGAATCATAGGCCTCGATTATTTATTTAATTTGCAGGGCAGTGGTGAGGCAAAAGGGTCTAGGGGAAGCCTCCGTATCAGTGGTGCCTCCATTTGTTACTCTGAAAATGGGGGTGACAGTGGTTACCTTCCTGGTGGGGTTTTTGGGAAGACTGAGTTAATACTTGGGCTACCATCACCATCCTAGTCTCATTAGAATAGAAGCTCCCTGAAGGCAGAGCCATGGTGCACAACACTTTACACTTAAGAAGGGCTCACTTAAGCGTCTGGGGTCTTAAAAGCCTGTGAGCGGCCATCTAAGATACTCCACTGGTCTCACCCCTTCGGGAGCAAGGAAGAATGAAGAAAACTAAAGACACAAGGGAAAGATTACTCCAAAGGACTAATGGGCCACAACTACCAAGGCCTCCACCAGACTGAGTCCAGTACAACTAGACGGCACCCAGCTACCACCACTTACTGCTCCGACAGGGATCACAACAGTGTGTCTGGACCGAACTGGAGAAGAATGTAGAACAAAATTCTAACTCACTAAAAAAGACTAGACTTACTGGCCTGACCGAGACTGGAGAAACCCTGAGAGTACGGCCCCTGGACACCCTTTTAGCTCAGTAATGAGGTTCACCCTTCATCTAAAAATTAGACAGGCCCATAAAACAAAACAAAAGACTAAAGGGTCACACCAGCCCAGGGGCAAGGACTAGAAGGCAGGAGGGGACAGGAAAGCTGGTAACAGGGAACCCAAGATCGAGAAGGGAGAGTGTTGACGTGTCATGGGGTTGTTAACCAATGTCATAGAACAATATGTGTACTATTTAATGAGAAGCTAGTTTGTTCTGTAAACCTTCATCTAAACTACAATAAAAAGAAAAAATGAAATGGAAAAAAAAGGGGCTTACTTAGTGCTCCCTAAATAAATGAAGGAACAAAGCAAATAGCAAATGCCAAGTGGGTGCTAACCTGATGCCAAGTTTTGTGCTATTGTAAAGAGATGAGGCAAAGTTCCCAACCTCCAAGCTGCAGCAGCAATATGCACAATGGCACATCAAGTAGGGAACAATGCGAGATGGAGTGATGGGGTGCCAAAAAGCAGGACTCAGAGGGGACGCAAAGCAGTGTGGGCATCATGGAGGATGAAGACAGCTTTGAAAGGACTTGTTGGATTTGAATTTCAGCTCCAATATTCCTCTGTCGTGTGAGTTTGGTCAAGTTCCTCGGCCTCTCTGAGTCAGGGTTTCCTTTGCTGTAAAGTGGAGTTTATAATGGTTGCTTCCCATTAAATGCGATGATGAACATGGGTGCTTAGCCCAGGGCCTGACCCATGGTAAGTCCTCAGTGAATATTAGCTATTTAGACACCAAGGAAGAGGGAGGGGGTGAGCTGACTTCTTTCCATTTGCCTGGAGAGCCTCGGATCATGACACCATGAACAAGAGCAGGAGGGGAACAGGAAATGGGACACGAGGATGTGAATGAACACATACACACAGTCACACACACGCACACACACATGCATACAGCTACTAATAACAAGCTGGGCCTGAGAAAGTAGAAGAGCAAAAATAACACTGCTTCCCAGGGCCAGGAAAACAATGGCTGTCCTCAGGAGCGCCCCGCTACAATGAGGGACGTGGTGTGGCAGGCCCCTCCAGGGTCGGAGGCTTTTTTTTTCTTTTCTTTCTTCGTGTTTCCTGGAGAGGAAATGAGCGTATAAACTAGGAGCTCCCAGGATTCACAAATTCTGTTGTTGTTGAGTGCTGTCGAGTCGATTCCAACTCCTAGTGACCCTATAGGAAAGCGGAGAACTGCCCCATAGGGTTTCCTAGGCTGAAATCTTTACAGGAGCAGATCACCAGGTCTTTTCTCCCATGGAGGGGCTGGTGGGTTCGAACCGCCGACCTTTCGGTTAGCAGCCTAGTGCTTAACCGCTGCGCCACCAGGCTCCTTCACAGACCCTACATGGACCTTAAGAAAAAGGTTCAGCTGTCAAAGTTCTGTCCTGACAGTCACCAGGACTAGGAAAAAAGCAGCATAAAGGGTCATTTTTTACAAACCTTTTTCATATATGCACAAGCCACTGGTTTCATTAGGATTAACAAGAGCAATAATAGCCACACCCATTTATTGAGCACTTTACTCCATTCCAGGCATTGCTAAGCACTTTATTCAGATGATCTCATATAATCTTTACAAGAATTCTATGAGGAAAATATTGTCATCAACTCTAGCTCACAAATGAAGAGACCGAGGCCAAAGGTCAAAGGGGTAGTGAGTGTTCAGATGTGGCTGTTGACTCCACAGCCTGACAACTCCACCCACTTTGAAAACTACAGCTTACCACCTGGCACAAGACAGAGTCCCTGCCCACAAGGATTTGCCCTTAGGTTCCAGTCAGCTGCTCTGTCGATCGGTTGCTTCATGTGTAGGTGATCTATCAGTGAACTATGGAGGCCGCCCACGCAGCAGACAGGTAAGTACACCTGAGTGGGGACAGTGATCTATTTTGCATGGTTTAGAATCAATCAGATCAGCTCCTGGCAAGTTATTACTCTCTCTGAACTCCATTCTCCATCCATAAAATGGGGGTAATGATACCTGCCTCACTGTGAAGATTCAAGAACTTAACCACAGTGCCTGGGACACCGTGGCTGCTCAATAAATGCTACTCCCCTTCCTAGCCATTCTTCTCCTTCAAAGGGCATGGCACACTCTTTGGCACTCTAAGAATTTTAGTTCCATCCCCTACAAGGTTTCGGGGGCATCAATTAGCCCTGGGCTTGGAAAGGAGCCCACTTAGAGTTTCCAGAATTGTGGGCTTGGTCCTCACTGGGATGCCCTCCAGAGTACCTGAAGGGTATGTGGTTGAACCTTTGTACCTTGACCAAAAGTCCCTCCAACCCTGCCACCACTCCCTGGCTCCAACCCAGTTTATCAGAGCAAACCAGTCTAACTACCTTGAACCAGCAGGTGCTCCAATGGAGAGGCCCAGCAATGGGCAGCAAACGTCTTGAGTAATCCCCAGGAGCCCAGAGAGGCTGGCAGTGTGCCCACGTTGGGGGAGGAGGCTTACCTGAGAAAAGCTCTAGGTGCATACTGACATTCAGGAGCTGGAAGTCCTGGAAACTTTAAACAAATGTACTCTCTCCTGTACTGTCAAAAGGATTACATTCCTGGTTTTCCAAAGGGCCTGGACCAACCCAGTGGATTTAGGAAAGGACTAGAAAGGAGGATTCCCAGTCCACACACTCCAAAACAATGACGATCCAGACACGCTGATCTTGACACACACATCCTGTGAACTACATCGTCACACCCTGGAGGGCAAGGCAAAGGTTAATGCACACAGCGTGGTTTCCTCTTCCTGGGAAACACAGCGGCCAAAGAGGCCAGAGGCCAGGGGCCTCCTCCACATACAGCCTGCAGGGGAAGTGACCCCAGCGTTTCCTCCCCATCATCTGACACACTCACTTCTTCCTCTCTGCTGTGCTCAGCAAAGTTCTACTTTTGACACAAGGCAAATAGCTGTCTTTAGAAACTTTGTTGCACGGGGTAGATTGGAACAATCTTTTTGAGAGCATTTTGGCAGTCTCTAGCCCCAAACATGCATTCCCTTTGACTCAGCAATTTCACCTCTTAAGAATTTACTCACATAGGTATGCAAATATATGTATGTTTACATATATAAAGATATTCATTGCAGCAGTTTTTGTAAGAGTAAAAAAGAAGGACTACTTGAATGTTCACTGACTTAAAAAAAACTTTTAAATAAATTATGGTTCATATATAAAATGGAATATTATACACCTGTTAAACGTAAGGCAGATCTTTATGTATCATTATGGGAAAATGTCCACCGTACACTGAGAAAAGAAAAGGAAATAGATTATAGAACAATATGTATACAGGCAGTCCCTGGGTTACGAACGTCCTACTTACAGACAACTCAAACTTGCCCTTTAATATTATGTTAATTTGCCCTCACTTTGAAACGACTGAACCAACCCCCTACTCGGCACCAATTCTTCATCACAATCACCTTCACTTGCTGCACGTGCAGTTTTTAAATCACAGAAAAGGCTTTCAGCCTTTTCTTGAACTAAAACCAAAACCAAACCAAACCAAACCTGTTGCCATCAAGTCAATTCCGACTCATAGTGACCCTAAAGGGCTGAGAACTGCCCTATAGAGTTTCCAAAGAGTGCCTGGTGGATTCGAATTGCCGACCTTCTGGTTAGCAGCCATAGCTTTTAACCACTACACCACCAGGGTTTCACATAAGGCTAAATAAGAACCATATGCACCTGTTCAGCTAACCTACGAATTCAACTTAAAGACACAGGAATGGATTTGTTAGTAACCTGGGGACTGCCTGTAAAGTTTGATTACATTTATAGTATAGTATGCACACACGCACACCATGGATGGTTAGTGTATGTGCATGTACATGAACATAAAAAAAGTCTGGAAAAAGTACACCAAATTGTTAACAGTGGTTATTCTGGAGAAGGATTTGCTCATTCTTGTGAGGCTGTAGGGAATTTTAGGTTCAATGCTGAACTCTTGAAGCCGAGGTTTGCAGCCCTGGCTGCACATTACAATCACCTGGAGTGCCTTAAAAACACTGATGCCCAAGCCCCACCCTGCAACATTTAAGTAAGGGTCTTTGGAAGGTGGGTTGGGCATTTGGTATTTTTAAGAGCTCCCCAAGTGATTCTACTGGTTGTTACAGGGTTGAGAACCACTAAACTGGACCACATAAAAAAGACCACTGGACCAGCTGAAAAATACCCTTTAAACGGAAAGCAAGATTGTAGTATGATATGTACTGTTAAGACTCAACTATGCCTTGAAGGGTCTAGTTAGGAAGTGTGTACTCAGTGCTTTTTCTCCAAGTTCTATCTCTGGTTTTGGAGTTTACCAGCCCAAATGGGGAAGAGAAAACAAGAGGCTGAGGTTGTTAGTTCTGAGCTGTGGCTGTGCCTTAGTGCTCTTTGGTGGCCTGTGACCACCCGACCGGGGCCTACTTCAGACTCAAAGGGCTCAGATTCCAGCTCTTCTCAGCTCCAGATGCAATAGCTGAAAGAATTAGAGGTGCTCAGCCCAGAGAAGGCATTTAAGAGAGACACACAACAGCTGGTTTCAAACAGTTAAGAACTACCAATACGTGAGGTTCAACTCCTATCTAGCTGCACCTAAAGAAAGGTGGTGAATAATGATTACAAGTCATAGCAAAGGTTTTTGCTCAGTGTCGGGAAGAACTTCCAACCATCAGAGCTGCCCAAGGATGGAAGGGGCTGTCTATGTCTAGTAAAGCAGTGGGACTTTCGGGGCAGAGGATGAGTGACCACCTGTCTGTGACATGGCTGGAAGATCCCTTCCCACTCAGCTCTCCAACTTACAACTCTGTGAGGCTAGAGACACTTAAAACGTTTTAGCAAAATCCACCAGGAATGCAGTTCCTTTAAAAAAAGAAGACATTTTCTGCTTTCAATAAATATAGCCCGAGTATCAGCTGAGTGCCAGTCACTGCGCTAGGTGCTGGAAGTACTGGCAGTGAGCCAGATAATACCGGCTCTCATGGAGTTCTCATGCTAATGAGGAGCATCAGACAACACATACAATCATTTATGATAGTCCTAGAAAATGACTGCAGGGTAGATGCTTACTTTAGATGGGTGGTCAGGGCAGGCCTCTTTGAGATGTTTGAGGTGAGACCTAAATTAGAGAGCAAAGTACTGTCTGCCAAGAGGGTAGGCAGGTGGGGTCACAGTTTGACTCAATTCAAACCCCTACCTTCCACCATATACAAAAGTTAACTCAAAATGGACCAAAGACCTAAATGTAGGAGATAAAACTATAAACCTCTTAGGAGAAAACATAGGCATACATCTTTGTGGCATCAGATCAGGCAGGTTTCTTAGCTAGGTTTCTTAGCTAAAGCACAAGCATCAAAAGAAAAATATAAACTGTACTTTATCAAAATTTGGAACTTTTGTACTTCAAATAACACCATCAAGAAAGTAAAATGACAACCCACAGAATGGGAGAAAATATTTGCAAATCATGTATCTAATAAGGGACTTGTATCCAGAGTATTTAAAAAACTCTTACAACTCAATAATAAAAAGACAAATAACCCAAGCAAAAATGATCAAAACATCTAATAAATATTTCCCCAAAGAAGATACACAAATGGCCAATAAACACATGAAAAGATGCTCAATATCATTAGCCATCGGGGAAAGCAAATTAAAACCACTATAACATACCACTTCATATCTACTAGGATGGCTATAATCAAAAACACAGATAATAACAAATGTTGGTGAAGATGTGGAGAAATTAGAACTCTCATACACTGCTGGTGGGAATGTAAAATGGTGCAGCCACTGCAGAAAACAGTCCAGCAGTTCCTCAAAAGGTTAAGTATAGAGTTACCATATGACCCAGCAATTCTACTCTTAGGTATCTACCCAGGAAAAATGAAAACATACGTCCACACAAAAAACTTGTATACAAATGTTCACAGCAACATTTTTCATAATAGCCAAAAAAGTAAAATCAAACAAAATGTCCACCAACTGACGAGTGAATACATAAGATGCAGTATACCCATACAATAGAATATTATTTGGCCATAAAAAGGAATGAAGTGTTAATAGATACTGCACTGTGAATGAACCTTGAAAACATTATGCTAAGTAAAAGAAAAGCAGAGCCACCAAAATGGAAATAACAAGGATGCTGATATATTGTGAAGACTGTAACCAATGTCACTGAACAATATTATAGAAATTGTTAAATGAGAACCTAATGACCAAAACACAATAAAATATTAAAAATTAAAAAAAAGAAAGAAGCGGAGCTCTGGTGGCACAATGGTTAAGTGCTCGGCTGCTAACCAAAAGGTCGGTGGTTCAAATCCACCAGCCGCTCTGTGGGAGAAAGATGTGGCCATCTGTTTCTGTAAAGATTGGCAGCCTTGGAAACCCTATGGGGCAGTTCTACTCTCTCCTACAGAGTCGCTATGAGTCGGAATCAACTCAACAGCAATGGGTAATGGGGTAAGCAAAAGAAGTCAGACACAAAAGACCACATAATGTATGATTCCTTTATATGGAATGTCCAGAATAGGCAAATACAAAGAGACAGAAACTAGATTAGTGGTTGCACATGGTGGGGGTGAAGGTGAGGCACTGGAGTAAAATCGGGAGTGGCTGCTAATGGGTTTGGGCTTTCTACTGGGGATGATGAAATTGTTCTAAAATTGATTATGATGATGGTTGCACAACTCTGCAAATACACTAAAAATTATTAAATTGTATACTTTTAACAGGTGAATACATGGTATGTGAATTATATCTCAATAAAGCTGTGACTTAAAAATAAATGGAAGGGAATAGATGTTACTCTTGGTTAAGAGGTTCTTGCCAGGAAGACCCCATCTCTCCACCCTCTCAGCCTAATTCCTCCAATGTCCAGTCAAGACCCAGTGCCACCTAGAAGCCTCCCTGGACCACCTCAGGCTTGGGTGCTCCCTCTGCCCCCTCATCTGGTACACAGGGCGTTTTGTGGGTAGGGATCATGTTAAGTCTGTTAGTCTTGGAGGAAACTCATCCTGGGCCTCTGTGACCCCCACGCTGCAGATCACCAGCACTGGCACATAGTAGGTGCAGCTGGCTGATTAAGGAGAAAGCCTGGTTTGAAACTGGTCCCCCAGGCTCGGCAAGAAAAACCAGGTCCTCTTGCACTGAGGACTGGAAAGAACTGATGCCTGAAACACCCTGCTCTCTTTGCCTAGAGAGTTCGCTGGCTGCGGCAGACCCTGGCATGCAGCAAAATTTCCCAATCAAGCAGCAAAACCGGGAACACCATCAGCTCCTGTTTGGCTTCCATGACGGAGAAACTGCACCTAAAATCCACTAACCCTGCCCTGATATATTGGAAAATCCCACACAGGGAATGACCACAGAACTAGGTGAAATCTGTTCACTTTCTCTAGGAACCTATTTCGCCATCTGTTTGCAGTCCCAACCCTGGAGTTTGGCCCACACTTCTATCTGATCCCACCTACCCTTTCACTCCACTCCAGGCATCACAGTCTTCTTCTAAATTTTCAGGGGCACCTGTAGCCCAAGCACCCACTTCAGCACTGCAGACCCACGTTGGCAATTTTGTGCACATCCATTCCTCTGACCTGTCCCCGGCCCCAGCCTCAACTGGGTCATAAAGGCCTTGAAAGCAAGACTTTTCCCCCTACTTCCCTTGTTTTGACCACAGCGTCTGACAGTGTCAGGCACATGGTAGATCCTCAGTATAGACAAGTTACTTGTCTGATAAAATTCACTTTGGTCCAGTAAACATGTACGGAGTGGTTACTTTGTGTCGGGCTCTGCATTAGACCCTGACAAAACAAAGTCAAATAAAATACAGGTCCCTTCCAGAGCAGCTCTGGACTACTGAGAAAGAGTAGCACTACTGGGCAATTTGCTGTAGAGGCTGGATTGAGAGCTGTGTGTGATCCTGGGGGAACGCAGAGGAGAGGCACCAAGCCAAGAAGGCTTCTGGAGGAGGTGATACTGGCAGTGAGGTGAAGAAGGGTGAAAGAAGAGGAAGGTAAGCTAGGTGAAGAAGTGAGGGTTGTAGTGGCCAGAGGGCGTCCTAAGCAGAAGAAACAGCACAGGCAAGGCTGGGCGGGGGATGTGGGGGCATGAAGTAGCCTAAGCCAGTGGCAGGGGCAAGGGCAGCTGGGTGGCTGGAGCCTGACGCCCCAGGCAGTGAGTGGCAGGAGGTGAGCAGAAGATTGCCTTGCTCTGAGGCTGAAGGGAATGATGGGGTAGAAGAGAGGAGGAGAGAAGGAAGGGGTCAAAGCTCAACTGTTTCTTGGGTGGGAAACTTGGCTGTTCAGGGGCTTGAAGGGTCTGGGATTAGAGAGGGAGGGAAGAGCACGTGTGGGAAGATCTAATGGCCGAAGGAGGAAGAGATGAGGGTGAGGGAGCCCAGAGCCCAAGGCCCCTGTGTGAGAGGCAAGCATGCACGTGAAGCCAGGCTCGGTGATGACAGAAGGTAGGCATTGCAATGTGAGGGGTCCATGAAGGAGGGAAGGGGACACAGGACACCTAGAAGGGGACATTTGGAGATGGGGAAATCCTGCCCCAAGGGTTTCTGGGTCCCCAGATAGACCACAGTTGGGATGCAAGGGAAGGACTGGAACAGATTTTCGGCCCTGGCTGTAGGGTGGGGGCGCGGGTTCCCAGTGTTTGCAGGGTGCTTTCTCTGCTCACTGTTGGACAGTTCAGAGAAGGCCTGAGAACTCAAGGCACTCAAAGCAGAGAAGGTGTAATCAACTTTGAAAAAGAACAGAGACGAAGAACTACAATTCAAAGACTTAGTTTTATGCTCAATTCTCTCCTAGGCTCCGGATCTGAGAGCAAACCTTTCAAAACTCCCCTCCCTGCTGCAAACTTAGCTCAAACTTCAAAGCAATTTGGGGCAAAGGAAGTGGGTACTAGGTCATGTCTTCTGGGCCCCCTGCCAGCTTCTCCGTACCCCTTCCTGCTGCATGGCCTGAGACCCTTCTCTCGGCCACAGCCAACGCCAGCACTTCATTTGCTCCCAGGTCCCCGTGGGGAGGGGGAGGAGGGACCTGCCAAGCCGGCTGAAGAGGAGCCTCGCGTGGCAGCCAGGGAAGCCTGCCAGAGGCCGCATCTGGCTGGGCTTCCGTGCCAATTCCCCAATTCCTCATCTGGCCAGGGCTCGGGGGTGAGACTTGAAACCCACACCCTCCTCCCGCCAGCACTCCCCGCAAAGTCGCGTCATCCGGGCATTCCCTTGGGGAGGGCGGCCCCCTCCCTCTGACCTCAGCACATGTTTTGCTTGGCCAAAGCCCACCACCAGGGAGCCAGCCCCCGCCCTACAACCTTGCTCACACCCAGGCCCATGCAGGGAAAGGCGTGAGCTAGATTCCAGCCCTCCCAGGCCGTACACCAAAGCCCCAAATAAGGGCCTGCCCCTCCCAGCCCCGCCTGCTGAGATGCCAGCTGGGCTGCAAGGCGGTTGGGCACTTGGCCAGAACACTGCTGCCCCTGTCGTCCACCTTCTACATGGACTCTTCTGCCAGCTTGAACCATGGGGTCAGGGGCTGGAGAGAAAAGAAGAAAAGCCCAATGTGTGGCATCAAACAGATTCAGGATTAAATCCTAGCTTTGCCTCTTATTTGGTGTAAGATCTTAGACAAATAATCTAATTTCTCTGAGCCTCTATTTCCTCGCCTGAAAAAGGACGGTAATAGGAGTACATGCCTTGGATGGTTTGAGTGAGGATTAAATGGGATAATGCACGCTGAGTTAGCACCAAGCCTGGCCCACAGTAAACACTCAATGTGTGGTAGTTAATTCTTTATATTTCCTGGATTTCCTGGGAATCCTCACACCAGTGAAAATGCCAAGGGAAGTTTAGTCCCCACCATCACAATTTCCATCAGCCGGCTCCAAACTCAAATGGCATTCTGTTGCTAGCATTTTATTATTTCGCCCTTCCTTACATTTATTTTTTATAATTATTTTTCTTGAGTAATAGACAACTGACCTTTTCTTAATGTTATGTATATTGTGCACAGAAGCAACTTTAGTCAACTGATTGTTTTTATGTGGAATATACTCTCTAAGCAAAAACAGGCTGCTTCCTATGCAGATAACGCCGCTAGCCGCGGAATCCCCTCATCCCCCAGAAAGTGTGGAGCTGTCTCTCACAGACACACACACACACAGGTTCTTTCTTCCCTTGGATGGAAAGATGGGCCCCCACCTCCCTCATCAGAGAAGAAGTGGATCCGGGCACTAAGCCCACCCAGCTATCCAATCACAACGCTCTGCCCTGATGTACTGCTAGGAGAAGGTGAGAGCGGTGGGGGGCACAGTATTTTCATATCCCATTAACAATAAGAAACCCCAGCAAGCTCGGAGCAAGCCCAAGGCAGCTCCAGCCTCCTCCCAGAGTGGGCAATGAGCCTCACATCCAACTCACAGTCCCAAAAGGCGACTTTTCTAAAGACCACCAACCCCCTTGGAGACTACCTCCTCTGCCCAGGAAACAATCCTCTAAATCCAAAGTAAAGAGCTGAATACCCAACAGTAAAATTTAAAATGGGCCAAGAATGTAAACAGGCAGTTTACCAAGAAAGAAATACAAATGGTCAATCTATACATGAAGAGATACTCAACCTCATGTGTAACTTAAAAAAGCAAATCAGAACAACAAGATGTTATTTCTCAACTATCTGACTGGCAAAAACGTTCACATGTGGTAATAACCAGTGCTGATGAAGTTATGGGGAAACAGTTACATCTCATACACTATGGGAGGGAGGTGAATTCTTACAGGAGGGCTATTTGCCAACATATATCAAAATGAGAAATGCAAACTCTTTGACCCACCAATTCCTCTGCTAGAAATTTATCCTGAGGGTAAACTCACAAAAGTGTGTCAAGTTATATGTATGAAGGTGTTTCGGGTAGTATTCATCAAGTTGTTCTGGGACATTCTCAGAATTAAATACTTCACAACTATTCTAAAAGCTAGGTAGTCTAGGTACGCTGATAGGGGCACTCCTTCAAGTGTGAAGTGAGAAAAGCAAGGCACAGAAGAATTCATCCCTTTTGCATAAATACTCTTTAAGCAGGGCTGGCTTTGTCTAAAAAGATGTCATTCCTGACTCAGGACGGAGCTTTAACCCTTAATCCCCCCATCCCACCCTCCTTTATCAGGCCCAGCTTTAACCACTGCCCTCACAGGGTGGGAAGCATGGTCCTTGTCAGCCAAGTCACAGAGCACGGCATTTCCACAGCAGCTGGGGAAGGGAAGGAAGTCCCACTAGTGAGCTCTGTGCTCAAGGATCTATGCCGGAGGCCATGCGCACCCAAGCCTAAGAAACTAATACATAAATTCTGGGAAGTGCGTACCGGTGTTACCCCACTTTATATAAGAAGGATGTTGAGGTTCGTCAGGGTAAGTGACTCACTCACCCAAGGTCCCACTGCCAGCATGTAGGAGAGCTTGGATCCCATCCCCACCTTGTGGCACACACAACTCACTGACTCCTGAAAGGCTGAGGGAGCTTGATGAGCCTTGGGGAGTACGGGGCAGGGGGGAGCCTGAAGAAGTTGCTGTGCTAAGGAAGGAGAGGAAGCAGACCTCCAACATCGGACAGGCCTCAGCTGGGACAGCCACGCCCATGAGTCGGCTTGCCAAGGCCTCACTCACTCCTGCGGAGTGATGAAAAGAGACATCTCAGCTCCCCTTACCCCCAGGAGTGCTCCCTCATCTGTCTATTGCCAGTTGGCGGCCACTGCTTGGTTGCTAGGAAAAAAGCTCACAGCTTGCGGGGCTATTTTGAAAGCCTGACGCCCTGTGGAATGTGCCCAATACAGCACTCTCCTGGGCAACCTCTTGCCCATTGACCGTCTAAGACTTGGACGCCCTCCTCCTTCTGCTGAATCTCCCAAGGGCAGAGGAGGGGTCCAGTGGACCCCCAAAGGAGACGGGGCAGTTATGGAATTTGGTTCTGCTCAGTGGCTTTAGCCAAATCACTTGACCTCTCAAGCCTGCGAATGGGCTGCTAGTGTGGGGGATGACCACCCAGCCTATTCCCACCCCCAGGCTCTGACACATAACCTTTGTCTAACACAAATGGGAATCTCAACAGGAACCCAGGGAACAAGTGTGATGTCCCACAAGTTTCAGTCACAACTGGAAAGGGCTAGTGTTGGCCAATCAAAGAACAAAGAATCGGGCTCTCTGGATCAGAAAGGAATTTAAAGGTCATGGTCCCTGCCCTGTGCTTGCATATGTCCAGCGATGGGGAAGTCACTACTAAAGGAGTCCATTCCACCTCTGGGTAGCTCTGACCATGAGAATGTCCATCTTTTTTTTGATCTGAACCTATTTCCTGCTAACTCCCACCCATACCCACTAGTTTTGCCCCTGGGGCCACAGAGAACCGACAAAACTCCTCTCCCTGGCATCACCTCTTCTCCAGGCTAACTCCCCACTTGCTCCTGTTGCTCCTCATGACCGGTTTGGGGTCTTCCCACCATGCAGGCTGCCCTCCTCTGAGCCTGCCCTCATAAAGTGTGCACCAGAGCTGAACACAACCTTCCAGGTACAGACAGACTGAGAGGACAGAACAGAAGCAGATTCTCACCTCCCTCTCTCTAGACCCTACACCTCTGTGAACGCATCCTCAGGAATGTGGATTCTGTGAATGCATCCCCAGGATTTGGTCACGCATACTGCTGGCTTCTGCTGAGCTTCCAGACAACCCAAATCTTGAGTCTCACATCCCTGCTGCCTCAAACCAACCTCCTACCACTGGTACTTGATTTCTTAGATCACAAAACATGACATTCATTTGTACTCAATTTCAATCTTCAAGATATTTTTGAGAGCTGGTCTGTTACCTGAAGCCCTCTCTCCCCTTCCTCCCTGTGTTACCTGTAAATGTGAGCAGGAAGACATCAAAATCCCATCCAAGCCATTGACAAACATTCTTGGTCAGTGTATTAGTTTGCTAGGGCTATTGTAAAGTGGGTGGCTTAAATCAACATAAATTTATTGTCTCATAGTTCTGGAGGCCACATGTTTGAATTCAAGGTGTCAGCAGGACCACGAAGGTTCTAGGAAAAGATCCTTCCTTACCTCTTTCTGGCTTCTGGTAATTCCTAGCAATCTTTAGCTTTCCTTGACATGTAGATGCATAACTCCAGTCCTGCCTCTGTCATCACACAGCTGTCTTCTGTCTCTTTTTTACAAGGACGCCAGTCATATTGCATTAATACCCACTATACTCCAGTACAATCTTACGTTAACTTGACATAACATCTTCAAAGACCCTACTTCCAAACAAGGTCATGTTCACGGTACCAGAGGCTAGGACTTCAATGCATCTTCTTGGGGGACACAATCCTTAATAATCAGAGACAGAGAACAGAGTCCTATGGCACACTCCTAGAGAATCTCCTTCAGGTCAACACTGACACGTTTAGTTCTGTGTGAAGCTGAGAGTAGGGGTTACCATTACCCGCTGCCGTCAAGTCAATTCTGACTCGTGGCAACCTCATGGGTAAATCATAATTGTGTACCATAAACCATTTTATTTTTCAAACCCTAAGAGGAACTCTCTATATAAAAGAATCATCAGAAATTTTTTATAAAGCAAGAAATCCTTTGCAAATTAAACAAATCACAAATGTACCTGTTTTGCACACCCAGAGTTTCACGAAATCTAGCTAATAAAGCCGCCCATGTTTGCTCAGGGCTCGCCATGTGTGGAGCTCCCAGTCAAGCATTTCAGGCATGACCACACATTGGTGGCTATTGTCACCCCGTTTTACAAGTGAGGACAGGGGCTCAGAGAAGTTACGTGACTTGCCTAAGGTCACTCACGTGTAAATCCAAAGTGAACCTAGGTCGGTTGGACTCCAAAACTCCAGCTCTTTCCGCTGTGCGATGCTGCCTTTCAGGTTTTGGTACTTTTCAATGCTCCACCCGTTTAGGTACCTTCTCTGGACTGAGCCCTGAACCCCATCCCCAGTGCCCCAGCCTGCGATCAGACAGCTTCAGATCTAGTAGGGAACATGGCAGGGCCTTGGGAAACAGAGAGGAGTCCAGGAGCTTGGTGGAACAGCTCCCAGTGCCAGGATTTTTTTCCTGAGCGAGCCTAATTCCTTCTGGTGCCTCAGGCACAGTTTAGAACCTGGCGGCAACCTAGGCCCAATTCTGCTCAAGGTCTACCAACAACGTACACCCGGCCTTAAGCGCAGGAGAAAAGAACATTCCTGGGCCTCACCTTAACTACCTGTATAATGGGTATCACAGGACTAAGAGGAAAATAACTCCACAGGGTTGTGGTGAAAATCCGGAAACACCTTATTCCTTCCCACCACTGGGCCTTTGCCAGTGGTCGCTCCCTCTGCCCAGAGCACTCTTCCTCTTTTCAAACTTGCAGAGCCACCTCCTGTTCGTGCTTCCGAGCGTCCTGTTCCTTTCTTGCCAGTTTCTGCTATCAGTCTATTGCTGCATGTCCATTCATGTGACTCTCGGTTAATGCCAGTCACCCGACTCAGCTTGGAAGCTCCTGTTTCTTCTGGAATGTAATCATTTTGGCTCACCCAGAAATCGGCAGCACCTGACATGGTGGCTGGCACACAGTAGGCACTTAATAAATGCTTGTTGGATGAATGAAAGATCAGAGGCGACAGTGGATGTGGGCATGCTTTTCACAAAGTCAGTGTGGCTGGGCAAATGCAAGGGGTCAGCATGGTCACCATTAGGTAATTAGGAGATGCTGCTTGGAGGGGGGTTTGGGGCCAATAAAGGATGTTTTTAGATTGAGCAGAAGTAGTGAGAAGCAGAGAGCACAGAAGTGATCAAGGAATGAACCCAGTTCCTTCCAGCCAAGAAGTCCCATGGCCAATCCTTCATCCTGACAGGCCCACACCCATCAAGATGACCACATCTAATGAATTACCAAGGGAGCTCAGGTGGAGGGCAGGAAGGGGAGGAGGAACTTGTCCCTCAGCAGCCACTATATCTCATTAGCTATGTGACTATGATGAAGACTCAACTGCTGCTCACTTGTGGGAGGGTCTGGTGGAATCCCTGCTGTTCCCCGGCCCACCCCACCCTCCCCAATTTTGCTTCCTCCAGCCTGGAATGCTTGCCCCTTCGTATCTCCCTTCTCACCTCTTAACCCATCCTTCACGGCTTTTCCTCCATCACAATTCTACCAAAACTGAGTCTCTTATCATGATATCACACATATCACACAGAGAATGGGCTTTGGACTTAGAAAGCTCTGGGATTCAGGGCCAGCTTCACCACCCCTGAGCTGTGTGGTACTGGGCAGGCTACATAACCTCTCTGAGCCTCAGTCCCAGTGTTTGTTAAATGCACCTCACTAGCTTGCTGTGAGAATTTAGAGGTCACAGAAATAAGGCACGTAGCATGGTGCCTGGCACACAGTAAGCTCAAAGCACCATGCGTTCCTTCCAGCCCCTCCCTGGAACTCCCACGGAGTTTTGGGTACCTGATTCTGCTGGGCCCGATGAATCATCTTCCCATGCGAGGAGGTCTCTACAACTAGACTGAGGTATTTGAGGGCAGGGCTGTGTCTTGGTCATCTTTGCACAGTCCTCACAGAGAGCAGTGTTGAAAAGCACAGGCCTTGGTGTCATGGGGCCCAGGTGTGAATTCCAGCTCTCCCGTGTACTGTCTATGTGACCATGGGCAAATGTTCTGTGCCTCCTAAGGCCTCAGTTTCCTCATCTGTAAAATGGGGATAACAAGAGTGGATAGCAGACGACTGTTGTGAGGCTTAAACCAAGGTCTGCCTATGAAGAGCTTTGCACAGTCCTGGGCACAGAGTCATGGCTCAATAAATGCTAGAGACCAGGATTGTCATCCCTGCAGGGCTTGGCACAGTGTGTAGGGGCACTGGCACACTAATTGTGGTGATGGTTGCACAACTCTGTGAATATACTAAAAACTGATGAGCTGTACCACTTTAATTGGGTGAATTGTATGGCATGTGAATTATATCTCAGTAATGCTCTTCCCGAAAACAAGGGGTGCTGACACATGAATGTGGGCTACTCAGGGGGCTCAGCAAGGATGCCAAGCCCCCACTGTTCCCTGGCAGTGTGCAGGGGCGGGAAGTCTTTGTACCAAGGTGCCATGGTTCTCTGTTTCTTCATTTTGGGTCAGGCAGGCCTGCTGAGCTGATGTGTTGGTAGCCAGACCGGCAGGCGGGGAAGACTTGGGATAAGTACAGAAAAGTAGTCAGAGTGCCAGATTCCAAATCAGCCAAAGAAACAAGAGTCACTTCTCCACACCTGGGAGTTCTGTGCGATGATTCACGGACAACATTCTCAGGTTTAAGAACAACATTCTCACGTTGTAAGTCCAGTAAGGGATTTTACTGCTACTCCTCAACTGAGCTTACCCCAGCTCATTAAAGCAGGTAGGTCAGCAGCTCAAAACCAGGTTGGCTTTGAAGCATTGTCCTCCTTAGGGGCAGCCCTGAGATAACCCAGTCTAACTTTTTAATCAAAGCAAGATGGCTCCTGGGTCTCTTTCCCATAAAAATTCAGGCTGCCTGGCCTTACAGCCTTCCCTAGCTTAACCAGCTCAACCTGGTGACGGGAGGTGGACTGGAGAAGCCAGAGCGAACCTCATCACTCAGATATTCCACTTCCAGACTCAGCAGGCCCCTCCCTGGCTAAAATGCTGCCCAGACCCCCAGGGCAGGCCTTCTGCTAGAGCCCTCAGCCCTATCTCCAAGTGTCCATCTTCATTTCAGACTAGGATGAGGAGGCTTTTTCTGTGAATCTGCCTTAGGCCTTGGAGAACAAAGGATGTTTCTGTTCTGCACTTCCTCCTCCCTCCTCCAAACTTCACTCCTAACCCAAGTCACAGTTGGACAGATTGCTTGAGTGAGCGATGATACATACATCGGTGCATTAATTTATTTCCCAGGTGAAAGGCGATGTCGCAACTTCTGCAGCCGCATATGGAATATACACACGCACATTTTCTTTTTAATGGAGCAGTCACCCGTTGCAGCTCATGCTGTCTTGATAGTTCCTCCTCCTTTTGAAGTCTCCACCACATCTTTTGCCCACTGAGTGGGAAGTTGCATGCTGCCGGGTTCTTATTTTCTTAACACAGTGGAAATATCTGGCCTTTTCCATAATATTTAGCTCTCCTGATACAATACAGGGAGCTTTTTTTTTTAATGTTGTGTTTTCAAGGGACTGTTTATTTAGCGAAGATCCGTAGGATACGACACACTGCTGTGGAAGACAAGCCCTGTAAGCAGGGGTGGGGGCAGGGGAGTCGAGCAGAGGCGCCTTGAGCAGAGGCGCGTCCTAGAATGCTGTGCCCTGAACCCACTTCTGGGACACACACAGGCACCCGATTTTCTCTTAAACAGTGTAACTTATTATACCTCTTTTAAGTTAAAGAGGCTGAGTCACTCCCCTAAGAATCCCCCGAAAAAGCAATAAATGAGACTAAAATGAACATTGTGAGGGTAAGAAGGTAATGCCACTTTTTAAAGGAAGGATTTTGTTTGTTTTTTTTTAAAGTAGGTCTGGTTCTAGCCTTTGAAGATGATGGATTAACGTGTAATCCTGTGTCAACCACCCAGCAAGTATTTACTGAGCACCTGCTAAGTGCAAAGCTCGGTGGAGAAGGGGTGGGGAGAGGCAGGCCCTGTGGAGAACACCAAAGGGAAAGAGAGATCCTAATACTGCCCTCCCAGAGCGCCTAATCTAATTGGAAAAATCAGGCAAACACGTAACATGTACAAAAGACCTAAAGCCATGTTTAAGTCTTCCTGGAACGAGGCAAGGTAAATACAAAGACATAAAAGATAAAACCTCAATAATAGTCCAATCTAGTAATATAGATGTCATAAAACAGTTCTGACTATTAATGGAATGGTTTAGGCCAAAAGTAAGATAGTCTTAGGGAGGATTCTCTTTCCTATAATTGAAAAAAACAAAAAACAAAAAACAATTGCTGTCAAGTGGACTTCAACTCATGGTGACCCCATGTGTGTCAAAGTAGAACTATGCTCCATAGGGTTTTCAATGGCTGATCACCAGGCCTTTCTTCCAAGGCACCTCTAGGCAGACTCGAATCGCCAACCTTTAGGTTAGCAGCTGAGTGCATTAACTGTACGTACCACCCAGGGACTCTTATAATTACACCCAGCAAAAAGCCCAACTTATTTCTGTTTAGAAACAAGACTACAGGCCACAACTTAAACAGAGCTAAATCCCAAACTTGGCTTCTGTGATTGGACTAACACCTGGGGAAGGTCTGTAGTTCCCCCCTCCCCTCCACCGTAGGTAGACTCAGGTGAACCATACCTGTCAGGTGCCATTCCTGAGGCAATACACAAGAATGACCAGTGAGTGAGGCTTCCAGGCACAGAGCAAAGGGAAGGAAACAAGATAAGAGGGGTTTATTTCAGATTAAGTTGAAAAACAAAGGAGGTTTAGTTTTGAAAAGCTGGCTGAATTCTTACTAGAGGAAGGTTTTAGGTTTCTGGTCCCATTAGTGAGAACTGGGTAGGGAATTATAAAAAGAACTTTAATTACAGGCAAGGGAGACAGACCAGGAAGGAATGATACGAACAGATCAAAATTCACTATGTCTTCCAACTCACGTTGGATTGGTCCTCAGGTAGAAGGGCCAACAGCCTGGAAGGTCCTCTCTGGAAGGGAGTGAGAAAAATGACCTACTCTTCTGGGTAGTACCAAGTGTTGGTGAGGATGTGGGGAGATCGGAACCCTGTTCACTGCTGGTAAGTGTATAAACTGGTACAGCCATTCTGGAAAGCAATATGACAGTATTTATTTAAACTAAGTCTCTGTACACCTTGTACTCTAGCAGTCCCAATCCTGCATATACACCTCAGAGAGATCTCTGCAAAGGGTAGTAAGGGTACAAAGATGTTTTTCTAGGTAACTTTGGTGCTATGAAGAGGGGTTGTAAAATGTAGTGGATGCCAGTGTGGAATACTACTCAGCAGATGGAAGCAATAAGGTAGTTGTACACACAACAATGTAAGCAGATCTTACAAACACAATATTGGGTAAAAAGGGAAATTAACCAAACAAAACCTATAACACAAAACCACTTATGTGGATTACAACCACACAGCACAACCTATTTTCTAAGGGTTTGTGCTAAACAGATGAGAGTGATGCCTAAGGAGAAAGGGGATGTGGAGTGAGGATTAGACATGAAGGGAAAAAACAAATAAAACGAGGAAGGCTTTGAGATGGCGGTAATGTGCGATGAACTTGCTGCACCTGAGCTTGGTTGGAAAAACCAGCCTGTGACCCACTCTTTTCGGTGGGCGAGGCCGGGATACAGGGCAGGATCAGCAAAAATTGACTCAGTTTTATACCCAAGGCCTGCGCAGGCAACAAAGGATAGAAGGCAGGGCCTTTGTCCTGGAGGAGCTTAGTGTCTTGTAGCCTGGAGCTCAAGGACAGGACCCTGTCTATATCCTCTCCTCATCCTAAGTGCCTGGTACACATGCTTGTTCAATTAATCTAACAGAGGAAAGAGATACGTAGACCAATAATTACTATAAGATCAGTGTGGAGGAAGCCCTTCTGCCCCAGGCAAATCTGGAAGACCCCTTGGATAAGACATATGGGCTGAGCCTTAAAGGATTTCAACAGGTGAGGGGGCACATTCTAGGCAATGGAAAGGGCTTGGGAAAAGGTGCAGAGATGCTGAGTAACTGCTGGGTGACTGCTCTAGTTAGGCTGGCTGCAGTATGGCCTAGAAGTGGGGTGATGAGGAGAGGGGTGAAAGAGGGAAATAGGAGTTAATGAATCTATGAGACAGGGTAGAAGCAGACCCAGGGCAGTAGTTCCAGGACCTGACTCTTCATCAGACTCTCTGGGGAGCCTTGAAAAAGACATGAACCCCAGCCTAGGTTTACTAAACAATGAATCAGCCTCCGGGGTCGGAATGGGCACCCAGAGCAAGTACTTCTTCACCAGCTTCCCAGATGGATCTGGGAACCACTTATCAACAGCATACAGAATCCAAATGAAAGTGGGGAGAGGAGAAGTCAAAAGAAGATCCAGGTGAATGCCTATCAACAGAAGACTGGATAAACAAAATGTATTACATACATACAATGGAATACTACTCAAGCACTAGGAGAAATGAAGTCTTGATACATGCTACTGTACAGATGGAGCTTGAAGACATTATGCTAAGCAAAATAAGCCAATCACAAAAGGACAAATATTGTATGACCTCACTTATATAAAAAGAGAAGAAAAGGCAAATGTACACAGACCAAAGTTTATTAGTGGTTACCAGGGGCGGGAGGGAAGAGGAAAAGGGGGAAATCACATTGATTATGGGTAGGGTTGCACAGCCGATTATTGTAATTGCTGTCAATGAGTTGTACACCTGTAAAAAGTTGAATTGGCAAAAGTTGTATGATAGATATATTTATAACAATGACCAAAAAAAAAAAAAGAGTAGCTGCTGATGCTGCTTATGTACAACCAAATACCTCATGGGATTTAGTTCCTTGGTTTGGAGGTTTAGGGTCATGGTTTCATTGGACATCCCAGTTAATTGGCCTAATACCATGTTTAGTGCCTCTGTTCTACCTTCTAGTTTGTTGTATAGTGCCTGAGGTCTTAAAAGCTTGTAAGCAACCATCCAAGGCATAATAATTGGTCTCTATTCACTTGGAGCAATAAGGAAGAAGGAGAGTCAGGAATAGGAGGAGGATATGGAATGTGTGGCTAATTGCCTCCATGAACAACTGCCTCCTTTCCCATGAGGCCAGAGGGACTAGATGGTACCCAGCTACCATTACTGAACATTTTGATCAAAGATTCCGTAAAAGAATCCTGATCAAAAGGGGAAATGCGGAAAAGAATTTCAAATTCTCATGGACTCTGAACTTTCTGGAACCATGGAGGGTAGATGAACCCCTGAAACTATTGCCCCAGATAATCTTTAAAACTTAAACCAAAAACACCCCCTGAAGTCATCTTAAAACCAAACAATAGTTTAGCTGAACTAGTAAAAAAGGTCTGCATTTTAAGAGGTCTGCATTTAAAAGATCTCTGTTAAGAACTATCTATACGGGATCAAATTGACAACAGCTACTTGAAAGGTTAGACAGGAACCTTAGGGGGTAGTGAGTTTGTGTTAATGAGGGAGGAATAACTCAGAAAAGGAGGGTGAGAATGGCTGCACAATTCAAAGACTGTTATCAATGTCACTAAATTATACATGTAGAAACTGTTGAATTGGTATATTTTTTGCTGTGTATGTTCTCAACAACGACAACAACAAAATAAATTTTAGAAGAAAAAAAAAGCAGCTTACATACTTTGGACACATTATCAGGAAGGATCAGTCCCTGGAGAAGGACATCATGGTTAGTAAAGTAGAGGGTCAGCGAAAAAGAGGAAGACCCTCAACGAGATGGATTGACACAGGGGCTGCAACAATGTGCTCAAGCATAGCAACGATTGTGATGGCACAGGACCGGCAGTGTTTCGTTCTGTTGTGCATAGGGTCACTATGAGTCGGAACCAACTCGAAGGCACCTAACAACAACAACAGGATTTTTATTCTAGGGGTGGAAAAATTGTGATGCCATTAATTTAAACACTGGGAAATCAGAGAGTGGGGTGGGGTGATTAGGTTAGGTGGGGTGGGGAGGGTGGGACTTCCCTAGGGATAAAGTGCCAACAGGATATCAAGTGGGAGTGTTCAGCTGGCTGGGGACAGGGGATGGTCCTGCTAGAGACAAAGGTCTGCCCAGAGGTCATAGATGAAATGGAAAAGAGGGTCCAGAAAGACGAAAATGGAAGAATGGAAGCACCAATGATGGGACAGAATTTTGGGAAACACTTATGTTTAGGAAGTGGAAAAAGGTCATCAAAGGAGATGAAAGAATATATGAGAAGTGGGAAAAACTAGGACAGAGAACTGCCACAAAGTCACATTTCGAGTTGTAGCTGCAGTGGCATCACATCCCTCCGGTGCTAACCTCACTCTCTTGGTTCATCCTCATCACTACAAGTCTCTTCTATAAATCATTCACTTGAATTGTACAGAATTACATCAGATAAATATACTATACTTTGTTTATCCATCCCTCTTTCATGGGCATTTGTATTGTTCCAAATGGTAGCCATTAGGGCTGTTCAGTGAAGATTCCGGTTCTCTTCCTTCCCTGGCACTTGGTACCTGACATAAACCCCAAACCCTCTGACCCATCAATGCCACTTCATTAATTTCTCCTATAATAACAGTAGCTCAGTTTCCCAAAGATATATATGGATGTTTAGGGCAGCATTGGTTACAATGGAAAAATATATATATATAGAAATAATTTTAAAATATTAATAGAGGTTAGTTTTTTAAAAATATAATTCCTCTAAAATATACAAGAATGTGCTTGAAATCCCACTAGGACTCAATCTTCAATCCCTTGTGCTTTGGGCTTTATTTTCGATGAAAAGGATGATCTTTCTGGAAGATTCTTTGAGCCATATATACTTTAATGTGAATGAAGCTTCCACCAGCAGGCTTGGATAACAAGAGGGTTGCTGTCAACTATAATGGACACAGATGGTTGTTTACCTAGTATCCATTTCCCCTAGAAGCCATGTGCCTGTGGGAAGCTGACACCCAGCCAGCTCCACCATCAGACTGATCTGTCCAAGAGTAACCCCATCCCCAATCCCACTTCAGGAAAGGAACATGACCCATTCTGGCCAGTGAGACATGAGAGAAGTGTGCTGGGGGGCTTCTGGGGGAAACGTACTTGTTGCCAAAAGAGAACTCCAAGAAACAAGGTTTCAAGTCTTTCTCTGGATGTTATTCCTCGACGTGATGCCTTGAACTGCCACAGCTACCTTGCTCTCAGTTTGAGGGTGATGCCAACATTGTGGGGAAGCACTGAGTCACCCCTGAAGCCCATTCTACCTCTAAACGGCCTTGTATGTGAGATGATAAATTTCCATAAAGTTTAAGACAGTTTCAGCTAGGATTTTGTTACTTGCAGCTGAACGCCTCCTAACAGATTCACCAACTTTACACTGGACCAGCCCTAGCTAGAGGAAAAATAATGCAGTCTGAATCCACATGCAGACACCTCCAAAGCACTTGGCAACTTCTCTATCAGCTGCCCCCAAGAGGGAAGTCCCATGACCCTGTGTCTCAAGGGAAGAGAGCCTGACCAGGAACCCAGCAACTTTCACCAGAACTTGGTAAGGAGCTGGGGAGTTAGTCAACATTTTAAAACAAATAAAAGATGCTTTTTTGTCTCTCTCCCCACCCCCTCCAGGAAAGAGAGTCCCAGGAGACAGATCAGTAAAGGCTTTGCCACAGTTTCCACCCTTCCCCCACGTCGCTGACCAGACCAGAGGAAGTAATGGGAATAAGCTGCTGATGAGTTGAATGTTTTCCTGAAAGACTCTTCCTCAGTCATCTTCAAGGTGGTGGGGTAGGAGAGAAAATCCACATGCTCCACAGGGCAGGGAGAGGAAGGGCTCTGGTGGAATCTCTCTCAGGACTATGGGCCAGATCTGCCAGGAGCCATAGTGAGGGTCTGTGCTCCTCAGTCACCACAGGGAATGAATCAAGTTCACCCCTACAAGCCACCCAAAGGGACGACGGTGGATGAACCCTGAAAATGTTATGCTAAGTAAAAGAAACCAGTCACAAAGAACCACATGGTGTATGATTGCATTTATATGAAGTGTCCAGAAAAGGCAAATCCATCAAGACAGAAGGTAGATTAGTGGTTGCCTAGGGCTGAGGAGGTTGGTGGAAGATGAAGAGTGACTGCTAATGGGTTTGGGGTTTTTTAGAGGAGATGACAAAAATGTTCTAAAACTAATTGTGGTGATGGTTGCACAACTCTGTGAATATACTAAAAACTGATGAGCTGTGTACCGCTTTAATTGGGTGAATTGTATGGCATGTGAATTATATCTCTCTCAATAATGCTCTTCCCCAAAACAAGGGGTTCTGACACATGAATGTGGGCTACTCAGGGGGCTCAGCAAGGATGCCAAGCCCCCACTGTTCCCTGTGTCTTTACCATTACATTTGCTTCTATCACAACCACCAACTCCATGAGTTTGTGCCTGAACGAATAATTTTTTTTATAAGGATCAGCACAGAGCTAGTTCCTATGAAGCGGAGGTTAAAGATGTCCCAAGTGTCCCAACTTTTCCAAGCTTCTGTACCACTCCATCATCTCTAACATCGACTACTCCCTCCCTCTCTCCCCTCAGTACTCTCCCTCCCGTCTTTGGGTTCCCTAATTCACGGGTTAGGCGTAGGCTTCTCCCTGGCCCTTAGTCTCTGCCCAAAGGCACTCAGCTTTCTCGTGGGCTCCAGCCCACTGCACCGTCTCCTGTGGGTCTCTCCTTCCTTGGTGGTGGTGGGCTCTTTTTCAGCTCTGGAATTGACTCTCTTTTAAGGCAAAACTGACCAATCCCCTTGGTGGGCCACAATCATCTTATTTGCACAGCCCTGCCCAGTCACCTGGGTGGGAGTTACAAGACCATGGCAAGAAAGGCCATACTAAGTAAATCATCACACTACAGTGCCAGAGGAAACTGAGGCTCAGGGAGATTAAGTGATTTGCCCATTTGCTCATTGGTGATGGAGCTGGGCTCCAGAAGCCTTGCCACCCTTAACCACAGTACTGCACCATACCAATCCTAATCCAAGTCAGTAGAGAGCTAAGCCCATACACACAGGTTAACCTTGTACTAGGTGTCAGTATTGGGGCTGGGAACTGATCAGAGGATGACTTTGGAAAATCTGTGTGCTCAGGGTGCCTTTGAGTGAGCCTGCCTGCTTCCCAGAGTTAACCTGGGCTGATGGCAGGGGCACGAGGGCAGGGCAGAGGTGGCCCTTTAAAGTCCTGGGAGACACTAGCAGGAACTGTCTGCTCTAAGAAGTTTTTCAGAGCTGTAGTGCTGGCTGGGCCCCAGGGGGCCCTCTCCCAGCAGCTGTGGGAACCAAAGGATATCTGAGCCCCTTGAGCAAATCCCAAATGCCCCATGCAGAGGCATGTCTGGAGTTGCAGCTTCGATGGGCTTTCCCAGTGCTCTGATGTGAGCGCTCATGGAAGGGAGTAGCCGGGCGATCCAGGTGGTCCCACTGCCTCTGCCTGCCAAGAACTCACACTGCCAAAATGTCCACCCTCTATTTCTTCCATGAATCTAGGCTGGGAAGGTCTGTTTCTCTGTCCATTCCCTTGTTACGGGTTAAATCACTTCACAGATAACACAGACAGATCTGCAGTGCTCCATCCCCACTTGCATGAACATGCCACCTCCGCACCATGGAGAGAGCAGCCTGCGTAACAAACGTTAGAGCAAATGACATTTGCCCTCAGGGGATTAAAACTAGGCATGAGGTTGCATACCCAACCAAAAACAAATTTTTTTATAGTATCCTCTCTCCTTGAGGCCCAGGGAGGTGAACTCAAGGACTTCTCTAGCTTTCTCCCTGCCCCTCCCCAATTTTTCCCTTGTTTTTTTAAGGTCTTGCCTCCATCTTCATCCTCCTCGGGGCTGGAACAACTTTTCCCTGGAATCAGATCCTCCCAACTTGCCTACACCAGCCTAGTTCGTGCAGCCCAGCCCTCCTGTTCCCCGCATGTCCTCCTTGGCCTCCACTAAAGCCAGATGTTTCTAGAGCAAGTGCTCCTTTCCGTACGTGCAAAGCCATGGCAGAATCTCACCAGTCAACTCACCCTCCGCAGTTCCAAGAAGCAGCAGAGGGTGGGGGTTAAGAGGATGGCCAGATCCCCGCTCTGCCGCTTACTAGCTGTGTAACCGTGAGTGACTTAACCTTTCTGATTGCCAGTTTCCTTATCTACCAAATGGGAGCAATACAGTCTTTCTTCTGTGAGAATGAAATGAGATCTGTGCAAACCTCTGGCACAGAAGAGATGCTGAATGAAAGGTAGTTATTCCAAGTATATATGTGAGTATCCATGAGACTTTTTTAATACTAAAATCTAATCATTCCTGGGTCCCCAGCCTGCCCATACAGAGCTCTCAAGGATAAAAGGTGACCCCAGGAGTATGTCTGATGGGCAATGACCCAATAATTTTTGCTACACACACCCACACCCAAACACACCACACCCAAACACACACACACACCCCTCCTTTTCTCCTTTTATTTTCTTAAACATGCCGTCCCCATCTATAAGGACATCCAGTCTCTCTGCAATTTCCAACATTATAACAAGAAGCATTAATGTTCTTGATGTCCAATTCCCTGCCAACTGGCCAGATTTTACAGGCAGGAATTTTATAAGCAAGCAGAGAGTCTCGCTCGTGTAGGTAACCTTGCACCTGGCCACAGAGGCCAGCAGCCCCCCACACCTGTGTTTCCTCAGACACTAACACTGCTCCTCCCAGCCTGACCTGTGATGAATAGAGATACTAGATTTCTATTTATCCATAAGCCCCTTGTTTGTTTATTTCTTTTCTGGGACAAGTCTATATGCGGTCAGATTCCCACGTTTCAAAGGCCCACCTTCCCCTGGAGGTGTTTGCATTGACTGACTCCCTTTCCTGATGAGTCCCTAGAAGCTGTTGTATTTATAAACTATTCTTCAGCCTTGTGCACCCTGACTCACTCCAGAATTGCCCTCTGATTAGCAAAAAGATGCTGCATCCAACAAGACTCTTTTCTGACTCCTCTATAATGAGACCCCAGAAACCTCCAAAAAGGTGGCATGACTTGGGAACTGGAAGTCCGTCAGAGGGCTTCAGTTCTAGCTCCACCACTTGCTAGCAGAAATTTGCTACCTTAGTTTGCGTTCCTCCCAAAGCAGACCCTGAGAAAAGGGCTTGGGCACAGGCTGTATTAGGGAGGGGATCCCAAGAAACCTAAGGAAGTGAGACATGGAAAAGATAAAGGCCAATAAACGTGGGTCAATGAGCAGGTTGCCACTGTGGGCATCTGGGGTCCAGTCCTGAGGTCTGGGTGCTCCCACTGAAGAACAGGAACATCAGCTCCCATCCCCCACTGGTTGAGGGCAGCCCCCAAGGATGGCAACTTCCCCTCACCCCAACTCTGGCATTTCCCAGGTGTACCTGCTTGGGCAGAGCAAGCCGTGAGACTGGGGAAAAACCTCATGCAGAGAAGTATAGACTTGAAAGCTTGAGGTGGGAAGCAGTTAGCATGCTGGGAACCGCTAGAGAGCTGCAGGTGAACTCAGGTGAGCTGTGGGGATCTGGGGTGGGGCATCAACAATGCCCACCACACTTACAGCAGCCTCATGCCCTCTCCCAGCCTCTCCTTGTCTGTGAAACAGGCAGGGTGCCTGCAGCACTTCCTAGCAGGGGTCCCTGGAGGAGTCAGTGAGATACGTACGTGAGGAGTTAGGCCGTTACTGTCGGCACCTGCAGCCCTGCCACAATAAACACCCAGAGGCTGCTCACGAGAGGAGAGATGTGGGAAAAAGTTCAACTCAGGCTACCAGCCAGAAAAGTCAGGCCAGAGGCCCACTGACCATCCTCCTGAGCCCCCTCGCCTAGCCTGTGGCTGTTTTAAATGGCCACCATGAAAGGAAGTGACTACTGGGTACCTTACACCCTTTCTGGTTCTCAGAACAGCCCTACAAGGCCTGGGCATGGTTAGCTGAGGAAACTGAGCTGAGAGCGGTTAAGAGACTCCCTCAAAGGTAACTGAGCTAGGACTTGGTAGAGTTGGGATTCTATCTGTTGGTCTGAATCTTTGCACTCCCCCTTCCTCTAGAATATTCCATAAGCTCAACTGAGATGCCGCTGTCACAAACACCACGTGGCCCTATATGAAGAGTTCTAAATATATATGCAGCAGGCCCCAGAGGCTCTGAGCCTGACAGGAAGCTGACTCCACCTGCTGCATTAGCTCAGATAACAGCAGGAACACTTATATAGCACTAACTCTGCACCAGGCACTGTTATAAGTGCTCTTATTTTCATTATCTCCTTTAATCCTCCCTACAATCCTATGAGAAAGGTACTGTCATTAGCCCCCATTTCCTCAGAAGAGGAAACTGAGGCACAGAGAGGTCAAGTGACTTGCTCAAGGCCACATAGCAATAAAGGGTAGAGTTGAAATTTGAACTTAGGCAATCTGGTTCCGGAGTCTCTGCTCTAAACTACTATGCTACGCTCCTCTCCCCCCCACCCCCCATCAGAAGGCAGCACCCCCAGTGTTGGGGCTAGAAGCATCATTGCCCCCTCTCCTTGGACAAGAACTGACAAAGGCTGAGGAGACAAGACAGCATGCCCAGCCACTCCTCCTAAAGAGCCAGGCTGGGGGAGGGGTGAGGAGCACAAATGCTCACTCCTGAGTGAGGGTCTCTTTACTGGGGGTTGGTGTGCCCGTGGTGGCACCTGGCACTGTGGGCCAACACTTTTAGGGCCAAATGCCTTTTTTTCTCTTTGCGAGAATGAGGACTTTTCAGTTTGGATGCTCTAGGGAGGGTTATCAGTGTAACCTCTCCAAAACGGAGGATAAAGGCAAGGAAAACCAAAGATAACAAGAGTCTCCCAGAGTACGGAGCCAGGAAAAGCCAAATCCACTTAGCCCGCAGCTGCTGGCGCTCCAGGAGGCGGTGGAGATCCTGTGGAAGAACATCCCTGCTCATTTGCGCCTCGACAGAGATAACTGATAGACCCCCTGGGGGCGATCTGCCCACCAGCTGAAGTGGTCCTCAGCCTGGACCATCTTCTTTTCATTTCTCACATTACATCAGCAGAACCACTGCCAAGTGGGATAGAAATCCCGGCTCTCCTTTTCATGCCTCCGTCTGTTTTATAACCAGTTCCACCCCCACCCCCTTAAGTGGAAGTTCTGATCGCAGGCTGGAAACAAAGCCAAGCAAATTAGCTCAGCAACACAGATCCAAAAGTCAGGTTAGGAGGACAATAATTCTGTCAGCTCTCGAATATGCATGCACAAATGATTCTTTTGGGGAATGTTTGAAATCAGGTTGGTTCTGCCTTATCCGGCAAGGGGAGCACATTTTGTCCCACTCATTGAGCTCTTACTCTGTGCCTGACACTGTTGCTTTACACTAGTGCTTTACACTACTAACCCACTTAATCCTCACCACAGTCCTGAGATGCTTTCATTATCCCCTTTTTACAGATGAGAAAACTGAGGTGCAGAGAGCTTGAGTAGCTCCCCCAAGGTCTCGGGGCTCCTGAGTGGCAAAGTTGGGGTTCAAACTCAGGCAGTCTGGCTTCAACCACCCACTCTAGCTGCCTGTACACCGCTTGTCTTAATTCTAATGACACCCTGTGATGTAGACACCATTAAGTTGATTTTACAGATAAGGAAACTGAGGCTCAGACTTAAGCTGCCTGCCCGACAGCACAGTCAGACATTACCACTCTGAGTCTCTGACTACCACATGGAACCGCCTCACTGCAGGGCAGAAGGGGAGAGTGCCAGAGGGTGGCCAACAGGCTGAAGCCGCCCAGGAAAGAGGGCAAGCCAGGGCACACCAGCTGGCCAGCAAGGCAGGCTCCACAGGACAAAGCCAAAGGGCCCCCAACACCCCATGCCATCAAACCCAAAAAGGGTAGGGAGGAACGAGAGCTGGGGGCTGTTGACAGGCGGGCAGCCGGCAGAGCCGACAACAGCTGCTATTTATTTTGGGGCCAGGGAAGAGGGAAGGACTGGTTAGAATCCATCTCATTCCAACAATAAACTGAACAGCACAGGCTGGGGAGGCCGCCCCCTCCCAGCTAAAGCAACAGTCCCAGCCACCTGTTGGGCTTCAGTGAGAGCTGAATGGTCAAAGTGACAAAAGCATCTTGCCAGACACCCTAATCTGGCTTCTACCAATAAACACCCTGTCCCCCCATCCAGCCCCCTCTCCAGCCCCATGTGTCGGACTTGTAAATGGTCCAGGAAGACAATCACATACAGCAAGCCCACCCCCTGCAGGGTCAGGTTCCAGGAACAAATGGTTTTTCCTGTCTGGGGAAAAAAGACAGACTGCTCACGCTTGCCACCGGGGGCTTTTGTTCCCTGACTCTGACACTTGTTAACTCAGCTCTTGCCGACACCTACTGAGAGTCCCGCATATGAAGTCTAAAGTTGGCCAACCCAGGCTGCGGCAAGGCTTCCCTGAAGGCCACGGAGCAAGAAGTTTCACTAAGAATTTAGGAGCCCCGCTGCCTGACTCTAAAGCCCAGTTCTCTGCCTCTTTCTTGCCTGGGGCCTTTGGTAAATTAATACACTTCTCTGTGTCTCTGTTTTTTATCAGTAAAGTAAGGACCATAATAGTGCTTTTCTCGTAGGGCTGTTGTAAGTAAAGTGCTTGGAATAGTGGTTGGCACCTAATTAGTGTCATGTAAGTGTGTTAGTTGCTGCTATTATTATTACTTAGTCTTGGAGTTTCCCTCTTGCTGTGAACATTGGAAGACAGCTTCCCTGTATAGAGTTTATGTTCCCAGATTAGCCCACAAAAGTCTCCTCAGGCATACTGGAAGTGAACTAGAGATGATGTCTGGTTCTTGGTACTATAATTCCATCTATCCCATGGATAGGAACCCTGGTGGTGTAGCGGTTAAGAGCTACGGCTACCAACCAAAAGGCTGGCAGTTTGAATCCACCAGCCACTCCTTGGAAACCTTTGGGGCAGTTCTACTCTGTCCTATAGGGTCGCTATGAGTCGGAATTGATGGCAATGGGTTTTTTTTTTAATCACATGGATGAGAAAGGTTTTTGTGGACTGGCCTGAGAATCTTAACACCATTTACAATATAATATCGATAACAACAAGCATTTCGAGTTTCAAACAACCAATTTCACAATTTTAAGTTAGAAACTGCAGTACTTAAAAAAACAGGAGTTGGGTGGGAGGAAGGTGCTTTCAGGGAAGGAAGCCTTCGTCTAGGGATTGATCACATTGATTGGGGACCTACTGTGATCAAGACCCTCTGACACCAAGAGAAGGAGGCATTAAAGATGAAACGACTCAGTGGTTGCTGCCTTCACAGGAGCTCGCCACCCTCTGGCTTCCAGCCGGAGGAACTGCTTTCATCATGGTGCCTGGCACACAGTAGGTCCAAAACTAATGTTTGGTCAATGAGACCAACCGTGCACTGCCTCTGGGGCCCTAGAATTCTTATCCATGACATGGCTGATGGTGGGTCTGGGTCCCTCTTTCCAGAAGGTCTCCTCTTAAGGGGCCAAACAACTTCTCAGGTCATGTTTTGGCCTGTTTCAGTCTTCAGGAGATCAAGAGGAAGCCTCACTGCTGAGCAGCGCACCCTGCCTGGTACTGTGAGGGATACGAGGCTCCACTGGAGACCCTTTTCCCTGACCGACCCCATCGCCTACTGTTGTCCATCACTGACTCCTTGCTCTTCCCTGAAGGTATGATCCGGCCTCAGGGACTTAGCACTTGCTGTTCCTCTCCCTCAACCACTTTCCCCCCAAACATCCACATGCCTCATTCTCTTACCTCCCTCAGGTCTTACAAAAGTCACCTATATGGTGGGGCTGTCCCTGGGAACCCTCTATAAAATCTAAAATTGAAAAAATCTACCACACTACATATTTTACCTATTTTGTTTATTGCTTCTCTTCAGCCACCAGAATGGAAGCTCCAAAAGGGCAGGATTTTTATCTGACTGCTGTGTTCCCAGTACTTGGGAACATTCAAATATTGATTTTAGGAATGAATGAATCAATTAATTAACATGAATATGAATAAGTATCAGAGGAAGGTCCATCTCTCTAGGGGCTTTTCCATCAATCAGGCACTCAAGACACAGGCTTGCTAAGTGTTAAATGTGAGGTAGAAACAATAAACATTATAACAATTCAGAAAAAGGAAGTGTCATTCTAAAGTGAAAAGTCACAGAAGCTTCTGGGAGGTGGCAGAAACTGAGCAAAATCCTGAAGGATGATCATGCTAATGATTATGAAAACAAGTTACCATTTATTGAACATCTACCATGTACCATAGTGCCAAGCACTATGGAGTGACAATTCCATGGGCTAGGGAGTATTTATATTCCCATTTTACAGATTAGGAAACTGAGGCCCATGGAAATAAAGAAACTTGACCAAGTCAGACAAGCTAGTAAAAGGCAGAGCTGCAATTCATAGCAAGCTTCACGGCCAGAGCCTGTGTAGCAGAGGCTGTTGGTGCCCTGCCCACATCCTCTTGCCCTCAACGTCCACTTGCTGGCACCCCAGTCCCTCAAGGGAGCTTACTCTAGTTGCCGGAGCCTGGTTTTGCCTAAGCAAGCAGTAGGCTGAAAGTGCCAGGAAACTAAACTCCCCCCAATCCCAACCACAGTGCTGTTCTATCCACCATCCCTGGGGAGGACACAGAACCCCTGGCAGCCAGAGTCTCTGAAGGGCTAGGCCCTCAAAAGTGGCCCTGGACTAGTGTTCAAAGGGAATAAAAATCTGAATCCCAAAATAAAGGCCAGACCTTGCCACAGGTCCATTCTCAGTAGTAAGAGGTTTGTTATCTTATCCCAACCAGCAGCTCCAAGCACATCACATGTAAATGGAAGGGCTCGGAGGGGAAGGCCAGAGTGGGTAGGTGACCTGTTGCCCTTGAGTGGATTCTGACTCATAGCGACCCTATAGGACAAAGGAGAACTGCTCCCATAGGGCTTCCAAGGAGCAGCTGGTGGATTCGAACTGCCAACCTTTTGATTAGCGGCCATAGCTCTTAACCACAGCACCACCAGGGCTCCATGGGCAGGTGATACAGGGCTTAATCTAGACCCTTAAGTTTTATCTGGGGCCCCACGTGACAAGCTCCCTTACCCCCCAGCCTCTTGGAAGCTGTCAGGCAAAGCAGGGGGTCCTCAGTCTTCTATGAGAACACCCACTGCACTACACCTCCTTTTGGCCCACTCTCTTTCTTAAGAGCCCAGGGCAGTGCTCTCAGTATCTGAACCCTACCAGAGCCGCTAATCAGAGCCAAGGCCCCCATGGGTGCACATAGCAGAGACTAGGGTCTGATGGGGTGCAGGGAGAGTAAAGGAAGGCTGTGTGCAGCTAGTTTTGACATGTGGATGCTTCCAGCTGGGCACAGAGAGAAAAAGAGAACTCTCAACCAGCTACCCGACCTTCCTGGGCTGGGCGATCTATCAAATCTTCAGGAAGCACAGTGGAAAGATCACAGGCTTTGTTGCTGCAGAGATCTGGGTTCAAACCCTGACTCCACCGTTCACTGCTGTTATGGATTGAATTGTGTCCCCCAAAAAGATACATTGAAATTCTAACCCCTATACCTGGGAATACTACCTTGCTTGGAAATAGGGTTTTTGAAGATGCTATCAGTTAGATTAACATGAGATCATGCTGGAGTTGTTGCTACTATTATTAGGTGCTGTCAGGTTGATTTTGACTCATAGCGACCCCGTGTGACAGAGCGGAACTGCCCCATAGAGTTTTCTAGGCTGTAATCTTCATGGAAGCAGATTACCAGGTCTTTCTCCTACAGAGCCGCTGGGTGGGTTCAAACTGCCAACCTTTCAGTTAACAGCTGAGTGCTTAACCATTGGGCCACTAGGGCTCCTTCATGCTGCAGCAGAGTAGGTTAGAATTCTACATGACTGGTGTCCTTATAAAAAAGAAGAAGACACATACAGGCATGGAAACAAAGGAAGGATGACATGTGACACTGTAGCTGCAGGCCAAGGAACCCCTGGGCTACCAGAAGCTAGGAGAAAGGCATAGAATACTTTCTTTCTCAGAGTCCTCAGAAGGAATCAACACAGCCGATACCCTGATTTGAACTTCCGGCCTCCAGCACTGTGAGACAATAAATTTCAGTTCTTATAAAGCCTAACCCAATTTGTGGTACAGTAAAATCTATGAGAGCCAGAACTTGACCCAAAAACCAAACCAAACCTGTTGCTGTCAATTCTGACTCACAGTGACCCTGGCTTCATAGTGGTTAAGAGTTCGGCCGCTAACCAAAAGTCGGCAGTTCAAATCCACCAGGTGCTACTTGGAAACCCTATGGGGGAGTTCTACTCATCCTATAGGGTCGCTATGAGTCACTATGAGCTGGAACTGGACAGGATTGCCTTTTTTCCCCAGGTCTCACAAGTTTTCCGCCCTTGACAGGGTGCAGTCTTACCACTTTTCTATCATTCTGTATCAGTGGAAATATGTGAGTTTTCCTTCCCTGACAGGTTTCTGCCTTACGCAGGTTTCCACCTTACACAGGTTTTACTGTATTTTGTTACAGCAGCCCTAAGAAACCAATACAACTGCCTAGTAATGGTGGGCACGATGCTGCACCTTTCTGAGCCTCGGTGTCCTCATCTACAAAACAGAGATGATGATAACGTCTTACTTTTTTAGGGTAACTATGCAGGGATTAGGAGCCCTGGTGGTGCAGTGGTTAAGCAGTCAGCTGCTAGCCAAAAGGTCACTGGTTCGAACCCACCACCCACTCAACAGGAGAAAGATGTGGCAGTGTGCTTCCGTAAAGATTTACAGCCTTGGAAACCCTATGGGGGAATTCTACCTTGTCCTATAGGGTCACTGTAAGTCGGAATTGACTCGATGGCAGTGGGTTTGAAATCGAAGTTTGGGCACGGTTCTTTTACAGACTTTAACTCTGTGGGAGATGGATCAGTTCACTGACCCACGGGGGCTTGACCAGCAGAAATCCCTGAGCAGCCACCACCATCCTTGTCGACAAATGACAGAGTCTCTTCCAGGTGCCAGACACTGTGCTGAGGGCCCAGTTAATCAATTTCAGCCCAGGAGGCAGAATTCAGGAGGGCGTTTCACTCTCTCAGAACCCCACTGCCAGCACCATGGCAAGTCTGCCAGGCCTCCTCCTCTGTTGTTACAGGGAGAAATTCTCCCACACAGGCGAGTCCCTTAAAATAGCCCTTTGGGCCCGGGCCATCAGGAAATGGAATAAAGCTGGGTCGAAATCAGGCCTACCATGAAAGAGTTTACAAGGCAGCCACTTCAAATGGCAGGGACAAGCCCTTTATGCTCAGAATCCTCAGGTGGGCAAAAGCAGCCAGGCAGGATTTCTCAACAAGGAGCCCCATTCCACAGGATGACACCATGCTGGGCCAACTGAAGCCCTCAGTACTCCTGAGAGGGACCCAGTGCGTAAGGCACAGTGACAGTATGAAACAAGGCACAGGCTGGGCGTGGGAGGGTTAATACACCCGGGTTTGTGATTTACGAACAATGTGACCTAAACTTCCTGAACCTCAGCCTCCATATATGTAAAATGGGGATACAAACGTGTATCTTCCAAAAATTGTAAAAATAAATAAAAAACAAAAATAAATGCATACCTTCAGGGCTGTGTGAGGATTAGAGACTATAAACGAAATGCCTGGCAGTGCCTCACAAAAAAAAAAACCAGGGAATCAATACATGGTAGCTACAACGATGGTAGGGACAAGGTGCCTTTAACTATTACCGAGTGAGAACATGCCTAGCCAAAGGAAACAGCAAGGGCTCTCTACCAGTGATAGCAGAAGTGCAAACCGGCCCACACCCATTCACATCCCTTACCCTACCTGGTACACCCTGCAAGTTCACCATCAGCATTGGGCAGCAGCCCCACCCCTCACTTCCCGCCTTCGAATCTGATAAGAGTGATCAATTTCTGCTGGTCTGAAGTTCATGCACCAGGGATCCCAGAGACAGATTAGGTGACCCTGGAGACCTGCATAATTTACATTGCATTGATACCAGAGGAAGCGATTCTGCCCCCATCCCCACCCCATGTGCCTCCACCCAGGCTTGGGGAGGGTGGCTTCCTCACCAGCCAAAAGGAAATGACAGCAAAGGGCCAGAAAAAGCAGCCCAGTGGAGGGGCAGAACGCACAGCTGTTTCCCCTTTGCTAGCTCAGCGGCCTGGATGTCACTTCCTCCCTCAGGTAACAGCAGAGAGAAATGGGACTGGAAATTTCTCTGTCTATTCCCGTTCACAAAAATGGTCAGTTTGGAAAGAAGCAAAGTGCAGCTCCCAGAGGTGGTTCTCTGGAGGGGCATCTTCACTGAGGGTCTAGGGTGTCCCGACTCAGCCCTGGCTTCTCAGGGCAGGTAGCAGGGCAAGTAGACCTTGTTTAAAAATTACCTGAGGATCAGGGGCCCAAATGATTAAGAAATCAGATTGAGGAGTCGTGGACCCCCTCACACAGCTATTTTCTCTGGGCTTAACCAGTTGCCATGGACTTGACTCCGACTCACAGTAGCCTCAACTGTGTCAGGGTAGAACTGTGCTCCACAGGGTCTTCGATGCCTGATTTTTCAAAACAATATCACCGGGCCTTTCCTCTGACATACCTCTTGGTAGACTTGTACTTCCAATCTTTTGGTTAGCAGCCAAGTGCATTAACTGTTGCATGACCAGGTGACTCCTCTCTGGACTTAGTGTTTTCCAAAGCAGCTTTCATACCCACCTCCCCCCTGAGCCTCATCTTCTGTCTGCAAGGCAGGCCAAAAGGGAAGCAACTGCCCCATTTTCTAGATGAGCAGGTGGAGATCTAGAAGGGGAAAATGACGTGTGGAAGGATTCAGGGCTGGAGAAGCCACCCAAGCAGGCTTCAGGCTGAGTCTCTTGGAAGCTCAGTCTCCCCAGGTATAACCTGAACAGGTGTTATTAGGGGCTGCTGGGTCTCTGAGGGGGCAGGGCAGGCTTTGGAGCAGCAGCCTGGATCAGTGCAGGCTCCTCCACAGGCAGCTGATTAGCTGTGTAGTGTTCAGCAATTTATTTAAAATCTCTGAGCCTGAGCATCCTTGTCTGTAAAATGTGGATATAGCAGTAACTACAGGCTTCAGGGGGGTGTTTTGAGAATATTCATGTAAAACTCTTAGCATGTAGAAAGCATTCACAAGTGTTAGCTGTTGTTTTTATGATATTTTCCCTTAAGAATCAGTCTTAGAAGAAATACAACCAGAATGCTCCTTAGAAGGGAGGATGGCAAGACTTGGGCTCGCTCACTTTGGACACATCAGGAAAGGCCAAATGCTAGAAAAGATATTGTTATGGATTGAATTGTGTCCCCCAAAAACAAATGTTGTAAATCCTAAAGCTATACCAGTGCATGTAATCCCATTTGGGAACAGGGTTTTCTTTGTTATGTTAATGAGGCCATATCAGTGTTGTGTGTCTTAAACCAATCACTTTTGAGATACAAAAGGAGATTAGGCACAGAAGCAAGGAAGCACAGATGGGGACAGATAGATGCCACACCACAGGAACCTTGAGGAACAGAAACTGAAAAGAGACAAGGACCTTCTCCCAGAGCCAGTGCCCTGAATTCAGACTTAAACTATGAGAAAATAAATTTGTTTGTTAAAGCCACCGATTTGTGGTATTTCTGTTATAGCAGCACTAGATAATTGAGACAGACATCATGTTTGGCAAAGTAGAGGCTCAGCAGAAATGAGGGAAACCCTCCATCAGATGGACTGACACAATAGCCAAGACAATAGACTCAAATGTACCAAGGATCATAAAGATTTATGGGGCAGTTCTACTCTGTCCTATAGTGTTGCTATGCGTTGGAATCGGGTTTGGTTTGGTTTTGGTTTAGGACCAGGCAACATTTCATTCTGTTATACATAAGGTCACCAAGCTAACAACAACAAATAATCAGGTTTACTGGAATGTCTGGAGGTGTGGTGGGAGTTAAATGAAGCGGAAGTTTGAAGCATTGTGTTTAAAACTAAAATGAGCTTAGATCTTGAAGTAGAAGGCAAAATTAGCTTGAACGTTTCAGTTTTTAGCATTAGCCTCCAGACCCTACAAGGACAGGTGCTTACTCTCTTGCCACAGGGGTACTTCACTGGCAGTGATGGGGAATGTGGGTAGGAATTACCCTACCCCATGAAATACAGCTGCATCAGGCCCTACCTGCCAGAGCCCTCCACTGGTCCAGGCCAGAAGCAGCCAACACCTCACTCCCTACTGTCCTCCCTTCTCCCCCTCAACCCTCCCTCCCCAAGATCTCTAGGATAAAATCAACTTTTATGAGGCAGGCTGACCCCTCAGAGTAAGAGCTGTAAACAGAAGGGCTGGGTTCCAGTCAGCCAACTAGAGAGTCCCAAAGCAGAACCAGAAAACAGGTTCCAGTCCTTACCTAGCTCTGTTCCAGCCTCAGCTGCAAGAACAACCCTAGAGCCAGCCCTGGAGCCCATCAAAGGACCAGTGGTGACAATCAGCCTCCCCACCCCACCCCCACCCCTTGAGAGGAAAGGAAGGTTCAGAGATGGCCACATAGTAAACTCTGAATTCTCTCAGCTGGCATTCGAGGTTCTCAGAAGCTGGGCCCGACCTTCCTCTTCTTCATCCTTCTCCCCTACATTCACCTTGGGTTTTGCCCACATTTTTCCTACATATTCCCCCTCGAGCATCTTTGCTTTTCCCTTGCTCTCCCAACCCCCTTTCCCATCCAAATCTTACTCGTACCTCAAGGCCCATCATGAGGCCTATCTTCTCCAGCTAGTCTTCCCTGAAAACTCCAGTTCACGGAGAGTTCTCCCTTCTCTGAACAGTTTTAAACCCATTGCCTTTGAGTCGATTCTGACTCATAGCTTTAGGCCTTAATCATTATTATCGCAAACACTTAGGCAGCACTCAGTGCATGCCAGGAACTGTTCTAAGCTCTTTATCTTTTTTAACTTATTTAATCTTCACTACAACGCTATGAGCTTGCCCCTGTTTCCCCCACATTTTTTGTTTGTTGGTTGGTTTTTTACAGATGAGGAAACTGGGCCTCAGAGAGGTAAGCGAACTTGCACTGGGTCCCATGGCTAGTAAATGGTGGCAACAGGATTCTGGCCCAGGGCATCTCCAACAACACATGTGCTCTCCGGCAACTCGGCCTTGCCCGACACACTTCTCGTGCTCTCAGGAGGGGCTGCCCTGACTCATCGGCTATGCGCCTCTCTCATCTCCCCAGCTCTAATGTGGAAAGAAAGGAGCACGCTCACAGGCGCCAGTGTCAGAGACTAAGGTAAGAATACTGGCCTGCTACCGAATTACTCGGAGTTAAGAATCACATGAACTCTCAAAGCCTATTTCCACATCTGTAAAATAGGGATAAAAACACCTACCTACCTAATGTAGTTGTTACAAAGTTCAAATAAAATCCCCTCTATAAGCCCTGGTGGCACAGTGGTTAAGCGCTCAGCTGCTAACCAAAAGAAAGTTCAGCAGTTCGAACCCACAGTCACTCCGAGGGAGAAAGATGTGGCAGTCTGCTTCCGTAAAGATTAACAGCCTTTCACGACTAGATGGTGTCTGGCTACCACCACTGACTGCTCTGACAGCGATCACTATAGAGGGTGCCGGACAGAACTGGAGAAAAATGTAGAACAAAATTCTAACTCAAAAAAAAGACCAGGCTTACTGCTCTGACAGAGACTGGAGAAACCCTAAGAGTATGGCCTCCAGACACCCTTTTAGCCCAGTAATGAAGTCACTCCTCAGGTTCACTCTTTAGGCAAAGATCAGACAGGCCCATAAAACAAAATGAGACTAAATGGGCACACCAGCCCAGGCGCAAGGACGAGAAGGCACGAGGGGACAGTGGAGAAGGGGAGAGTGTTGACATACCGTGGGGTTGGCAACCAATGTTACAAAATAGTATTTGTATTAATTGTTTAATGAGAAGCTAGCTTCCTCTGTAAATCTTCATCTAAAGTACAATTAAAAAATAAATAAATAAAATTAAAGAAAAAAAAAGAGATTACAGTCTTGGAAACAGAGCAGTTCTACTCTGTCCTACAGGGTCGCTATGAGTGGCAATCAACTCAGTGGCAAAGGGTTTTTGGTTTGGCTTTCTATAAGCTACCTTATGCACTGCCCAGCACATAGTAGGTATTCATGTTAGTTCTTCACTTTCTCTCCTCACTGTGGATCCTGACATCCTCCCCAGACGCTGGCTGACACCCTGCACACAATAGGGGCTCAATCCCTGTTGTTTATGTGGCTACTTGCCTGGAAGTTACCCAGGGGCATAAGGTGGGCCTTTCCATGGCTCGACCTCGCACCCTCATGTCCAGGCCCCTGTCCTCTCCATTCACCTGCCTTCCTGTGACTGACCTAGTCGGGAAGTAACCCGCAGCTCTGGGAATCCATCTTGTGAAAAGCTAGTCACCCTCCTTGGGCGCTTCCATTGTTTTTGGCAATTGCCATGGCAGAGAACATCTCTGGCCCTCACTCCAAATCTATTTCTAAAGCCAGCATCTCCACCTCATTTCCCACACACACCCCTTGTCCTTCCTGTTCCCTGGGTCCCTGTCCTGAGCCATGATCCCTTTCCTGGATTCTCAGAACTCAAAGGAGTGTAACTAGTACATAACTCGATTATTTGTTTTATTTTGTTTAATTAAGAGGCAAAAGAGAACAGAGTTGCCTGGTAGATTTTTTTCTGGCCAAGAAATAACTATGGTCAGTGACTCAGGCTGAGGAAAGTAGAAGGCAATTTCCAGGAGACTGCTGCTCAAACCCAAAGTCAGAAGTCCTAACAAACCTCCTCTAATTCACAGCCTCCACTGTCCATTAACTCATGCTGGCCCTGGAATATCTCTCTGGAAAATGCAGCAGCTGGCACTTTTATTTCTGGAGCTGGAACCAGGCTCCTATGACATCAAATAGGTTTATTTTTCCCTTCCTTTCCCCTCCCCTCTGCCTGCCACCACACACGGTGATTCCAACCCTGATTTGCCCCCTAAAAAACCCTCACTCAGCTCAAAACAGGGCCATGATAAATGGTTGGTTGAGCTCCCTGTTTCAACAGGCTTGAAGGATGTGGTTGGTTGTTCCAGGAGCCTTGTCAAGCCTGTGAATCACCCCTAGATCACTTCCCTCCCCAGAGAAGGAGAAGAAACTGTTCCCATTTGAGAGTGTGTGTGTTTATGTATGTATGTGAGAAAGAGAGACAATGCACGCAGGCGAGAGTGCTGACTCGCAGGCGAGAGTGCTGACTCGTGTGGCCTTGACCTTAGGACTAGGATCCTGTTTGACCTTGCCCTTACCTGGAGCACTTTTTCTACTCCTCTCTCCCAACCTACATTCTTTCCTCTTTCCTTCCCAACTTACCTCTTCCAAAAGGCCATCACTAGATCCCAGTGCTCAACTCTAGGAACCCCTCCAGGTTTGAACAGCTGCTCCTTGTTTATCTGTTTCTCTTGTATGCTGGGTGTCTTCCATGGGGCATGTGGCCCAATTCCCATCAGACTATGAACAGCTGGGCCTTCCTTTTTTGCCTCAGTGTTCCCTTTTCTTTCAGCTTCACCTACCAGGTCCTAAATGTACTTCAGTGCCTTGGTGATCTAGAACACAAGACTGAAACTATGTATGTTGAGTGTCCATGATGGAGGCCAGGTACTGGGTAGATGCTTTACCCAAATTATCTCAGGTCAACTTCCGAAAAGCCCTATGAGGTTACAGGTGAGGAAACTCAGGCTCAGAATGACTGGCCCAAGATCGCATAGCTAGGAAGTGCCAGGGGCAGGATTTGAACCCTGATCTGCCAACTCCACTCATTCCATAATGGAACTGGCCCTGAAGAAGATCCTTTTCATGCTGCAGCTGTGCATCCTAAGTCCTTTGGGGGCTGGATCCACAGTCTAAGGGTTTAGAGAAAAAAATGAAGGGCAGAGAAGTGAATGAGTCTGGGGCAAGTTCCTAAAAAAGTAGCCCTGAGTCCCACGACCAAGATCAAAGTTTGTGATGATCTAAACATACGGGAGAATGTATTATCTCCACGTAGTCAACCCTTAAGTTATCATCCCAAGTGTCACTGGCCCAGATATCATCCTGGATTTGCTCCTTTCCTCCTGCCCCACACTGACCTCCTTCCATTGTCCATTACAAACTCACCCACATGACACTTAGTGAATGTCCCAGACAATGAGGCAGTCCTCAAACACCATCCTGCACTGCTCTCTCGCTGTCCTACAGGCCTGAGCCTGGCCTCCACAGCCAGACGCCATTTGAGGAGAAGGGCCCCATCTTAGGTTCATATTCTCCTTTGAAGGTAAACTGACCTGAGTTCACATCCCAGCTCTGCCTTATACTAACAGAGAGACCCTGAGCAAGCTGGCTTACCTCTCCAAGCCTCGGTTAGCCCACGTGTATAAAGGAATTACAGACCCCACCCTGTAGGGCTGTAGGAATCATGTGAACTAATGTACGTTAAGCGTTCGGCACCATCCCTGCCACAGGGTTGGTAACTGCTACCATTGGCTATTCTTCGTATTCCCTAAAGGGTCCTGTGGAGGATCAGAACATTCATGACTGGTATTTGTCTGAAATAAACAATCAGGAAAGGAAGCAACCGTGAAAGCACAACGCCTTCCAAATTCAAACAGAAGTAATTTCTTGTTTGTTTTAGAAAAATGAGATTATCCCTGCCAACATATGACCTGACATACACCTGCCTATGCGTGCAAAGAATTATGTAGACCTGAACTCATGTCCCATGGGAAAACTTTCCAATGAAGTAATCTATAGTTTGCATTCAGCACTATTTTAAAGACAAGTGGTCTGAGGCCAAAGCCAGTTTACCTAAGGTCTCCTCAGAGGCAGCTCATAAAAGCTAGAAGAGAAGCCCAGGGAGCCTGACCTAACTAGCAGCTGCCCCTCACCCCCATTCCAAGCAGGGTCTTGGCAAAGAGGAAGCAAGCCAAGAGCTGACAGCACCATCCAAATGATGGAGGTCACTTGCCTGTCTTCTCATAAACAGACCAAGAGCACAGACCCTTGGTGACTAGACAGCTCCTTCTCATCCCTGGGACAAGCTTACCCTTCGGCTAATGTCCCGAGAGAATCTTTGCGGTGTGTTCCCAGAGTTCTGGAGGCAGCAGAGCAGCTCCTGCTCGGGCCCCAGGCCTCATCAGCTTGCTCCAGCTAACACACACATCCATAAAACCTCTCTGCTCTGCAATTTACCAAACCACAGACTCAGAACTCACCATCAGTGGAGGTGAGGCAGGAAGGAGGCATGATCCTCAAGTGTAGAGGGCTTCCAGAACATACATGACTTGGATGCAACATGTCCTTCCTGCCAGCTAACCACAACACAGTGCCTTACCCAGAAGACTTGGCCTTCTGGTGTGTGGTACCACTGTGCAAGGGCGAGGAGAGGAGGCTAGCCTTAGCCTCAGAGGCCACAGCCTCCCCCAACCTGCTCCTCCTGCCCGTCAGCCTTGCTGGACGCTATTATTTATTACCCTCTCCTTATGTTATGCATTAATGACCCAAGTGTGTAGGAACCTTGATACCACCAGATATTTGTCTCCCTAGTCAACCCCTGACAGTCTTAAAGTACATTCAATGAGTAAAACTCACACCCTGGGGAAAAGGTCAGTCAGACCAGGTTCTATGACTATCTGTGTTGCAAGTTACTTTACTCAAGCTGGTTCTCAGTTTCCTCATCTGTAAAATGAGAGGGTTGAGCCAGAGATTCTCTGGGTCCCTGCAAGCTCCATGATTCCACAGCTTATAACACTTTCTCCGTTAACTGTTTTCCAGAACCATAGTTCAGAGCTCTGGATGGCCCCATCTGTTCAGTGACATCACTCCCTGCCCAAACATAATGTCATTGATTCCGACATGGGAAGTGGAGATGTCCCAGGAAGCCCTGTGTCCGTAAAAAGGAAGGAAATGATCATTTTAAGGGAACTGGATAGGACTTCCTTTGTATTTTTCACATAGAACAAGTTATTATCAATCTTAAAAGCCAAAATCTTTCTTCGTTTTTGCCAGACCATCAACAGCTGCTTTTGAAAAGTATTTTTTTAGTCACAATTTCACAAATAATAAGTTACTATTTAATGAGTGTTTACTATGTGCCAGGAACTGAGCTATGTGATGAACAGAGATCATCTCATTTAATTCTCCTGACAGCCCTATGAAGCAGGTACTATTATTATCCTCGCTTTAAAAATGAGGACACGGAGGCCCAGGGAGGTTAAACAACTTGCCCAATCCCACAGCTACTAAGTGGCAGAGCAGCTTTGAACAAGACCATCTAACTCCAGCACCCCATCTCTTCACTACCTCTCAAGACCGCCTGCAGTGAGTCCCTGGTCACCTTGGCAACACTCCTGGCTTGTTGCCAGCCTGTCCTGCATCAGTAATCTTGGACACCATTGGTCAGACCTCAAATTTGATGTTTCACCTAAAATTCACAGCTGGAAAAGCACCTGTCTGGGTCTCACAGCAGAGAGTGCCATCTGTTGAAAGTAGGGCCAACCTTAACCAAGGACTAGAAAAGAGAAACTTAGCCTGCAACATCTGAGAAAAGAAGTTAGGAAGGCTGATTCCATCAGCCTGACAATGCAGAAATGGACATCTGTCCCCAGAGCAGGGCCACCTGGTTACCCAAGCCCTCCAAAAGAAGCTTTCTTGAAATGGCAGTGGGAGATGCTTGCCCAACCAGGTAATACAAAAGGAAGAACTTCCTGACCATGCCAGGGAACATACCCCCCAGGCACCTAGCTCTCTGCCTGGTAGTGGGACCAGCCTCCAGATATACCTCCTCCCCAACCTAAGCCTAGTCCCACTGGCTCAACTGTAAAGAAACCCAAAGTTCAGGGCTATTGGTGACAGAGGTAGAAAGAGTAGCCTGCGGCTGAGATTAGCACAAAACCAACCCCTTCCAACAGGGAAATAAAAGGCACTTTCAGGGATCAACGTGCAGTCTAGGGCAGCAGCCAACAGCCTGTTTTAATTGTTAAAATTAATGCTTCGAGCATTCTAAATTCCCCCTATAAATGCCTAATTTGCAAATAAGATGCAGCCCTGCTGTCCCAAAGTCCTCTGTGCTTTGACTGATACCCGGCTGTGTGTCTGTTTCTTCCTTCTCAAGTACAAGAGCAAAGATGCTCAGGCAGGCGTCGCCAGGCGTCAAGGACACCGTGTTTACTTCCTAAGGTTCGAAGGATGGGAAGACAGGACCGGCTGAGATGAAAGCGGGACGTGTCACACAGACCCCGGAGCTCGGCCCGGTCAACATCAGCCCCTTCTCATTAAGTTTTGGAAAGGCAGGGGGAGGGGCCGCGACCATTCCTCAGAGACCACAGCAAACATTTGCCTCCTCCTGTCTGGAGATGGAGCATCACTTAAGAGGAAATGAACCCGGTTAAGGGTCACGTCCAGAGGAGGGATAAAAGGAAAGCCACAGTTCTCCTCACGCCGATGGACACAATGACTTTAAGGAGGAAATCAAAGCTCAGTGCTGAGGGTGGAGGTGAGGCAGGGGGTGCAGCAACTTCCTTTTGCCCCCAGACAGGGCCTAGGCAGGCAGAGACTAGAGCAAACGTGGGAGGCAGAGTGAGGCTTCGCCAGTGCCAGCCTCTGAAAGCATCTCGGTCTGCGTGAGCCCGAGTGACCCGAGCCCCAGCGAGGGCCGAGGAAGATGCTTTTCCCAACGGAGGTTCTCAGAGACTCTGACGAATGCGCCCCTGGTTGGGGGAGACGGGGGTCCTCATCCATCAAAGCTCAGAGGGACAGATGACTTCACCGGTGTAAGAGACAAGGGCAGCCACTTGCCAATTCCAATGCCAAAAAGAAAACAGGGAGGGGGAGTGGCGGAAGGACAGAAAAGGCTTCCCTGGAGATCACAACCCTGCGAAGAAACTCCACGGACGCGGCTGCCCTGTGGGCACTTAGCTTGGGCACTTAGCATGAGTGAGGGGCCACCCAGGGGGGCCTTTCCTGAGGTCCTCCGCCAGCCCTCAGTAGGGTTGAGGTGGGGGCACAACTCACATAGTGCTTGGATGGGTTCCTCCGCTTCTCCACGTCCACCACCGTGGCATCTTGCACGCAGTAGGCGAGCATCTTCCCCCACAAGGCGAGTGGCGCCCCCCGGCGGCGTCACCTTCTCATCGCGTCCAGGCTCTGGCTCCTCCGCTTCCCGAGTCCCCGCGGCCACCCGCCACCGCAGCCCGGCGCACCGGCCGCTGCCCGGGCTCCCAGCGCCCGCAGGTACGGACCCGGGGC
>NW_004443943.1:30343623-30415287 GCF_000243295.1 Trichechus manatus latirostris
GCCCAAGCCCGCTGTCAGCGCGCGGGGAGGGGCCGGCGGCGCCTCTCGGCCGTGCTCCGGCTCCAGGGGGCTCAGCGCTGGCGGAGGCTGAGGGCGCTGGAGGCGGAGGCAGGGCTGGGGCTGGGAGGGAAGGGAAGGGAGGGGAGAGGGGAAGCTCGCGGGGAGGGGCTCCGGGCCCGGGGGAGGGGCTCGGGCACCAGGAGGGGGCTGCAGCCCAGCCAAGAGGCAGGGGCGGGCCGACGCGCCCCCACCCGAGCCAAGAGTGCAGCCTGCGGCCTGGCGCGGGGGAAGCTCTGGGTTAGTTCTCTGGCACATGAAACCCTGGGTGGCTTCGAAGGGAGGAAGGATGGGGGAAGGTCTACCCAGCGCGCCTCCATCCCGGTTCCTGGCATCTCCAGCCTTTCCATCTTGGAGAAGATTTGTGCCTTTTTGCTCCACCCCCCCACCCCACCCCCCATCTTTACGCGCCCTCCTACCCCTATCTCCCTGATCTCTTTAATGAAAAGTGGTTTATGACCCTGCTATTACTGCCCAGGCCCCCGAGGAGGAGACGGCAATGGGGAGGGGGCTAGCATTAAATCCTTCAAGCCAGAGCCTCTTTTGAGAAAACAACTACCCCTGCGGGTCACAAAGGGTGAATTCTCCTCGGATTTGTGATCGATCCTTTGCCTGAGTCGTCCATCGATCCGAGCCTGTGTAACTAACCTGTGACATCATTTGCCAGTGAGGTTACAAGACGCTGCATAACGCCACTGCTTTAAGCCCGGGGCTCCCCTGGGACCCTCCCAGGGCGAGGAGGGAAGGCAGCCTACAATGGTGGGAAAATCGACTGCGTTGGGGGCTAGCTCATCCCCCGCCACAGCCCTTGGCTTTCTCACCACCCCGCCCTCTGGTCTTGAAATCCAACTTTCAAAGCCATTTATTTGAGCTCCCCGGACTTGGAGCATAGTTAACTAATTCAATTTAGCTTTTCCCCCGCCCCGCCGTCTATTTCAACATTTTTTTTTTTCCATTCTACTTTTAAATATTTAAAGGGGTAGGGTTTTTACAACTAATTCAGTGGTTTCACAATCACAATAAAGCTTTGTGAATGTGGACCGAGGTGAAATATCTGAAAGGAAAAATAGTCTTGTGACCTAATTGGGTTAATATTTTCTTCTCTGCCCTGTCAGAATTCATGCACCAATCTAAGACTTTATTCACTCATTTGCTTGGTACAGAGAATCCCACTATTCCTCCAGCAAACTATCTAAAAATCTGACCTCAACTAAATCACTTAAGTTAATGTCACAGGGATTACAGTCACCTTAATGCTCTCATTTGTTAAATTCTGGTGCTAATCTAGATGATCTTTTAGGATTCCTTTCTACATACACTTTAAACTCAGCAGTACTTAACTCCCGGGGATACACTTTTTTAATTCTTTGTATTTCATAATTAGCATGCATGCATGTTGACATTTAAAAATAAGATTTAAAAAAAATTCCTTTATACTTAAAATTCTATGATTCTAGAATTTTGAGAAGCTCTTGTAAATGAGCACAGAAATAGGTGCTCAATCAATACTTAAAATTTTAAGTATTGATTGAGCACCTACTATTCTGTGCTCATTTATGAGGCATTAAGAGACAGAAAAGAGAAAATTCAAATAATGTTCGTGAGACTGAAAAATTGAATCTAGTTGACAGATGTTTGCCCCTTCCCTCAAGAAACGGACAATCCAGTTGGGAAACAGGGACATCAATAAAACTGGATGTAATAAAATGTGCATTCTAAAAACCAAACCAAACCCATAGCCGTCTAGTCAATTCTGACTCATAGTGACTCTATAGGACAGAGTAGAACAGCCCCATAGAGTTTCCAAGCAGCGGCTGGTGGATTCGAACTGCCAACATTTTGGTTAGCAGCTAAACTCTTAACCACTGCGCCACCAGGGCTCCAAAATGTGCATTAAGTCTCCAGAAATAGAGGCCTGGAGGAATCAAGGAGAGCTTCATGGAGAAGGCTGTCCCTGTGTTGAACCCTGGAGGATCTGCAGAGTATTGGAGCACCTCTGCTTCCTCCGATCTCTTCTAGTCCAGCAGCACTTATCCTGAGCTGCTCTGACACTTGTCCATAATACACATCATTTCCTCTGAAAATACACAGTGTACAGGGACAGCTGTAAGTTATCTTATACTTGGTTGCACTCCTCATATGGCCAAACACAGTATCTTATACACTGTAGTCCCTTTAAAAGAATTTGCTGAGTGAATGAAAGAATGAATGATCAGGAGAAGAAAAGGTGGAGTGACAAGAAGTCTCATGCGTGACCTGACGCCTGAACAAGCTGGTGATGGGCAGAGGACCGGGAGGACAGTGTCTACCTGAGGAAAGATCAGGGGAGGGGGTGAGACACATAAGAAGGAAATAAAGTTGAATAGGTAGAGGGTCCAGCTTGTGAGGCATCTTGAGCACTAGGCACAGGACTTCTCTAGCTGGGAAGAGGATGGAAAACCAGTGCCCGTGCATGGGAGAAGGTGACCTGGCAGTGATGCTCAGAGATCGGAAGAGGCAGACAAGGCACTGCCCCTCTGAGCAAGGCCCTTCTTGGCATGAGGTGGGAGGTAGACCTGGGATAGGCCCTCAGGAAGAGTTGGGCTATGGGGACCAGAGAGGGCGCTGACCCATCTCCAAGTCCTCTCATGATGCTTCAAGACAGCCTTTGGGTTCATGATAAAATGATTCACAATGGCACTTGGCTGGTCTTCATTTGTGGATCTCAAAGGTTCTGGAAGCACTAATTAAGTCTGAGAAAGCCTTAGTGAGGAGAGCTGGTGTTTAGCTGTTGAAGGGAGAGAAGAGGAGGGGGTTAGCCTACGTTGTGTCCCCTTGTCAGAGCAATCGGCTCACCCACGATGAGTATCAGAGGTTTCCCACTCACACTCTACCTTCTGGACCAGGATACACACTGAACATGAACTTGAGCAGAAGAAATCTGTAGGCGAGACAGCTCTGTGCTCTCTGCAGTCCTGGTAATACAATGTATGCGTTTTGGCCTTTGTCCTGCCAAAGAAACTCCAGACAACCTGGCATACCTTAAATTCATCGTCATTAAGCACAACTTGGGTACTCCTAACTTCCTCCTCTGCCTCCAGATTACCTCAGTTTTAGGGAGTGCCTGAGTGCCTCACATAATGCCAAGATCTCTAGGTATTATTCGGGCAGAAGTTATTTTTCTTTACTGGAACCATATGTCCAAGAGACTCTGAGTATAAAGTCATGCTGACTCTCCCTTCTTCCCTGGGTACATTTCAACCTCATGCAGATTTCCTTCCCACAGTGCCTTAGGAGTTCCCTTCTGTTCTACAGACATTTATTTACAAAGTGCCTCACATTTGCCTGGCACACCCCAAACTGACTGGGACTGGCTGAAGGCTCGTTGGTGACAGGAACTGTATGTCATTCATTAGTATACTCCCACTATGCCCAGCATATAGTATGTGTTTTGGTTGGCCTAAGTTGAAAACATCTGCCCTCAAGGAGTTCATAACTCAGCGCAGAAGAGTGTTAGGTAGACCCTTATTTTACCACCTCCATCTGAAAGAGTTGACTCTAATCCATTTTCTAGCTCAAAGGACATTGTGTAAGTTAAAATGACAAAGTAAAACTGTAAAAATACAAATAAATAAATAAAAGGATAAATAAGGGAAGAGGACCCATAATTTATTTTTCAAAATATAATTGTAGAATGCTTCAAATCAACTGAAAGAGGCAAGAGAGGTTGTTTATTCCTCTGATTTTACAGAGGGGAAACTGAGGCCCAGAGAAACTAAGCTAGTTGCCCCGTGTTACACAGCTGCTTAGTCCCAGACCAGCCAACCTTCTCCTCCCCCAAGCTTATGTGCCCATTCACAGGCTAGAAGAGTTTATTCAAAGAGCACACTTTTAGTGCATTTACAAACACCTGCACACCCAGATGTTGCTCTCCCTCTGAGCCCTGAGTCTCTCGGTTCCAGTTCTCCATCCACACAAGCATCACGAGCTGCCTGCACTCTCCAAGGAGGCTGGACGCTCCTCAAGGGCAGGGCCATGTGTTTCTCCACAGTCCTCTGAGCACATGCAAATCACATCAGCTCCTCAAGGCAGCGTGCAGAGCCCACCTCTTCTCCCATGAAGGACCATCTTGACCACCCCAAATACGGGAAAGCACTGGAGGCAGTTAAGTCCAATCAAAGGCAGAGTATAATTCACTCTTCCTCCTCAGAAATTGTATGGCAACTGCTAACCTCTCATTTGATTACTAATCATGCATTATGACATGATTAGTAATGTCATGACAGCTATGACAGCTCAGCCTCCACTGCACGGAACTCTATTGTTATTTAACTTTCCTATGCTTCCATCATGCCTTCTAAACCAGCCTTTAAGTGAAGGCCTCGAGGACAGTGAACTTAATACTCTGACACCGTCCTGTCCCTCCCCCCATCCTCACCACACTGCACCTGGGCCACCCACTGCTTCTGCCACTCTGCCGCCTGCCACCTGCCACACACACCCCACCCAGCACAGGGCTTTATGCGTGCTAGGCACTCGATAAATGGTTGTCTATTTAAATATCTCAGCAGACACTTGTAGATGCTGGTAAGTGCTGCCTAAGAAGAAAGAAAAATGGGTTGGAGAACAGAGTCCTGCAGCAGGACTTACCCAACATGGATTCTAGCCCTGGCTCAACCATAACCCAGCCTTGTGACCTTGTATTTACTTTCCATCTCTAACTCTCTGGTGACCTTTCTGGTTCCTTCCATGGTCCAGGATGATAGATAAATATTATGTAAAGTGAGGTCTAACCAGACCATCACCCAGAGATGTGCAAACTGAGTGAAATTTGGGGCCCCCTCCTGGCCAAAGTGTTTTTAGCAGCTTCAACTCCAACAGCAGGCCAGCGTTGCCTCCCTTTCAGATCCTGGTTGACCTCTGGCAGGGACAAGCAGGAGGGCAAGGTAGGAATGACTTGCCATTTTACAGATTATAGCCAGTCCAAGGAATCATGTGTCTCTCCTCCCCTTTCCTCTTATCCTCTCTTCTTTTCTTTTCTCTCTCTCTCAAAAACCAGTACTAATAAACTTTCAAGAGTGTCTTGAGGATGATCGCTTCTGAATTTGAATTTGGAATAGACAGTGAGGTCAACTCCCCGTTCTCTCTAGAAGGGATGCTGGCCAGGCTTCTCCTCTCCTTGGTAGCTAGCTGGGGAATGGGATTGGGATGGGGCCCCAGAACTGCCCGGTCTACTCAGCCCCTCTGTTTACTAATTCTGCCCACAGTATCAGGCCCCTCCTGCTTGCCAAACCACTAGGTGATGGAAGCTGCTTCTCTCTGACTCCCAACACAATAATTTCATCGATGGAGTCTCAGTGTGCTTCTTCACATGGTGTTATTGGGCCTCTCAGTTTAGCCTTGTCTCTATTGAAGGTCCTTGTCCAACAGACTTTTCTTATACAACCATTTAAAATTCCACCTTAGCAAATCACCGTGCCCAAGGAATATCAGAGGGAAACCTGGTAGCCTGTGTTGCCAAAGACCTGAAGGACACAATTAGATACACAGAGGGGAAAAATATTATTTTTTAGCTGCAGGCTACATCCCTAACCCTGACCAGACATCTGGTCCCAAATCTAGCACACTGTGTTTTACAGCCTTCCAGGAATGAGAGTGTGGATGGTTCCATACCATCGGACTCAATTGCTGAACCTGCCTTGAAGTGTATTCCTGCCTGGCAGGGGACTACCAGCATCACTTTGGCATAAAAGATCAGTCTGTATATTTCCATTTTAACCCTAAGCCACCACAGATTTTCTTTTTTCAGAATCTTCTGGACTTTCCAGAAGCCAGTAAATCCTGGGCTGGCCACTGGATGACAAAAAGAACAGGAAAAAAAATTCCTTGGGAAATTTAAAGGCAGTTTCTTTAAATACTCTGAAACCACTAATAACTGAAAGTAAGAGTCTATTTTTGGTTTGACCCCCCCCCCCTTTTTTTTTCCTTCAGTTCTCTATTCAGAAATGTTTTAAAGGAGTTAAAAAGCAAAGATATCACTTTGAGGACTGAGGTACACCTGACCCAAGCCATGGTATTTTCAGTCACCTCATATGCTTGCAAAAGCTGGACAATGAATAAGGAGGACTAAAGAACTGATGCCTTTGAATTATGGTGTTGGTGAAGAATGTTGAACATACCATGGACTGTCAGGAGAACGAACAACTCTGTCTTGAAAGAAGTATAGCCAGAATCCTCCTTAGAAGCAAGGATGGTAATTTCATCTCTCATACTTTGGACGTATTATCAGAAGAGACCAGTCCCTGGAGAAGGACATCATGCTTGGAAAAGTAGAGAGTGAGCAAAAGAGAGAAAGCCCCTCAATGAGATGGACTGACACAGTGGCTGCAACAATGGGCCCAGACATAGCAATGATTGTGAGGATGGCTGAGGACCGGGCAGTTTCTCGTTGTGTTGTACATAGGGTCGCTATGAATTGGAGCTGACGTGACGTCACCTAACAACAACAAATTTGGAAATGTTACAGAAATAACTGTTCTTTTCACCTATTTGAATCTATATATTTATTTCAGGTGGAAGATTGAAGAATCTCAAAGTTGCAAGTCTGATTCCAGCTCACTCCCTGCCTTCTCTCCTTAAAGAAGAAGGTATCCACATAGTTGATTCATTTCTCACTCCGTGGACTGGAGCAAGCAGAGGAAGCCTTAGCAGCTGGGATTTCCCACACAAGTGAATCTGTCTGGGATTAGGACTGTCATCAACTAGTAATTGCCCTAAATAGGTTACTATTATCATCTCAATTAATCATACCTACTAATATATGAGTAGCACATATCTTATGTCTTAGTTATCTAGTGCTGCTATAACAAATACCAGAAACGGGTGGCTTTAACAAACAGAAATTTATTTTCTCACAGTTTAGGAGGCTATACATGCAAATTCAGGGTGCTGGCTCTAGGGGAAAGCTTGTTCTCTCCGTTGTCTTTGGATGAAAGTCCTTGTCTCTTTCAGCTTCTGCTCCTGGGAGATCTTCACGTCACTTGGCATCTCTCTTCCCCCATATCTGCTTCCTAGCTTGCTTGTTTAGTCTCTTTTATATCTCAAAAGAAATCGACTCAAGATATACCCTACGCTAATTCTGTTTCATTAAGGTAACAGAGACAACCCATTCCCAAATGGGATTATAACCACATGCATAGAGGTTAGAATTTACGATACATGTTTTTGGGGGACACAATTAAATCCATAACATCTTAGTTTTGACTTTTTGGTTTCAAGTACCAGAAATTGAGCCAAAGTAGCTTTTAAAGGAGAGGGGGTTTGATTTCTAATATATGGCAATTTCTCAGAATCCACAGACATCCGGGCTTCCAGAAGTAAAACCAGAAAGTAACAAATCGTCGAGAACACGAGCAATAATTTTCTTCATCTCTTATATATCTTCTTATAGTGCTGTGTACCTGTTTTATTCTGCTCTGACTACAGACTGGTTTTCTCTGCTTCTCTATCCACACAGCAGGAGCCCCGCACTGCCCAAGTGTTTACTAGTCCCTCAATTCCAGACCTGCTAAAACAGGGATAAAGAATCAGATTGGGCCGGTTTGGGTCATGTGCCCATACTGATCCAAACTGTTATCACTGGGTGGAGTCATGCAGTACAAATATGCCTGTCATGAACCAACCCCTTTTGGTTGGGGGATTAATTCTCAAAGAGGGTGGGTCCGAGATGGCCACACGCTGCAAAAATGTAGCTACTAGTTCATTGTTTACTTTCTCGAAGACTTGAAATGAATAAACAAATACACTTATTTAAATTCACTAGGGCTCCTTTATTTATTCACTCAGGAGCCTTGGTGGTGCAGAGGTTAAAGCACTCAGCTGCTAATCAAAAGGTTGGTGGTTCAAACTCACCAGCAGCTCCACGGAAGAAAGATGTGGCAGTTGGCTTCCATAAAAATTTACAGCCTTGGAAACACTATGGGGCAGTTCTGCTCTGTCCTGTAGGGTTTCTATGAGCCAGAATTGACTCAACGGGAATGGGTTTGGTGTTTTTGGTTTATTCACTCAGCAATTATTTGTGAAAGTACCGACATGTGTCACCCGCTCGGATAGGAACTGGGGCTAGAGTGGGAGGCAAACCAGACAAGCTCCTTGTCCTTCCAGAGTTTTACATCCCATGGGGAAGATAGACATTGTTTATAAAGTCATACAAATAAATGTAAAATTATAATTGTGACAGCTCTCCTCAGATATTTATGATGGTGATCGCTGGGAGCAAGAATGTTAAATTTTAAATTTTTAAAATTAATTTTTCTATATTTTTATACAATGCAGAAGTCCTGCTTCTGTTATAATAAAAAGGCTGTTTTTCAAAATTTGCATTTTGAAAGGATTGCTATGGTTACCCTGTGAAGGAGGATGAATTAGAAGTTTTGCAATGACCGTCAAGCACATTAAAAGGTGCTCAACATCATTAGTTATCAGGGAAATGCAAATTGAAACCACAATTATATACTTCTCACACCCACTAGAAATACTTAAAATTAAAGACAAGGGTTGGCAAGGATGTGGAGCAATTGGAACTCTTATACATCGCAGAGGACAGTGCAAAATGATACAACCACTTCGGGAAGCAGACTGACAGTTTCTTGAAAGACTACACATACGCTTTCCATACAGCCCAGCAATTCCACCTGTAGGCATTTAACCAAGAGAAATAAAACATCTCCATACATCTCTATTCATAGCTGCTTTATTCATAAAAGCCAAACTGGAAACAGCCCAAATGTCCATCAACAGGTAAATGGATAAACAAATTGTGTTATATCCATACAATGTAATACTATTCAGCAACATAAGGGAATGACTTACTGACAGAGGCAACAACATGGGTGAAACTCAACAACAGTAAACTGAGTGAAAAAATTCAGATACAAAAGGGTACATCTTGTATAATTCCATTTATATGAAATTCTAGAACAGACAAAATGAATCTATAGTGACATGAAGCAGATCACTGATTGCTTGGGCTAGAGGTGGAGAGAAGTGACTGCAAAAGAACACCAGAAAATGTTTTGGGCTGATGGAAATGTTCTATTCATTGAGGTGGTGGTAATTACATGGGTATATTTAAAAACAAAACAAAACAAAACAAACCCGCTGCCATTGAGTCGATTCTGACTCATAGTGACAAGATAGGACAGAGTAGAACTGCCCTGTAGGAGTTCCAAGGAACTTTTTGGTTAGTAGCCAAGCTCTTCACCACTATGCCAACACATATCAAAACTCACTAAACTGACTGTTTAAAAGTGTAAATGTTACTGCCTGTAAATTATATCTCAAAAATATTGATTTTAAAAAATCCACGTGCAAGAGTAAAGGGCCAAGAATAGCCAAGACAATTTTGAAGAAGAAAGAAGAGGGAGGATTCACCAGAGATGAGGTAGAAGGCAGAGATAGATAGACCAGTGAAATAGAATTGAAAACTCTAAAACAGATACACACACATACAGGAACTTGATAATAATGATATTATATTAACAGTAGCTTTACAAAATGTAGAACCAAAAAATCAAATTCACAAAAAAGACCAGACTGCTCTGACAGAGACTTGAGGAGCCCCTGAGTCTATGGTCCTGAAACACTCTTCTGACCTGGAACTGAAACCATTCCCAGAGACCGCCTTTCAGCCAAACCATAGACAGGCCCATAAAATAAACAATAACACCCAAGCAGAACGTGTTCCTCAGAACAATCAATCATTCAAGCTCAAAAGGACAACACTTGCCGAAAAGCAAAGATGAGAGGGCAGGAAGGGGTAGAAAATCCAGAAATGGGGAGAGTGTTGACACATGGAGGGGAATACAACCAATGTTATGGTACACTTTATGTACAAACTATGGAATAGGAAACCAATTTGCTCTGTAAACTTTCACCTGAAGCACAATAAAAAATTATTAAAAAAGAAAAACAATGGCTTTACAAATTGGTGGGCAAAGGGGGATTAAACAATAAATTGAGCTGGGACTACTGTGTATCCATATGTAAAGGAGTAAAAGTTTCATACTTCACATCATATACAAAATAAAATCCTGATAAACTCAGAATCAAGATATGAAAATCAAAATTTTTAACTTTTTAGAACATATAGGAAAATATCCTCATGACTTCCAGGTAAAAAAGGATTTCTTAAATCAATCATGAAAAGCACAAAGCATGAAAGAAATGATGATAAACCAGGCTAGATTGCAGCTTAAAAAAATTTTTTTTTTACAGAAAAAGACAAGCCACAGATTCAGAGGAGATACTTTTTAATGTATATAACTGATAATGTTTTAGAATCTAGACTATATAGGGGTCCTTCAGATCAACAGAAAATTGAGCAAAGATATGAACAGGTAGATTTAGAAAAGAAGCACATGTGACTAAAAACATATGATAAAAGCTCAACCTTATGAATAATTAAACCCCAAAATGAAACCTGTTCAAGTTGATTCTGACTCATAGCGACCCTATAGGACAGAGTAGAACCGCTCTATAGGGTTTCCAAGGCTGTACATTTTTACGGAAGCAGATTGCCACATCTTACTCCTGCGGATTGCAAATTTAAAATTACAATGAGACAGCATCAATAAGATTGACAAAACAATTAAATCTGATAATACCAAGTATTTGCAAGGATGTAAGCTGCCAGTAGCAGTATAAAATTATACTTAGAGAGCAATCGAGCAATAACTACTATGAATCAGAAATTCCACTTCTAGATATATGCCCTAGAGAAACTCTCAAATACGTGCACAAGGAGATATGTCCATTGCAGCACAGTCTGTAATAGTGAAGAATTGGAAACAACCAAATGGCCACTGACAGGACAAGGGATACAATATGTTATGTTATAATATATTTTAACATTATGTTAAATTGTATTACATTATGTAATGTTTTTTATTAAGCTAGAATACTAATCATCAGTTAAAATGGATAAAGTAGCATAAAATAGGTGTTGGCAAACTGCAACCCATGGGCCAATTCAGCCACCATCTGTTTTTGTAAGTAAAGTTTATTAGAATACAGCCATAACCATTCATTTATATATTATCTAAGGATAGTTTTGCATTACAATGACAGAGTAGAGTCATTGTAACAGAGACTATGTTATATATGTATGGCCTGAAAAGTCAAAAATATTTATTATCTGACCCTTTATAGAAAAAGTTTGCCAATCCCTGGTCTAAAATAAAAATGACTGAGAACACCAAGAGTTGGGGAGGTTTAGAGCAACTGGAACTCATTTATTGCTAGTGGAAAACTGACATTATTTCTAAAAGCCAAACATATGCCTATTCTATAATCAAGCAATTCACTCCTAAGCATATATCCAAGAGAAATTAGTACACATGTCCACTAAAAAATGTACAAAAATTTTTATAGCAGCCTTATTCATAATAACCCTGTCTTAGGCTGGATTCGCTAGAGAAGCAAAACCAGTAAAGCAAATAAATATCTATATAGAGAGATTTCTATCAAGGAAACAGCTCACATGGTTGTAGAGGCTGGAATGCCCCAAGTCCGTGGGTCAGGATAGAGGCTTCTCCTGATTCACGTAGCCGCAGGGGCTGGCAAACCCAAGGTAAGCAGATCAGAGAGCAGGGCTTTTGCTCACAGCCTGTGAAGATTGAATCCCAAGATTGGCAGGCAAGACTGCAGGTAAGCTGCTAGCTCAAGTCCCAAGAACCAGAGGTCAGATGAACAGGAGCCAGCTACAGGATCCAGCGAGGCAAAAGCCAGAACGTCCACTTATATTCGGATGCAGGCCACACGCCCAAGGAAATTCTCTTTCCACTGATTGGCTACTCACAGCAGATCCCATCATGGGGGTGATCACGCATCAACTCTCAACAGGGAAGCGATCACAACACACAAACTGATCACGACTGCCAAAACACTAAGAATCATGGTCCAACCAAGTTGACACACAATCTTAACCATCACAAACCCCAAACTGGAAACCACCCTAATGTGTATCAATGCCAAGTAGGTAAACAAATGGTGTTATATTCACACAATGGAATACCAGTGATAAAGAAAAAACTACAGCTATTTGCAACAATCTGGATGAATCTCACAGGCATACCACTGAGCAAAAAAAGACAGACTCAAAGGGCACATACTGTATAATTCCATTTAGATAAAGTTCACAATTAGCCAAAATTAATTTATGGTGCTAGAATTCAGAATATTAGTTGCCTCTAGGAGATCTGAATTGGTACGGGCACAGAACAGCACTGTGGGGTGCTGGAAATGGTCTCCATCTTGATCTAGGTGGAGATTACTGAGCTGTACACTTCAGTGTATGTGAACGAAATAAAACTAAACAAGTCAACCTGGATACATCTCTATAAGGTACTGGTGAGTAAAAACAATGAAAGTTGCCAAGGAATTTGTACCAGTATACTATTTATGTAAATACTAAAAATAAAAAACAACATTGTATAAAATATACATTTGTTTAGGGATATATATATGTGTAATAAAAATATTAAAAATGGAAAAAAAGGATAGAGACCAACTCCAGGATGGTGGTTACTCTGGTCAGACAGGGAAAGGAGAGGATTCTGTAACTGTAGTATTATATGTTTTTAAAAAAGGAATCAAATATGGTAAAATGTTAATATTTGTTAAAATAAAATAAAAAAATTATAGTATTCTCTGTATCATGAATGATGTTTCAAATACTCATGATTTTAAAATAATTTTATATGAAAAAATAAAATCAACCAGTGGAGAAAATGAGTGTGCTTTGATAAGCATAGTAATTGAGGAGCGGGTGGTTATAGACGCCAGTTCCAGTTGTATGCCAGGGTCAGCAATCTATTTCTGTATTTTGTTTTCGTTGCACACATCAAGTAACTCCTGATTCACACAGAAAAGTAGTTGCAAATAGTAATAGTCTTTAAGCAACTTGCCTTCCAGTCTTTGGACACTCTCCACCGACTCTGATCCAGAAACTTGAAAGAGGAGTAACAAGAATTTTTTTGTTTGTTTCAAAGTTAAATTACTAATAATGTTTAACAACTGCTTACATTCTTTAATTGATTCAGTTTCAAGCGGGTCAATGAAGGGTTCCTCTGCTACTTTTTACCTTCATTGTACAGCAAAAAATACTTTTCAGATATACTTTGTAGCCTGAGATGTTCAATCGTGTCATATAAGAAGTCTGATATCTTACAGCCTCGATGTGTCAGATATTTTAAAAAAATTTCTAATCAGAATTTTTAAAAATATTGAGTCCAGACAATTTTTATTTCATTGCTAATACTTTAAGTTGTTAGCACAATAAACTATGAATACTGAAGTGCAAATTCAGCCTGTTCGGGTTTGTAAAAATACCAGCTGGGGCATTCATTTTAAATGTGAGAAGTATCTAGCTAATCATAGATTTTCTTTAACCAGAGAGAGAGAAGTAATTTCTTACCTCACTTGAAATAATCATACCACTACCTTGCTTTTGCCTAAAAAGTAAAAAATAAATTCTAGATCTCACTGCCCATATTAGTACAATAACCCTAAAACGTCTGAAAAGTCTGCAATATGAAGACTGCGCCTCAGCATCATTGAGGTGGCATATCCAACATATTTGAAGATGCTATCTTCATAAAGGCTAACGCCTGACGTGCGTGTCACAGAATGATGGCTGAAAGCTGGCCATTACAGGTTATACCTGGCAGGAACAACCTGATAGAAGATACTATTCCCTCACCCTTCCCACATCATTGTTTTCTTATCATTAATACATCGTCACTAGATTTTTGCCAACCTATTTCATGGCGTGGTAAAGAATCTTCCTTGTAATAGCTTTTCTGATGGATACGAGGCAAACGAATGTAGTAGGGAAAGAGTACAGCCTCTCGATTCAGATCGTCTGGGTTTAGATTCCTACTCTACTCTGTATTCTTTATGTGACCTTGGCAAGCTATTTAATCTTTCTAAGCTTCAACTTCCTGCCTATAAAATGGAGATAACAATGCTTACTTTACGGGGACATCGTCAGTCAAAAATGAAGATAATTCCTCCATCAGATTAAATCCAGTACAACTAGATGGTGCCCGGCTACCGCCACTGACTGCTCTGACAGGGATCATGATAGAGAGAGGGTCCCGGACAGAGCTGGAGAAAAATGTAGAACAAAATTCTAACTCACAAAAAAATACCAGACTTACTGGCCTGACAAAGACTGGAGAAACCCCAAGAGTACAGCCCTCGGACACCCTTAGCTCAGTAATGAAGTCACTCCTGAGGTTCACCCTTCATCCGAAGATTAGACAGCCCCAGAAAACAAAACAAGACTAAAGGTCACACCAGTCCAGGGGTAAGGACTAGAAGGCAGGAGGGAAGAGGAAAGCTGGTAATAGGGAACCCAAGGTTGAGAAGGGAGAGTGTTGACATGTCGTGGGGTTGTTAACCAATGTCATAAAACAATATGTGTACTAACTGTTTAGTGAGAAGCTAGTTTATTCTGTAAACCTTCATCTAAAGTACAATTTAAAAAAATGAAGATAATTCATGAAATGCTCAGCACTGTGTAGGCACTTGGTAAATCCTCAGTAAATATTACCTATTATCATCATCATTATTTGTTAAAAGAAGCACCATCTGTTCTCTGGTCCTGCTCAATTATAATGATATTACATAACTTTGACCTTCAAACATCAAGGAAGTTATATTTGTTTATTCATTCAACCGCTACTGAGCATTTACTCTGTGAATAAGACAGACCTGGGTCCTGCCCTCAGGAAGTTTGCATTTCTGGTGAGATTTGTGCATTTGTGGAGTCCTCTCTGGGCCAAATTATCAAGCAGTGGTTCTTCTTACTGTTTCACAGCAGTCTGCTCATTCAATGTTCTTGTTGCTCTATTACTTCTAGCTCTTATTAATAATAGCTTGAGGTTTTCTAAGCTTTTCCTTAATAGCGACCCTATTGGACAGAGTAGAACTGCCCCACAGGGTTTCCAAGGAGCAGCTGGGGGACTCAAACTGCTGACCCTTTTGGTTAGAAGCCGAGCTCTTAACCACTGCACCACCAGGGCTCCTTCTTTAATAGTACGTTCTCCTTCATGTGCAACGTGTTATTTGTGCGTGGCCCTGTAAGTGTATTTTCATGCCAGGTTTCTTTGCATACATTTTTTTCAATAACATTAAGCTGTTCATTTTCCACGGAAAGAAACTGAGAGTCTTATTTTCATGCTCCACTGTATTTCATCTCAAAATGGCATTGCAACTTGGCAGGATCTATAAAACTAATTTGAAAATTTTACTGCATGAAACTTGGGGACTTGGGTAATTTCTTCTTTTTTTTTTAATTGTGCTTTAAGTGAAAGTTTACAGTTCAAGTCAGTTTCTCATAAAAAATTTATACACACATTGCTGTGACCCTAGTTGCTCTCCCTATACTGTGACAGCACACTCCTCCTTTCCACCCCTGATTTCCCATGTCCATTCAACCAGCTCCTGACCCTCTCTGCCTTCTCATCTCACCTCTGGACAGGAGCTGCCCATTTAGTCTCATGTATCTACTGGAGCTAAGAAGCATTCTCTTCACAAGTGTCATTTTATGTCCCATAGTCCAGTCTAATCTTTGTCTGAAGAGTTGGCTTTGGGAATGGTTTCAGTTCTGAGCTAATAGAGAGTCTGGGGGCCGTGTCTTCTGGGGTCCCTCCACTCTCAGACCATTAAGTCTGGTCTTTTTACTAGAATTTGAGTTCTGTACCCCACTTTTCTCCTGCTCCATCAGGGACTCTCTGTTGTGTTCCCTGTCAGGGCCATCATTGGTGGTAGCCGGGCACCATCTAGTTCTTCTGGTATCAAGCTGATGAAGTCTCTGGTTTATGTGGCCCTTTCTGTCTCTTAGGCTAATATTTTCCTTGTGTCTTTGGTGTTCTTCATTCTGCTTTGCTCCAGATGGGTTGGGACCAATTGACGTATCTTAGATAGCAGCTCGATAGCTTTTAGGGGACTTGGGTAATTTCTTTTGCCATAAAAGGTGACTTCCAAAAACCACTAAGTATTGTCAATCTCTCTTGCCTTTGAGTGACTTTGTATGATTGTTTTCAGCACATCGGTTTCATTTTTACAATGAGGCTGCTACTTTCAAGAATTGGTCTAAGGTAGGATACACGATATCTTGATCCTAATCAAACTTACCACACCCCTCATCAAATTTTCTTCTTATATGTCCTGTTTTTCACCAGAAAAAACCATTTTTAATTTTAGGGTAATTGTTTAACTCCACTTGAAGAGAATATTACATTAACACATATTAGCTATTCAGGTGTTCATATCTAATAGCTGTGATAGGATAGGGCCTTGATGAGAAGTAAAACGTACAAACTGGTTATTGCAGGTACCACAGGACTATTGAACTATGTTGAGTGCCTTAGCCCTGTGGTCACCAGTTTGTTTCCATTTGGCATTTGGTATTATTTTTTTAGTTTTAAATGCAATTAAAACATACTTTTGAAAAACTAATTTTTGCAGAATAACAAGTAACAGGATCCGGTTTAGGCAGAGATTTTTATGTGTGGAGTAGGCACTGTCGGTGCCCTGCCCATTTCCCTTCAGTCTACCCCAGAGAACACCTGCAGCTTCAGCCTGTGCCCTCAGGCACCTGTATTTCTCTGCCTGTAGGCTTTCACTGGCTGTAGAAGCAAGCTTGAGAAGCTACGGTGCCAACAAATGAAGGACTAGAGTTGGTGGATAAATTCTCTAGCTTCCTTGTCCCTTGGTGGGACAATTCTGAGGTGAGTTCTACACTGTCTCTAAGAAAGTCACGGTGGGTTGGAGCCCCAGTTGCCCTAAGTGCCAACCTGCTCGTTAACACACCTTCATGCTTTTTCCCTTACTGTCTCATTTCCTGACACCCTCACCGTGTTTCCTCAGATCATGTCCCAGGTAAGTTACTTGCATCCAAATCATTGACTTGGGTCTTCTCTGAGAGAAGCCCAAAGTAAAAGACTATATAATATATAAATGTTTAAAAGATAATGTGAAAGGATTCATACCTAGCTGATAACGGTGTAATAAGCGCAAATTGAAGTTACTACCCAGCTCAGAACAGTTCTGCCATTTACCGCATCTAAGCTCCTTCCTTCCTTTTGAAGAACTTCTCCCCTCTGAAATGGGAACTGCCTCCCTGGCCACAATGATTGGCTGGGGTTGGGCATCTAATCCAAGCCATTAAAAATATCCCATACCCTGACCTTCTCTGGATTTTTCTAACTGGTGCTATGGGAAAAGAATCACTTTCCTCTTACAGCAATGAAACTGTAGACCCAGACTGGACTTCAGTCATGGCCTTTGCCATACAGAAAAGTGGGAGAGAATAAAGCCAATTCTAAGAGAGAAGCAAGAGAATGATGAACTACAGGAGAATCCTTGTGGCATTTGAATCCCTAGGGCCAGTCGCTCCTAACCCAGTTGCAAACTACTTCTCTGACTCATTAGCCAATAAACCTGTGGCTTTAGGCTCTATTTCTAGTTTCCCAATCACCCATACTCTGTGTAAGCTGAGGGTGGAAGGCCCTTAGGGCAGTGGTTCTCAAAGCGTGGTTGTTGGACCAGCATCATTACCATCACCTGGGAGCTTGTTAGAAATGCTAATTTTTGGTTCCATCTCAGACCCAGTGAATTAGAATCTGGCGGTGGAGCCTGGTAATCTACATTTTTAACAAGCTTGATAACCACTGCCTCAGCCAGAGTGGATCTCTTTCAAGGGTCAAATCTCCTGCTTTCCAGTACTGACTAGTTGCTCGCCTCCAGTGCTTTCAAACAGGTTTTTTTGGTTTTTTTTTTTTACATCTTGTCTAGAATTTATAATTGTTATTTGCAGGAAGGGTTAGTCTGATATAAGCTATCTGTCATTACCACAACTGGAACTTGGGCCTTCACTTTTTACTATATATACTATACATTTTTTGATTTTTTTTTAAATAAGCAAGTACATATTTTGTAATTAAAAAAATAAATTTAAATTTTTTTTAATTGATATTTGAATTGAATTCTTGTGAAACCCTGGGAACACCTTATAGCTTTATGTGACAAAGTTTGAAAATCTCTAGTCTAAACCATATGATTGACAGTATGGTTGGGGATTAGCTTCAACCATGTATTTAAGTATCTCTATGGCAACTGTCACCATAGCATCAGTCCTATGACAGAGGTGGTAAATGAACCTATACAGGGTGGGAGGAATGCAGTGTGGTATCTTCCAGTTCGCTATTCCAGGATATCCCAGAGATTCTATTTGCACCTTGTCAGGGGAAGCTTCCAGGTGGTGACAAGAGGAAAATGACCTCTTTGCTAAGAGCAGCTACATGCCCGGCATTCCAACCTGCTTTGAGGAGGTTCTTCGTAACTTCCATGGGCCAGATTCATGTCAGCTTTGGTTCATCAGTCTTCACCTGTTAGCCTCACCTGCTCATGTTCCCCAAAGTGTAGAGGGTCCCTGCTTTGCAGTGGAACTCCTCTTTCAAGAGAGAATTGACCTAAAGTTTCACATATTCCCATCCTACCAGACCCATGGAATGGAGAGAAAGTTCATCTAAAAAATCATATGTAAAAGTTAATCATTCAGGCATACACATAAATAAAAATTCATCAAGCTGTACAATTAAGACTCGTATAATTTACTATATATAAGTTATGCCAGAATGACAATGTTCTTTTTTTTTAAAATCTGCTTGGGAATGATACACACCAACCTCCAGACAGTTGTTACCGGAGGCCAAGAGGGAATGGACTGGCTTTACCTGTATCTCTAACATTATGTTTCTTTAAAGAGACAGAGCTGAAGAACTTATGGGACAATATTAGCAGCTGTTTCATCTCAGTGGTATCTAGGTGTCTGCTTTATTATTTTCTGTATGTTTGAAATATTTCATAATCAAACATTTTTAATATTTAAAATCACCACCTGTCTGTCAGTTTGTGTGGTAGCTTGTATGTTTCTATGATGTTGGAAGCTATGCCACCGGTATTTCAAATATCAGCAGGATCACCCATGGTAGACAAGTTTCAGTGGAGCTTCCAGAGGAAGACAGACTAGGCAGAAATGCCAGGTGAGCTACTTCCAAAAATTAGCCAGTGAAAGCTCTATGGATTACAACAGAATATCGTCTGATATAGTTCTGGAAAATGAGTCCCCTAGGTTGAAAGGCACTCAGAATGCACAGTGGCCACAACAATGGACCCGAGCATACCAACAATCATGAAGATGGCACAGGACCAGGCAAATATTTATTCTGTTGTACATGGGGTCGACATGAGTCAGAGCCAACTGACAGAAACTAACAACAACAATATTAAAACAAACAAACAAAAAAACACCTTCGAGGTCCAACAATCAATGAATCAAAGAAAACCCGTTGGAGGTTACTGACCCATCTCCTTGTCTCCCCCCAGGACTGGCTGTTCAGGTAGGAATGTCTGCTGCCTGACCCAACTCTCCTCCATGCTGCACTGAGTACCTGCTCCCTCCTGCAGTGAGGGTGGTGTGATGCTATATACTCATGGTGAGGTGTGCCCTCCTCTAAGCTTGGCTCACCTGGTGTCCCATGTGACCTTCATCAATGTAAGTGCCAGTCTCAGTGCATACTCAGCTGTAGTAAAAATAAAGTTTATACACTGTCATGGATTGAACTGTGTTCCCCTAAAATGTGTGTCAACTTGGCTAGGCCATGATTCCCTATATTGTGCGATTGTCCACCATTTTGTTATCGATGTGATTTTGCTATGTGTTGTAAATCCTAACTCTGTGATGTTAAAGAGGCAGGTTTCGAGGCAGTTATGTTAATGAGGCAGGACCCAATCTACAAGTTTAGGTTGTATTTTGAGTCAATCTATTTTGAGATATAAAAGAGAGAAGCGAGCAGAAAGATGGGGGACCTCATACCACCAAGAAAGTAGTGCCAGCAGAGCGTGTCCTTTGGACCCAGAGTCCCTACGCAGAGAAGCTCCTAGACAAGGGGAAGATTGATGACAAGGACCTTCCTCCAGAGCCAACAGAGAGAGAAAGCCTTCCCCTAGAGTTGGCGCCCTGAATTCAGACTTCTAGCCTACTAGACTACGAGAGAATAAATTTGTTTGTTAAAGCCATCCACTTGTGGTATTTCTGTTATAGCAACACTAGATAGCTAAGACATACACTAATCCAAATTTAAAGAGAGTGTATGTTGGGTTCACAGTTCAGAGTACTCGTGAAAGGGTTTCTCTGACCCTGAAAGCAACCTAATATAGTGGTTAAACTCACTGGGTTAGAATCCTGGCTCTACCACTTACTAGCTGTATGCCCTTGGGCAAGTTAGTCTGTAAATCTCAATGTCCTCATCTGCAAAATAAGGATAATAGTACCTACTTATTTGCTTTTGTGTGCGTGTGTGTGAAGATTTAAGTTTGCTGAGTGGTACATAACTGTTCAATAATCATTAATTATTATCAAGTAATTAACATTTGGTTGAATTTTACTTTAAATTTCTTAGATCATAGATTAAATCTGAGGCCATGGCATTAGTAAATCTGTAGCTGGCCACCAGGCCTCAAAAGGCAAATACTTTCAACTCTGATTCAAGTAGCAAATATTATCAAACATTGTCTCAGATGCAGAAGCAGTCAAAACTCTTTTCCTGCCTTCAAGGAACCAACCTGTTTTTGTCCTTTGTGAAAGACCCCAAACTGCCAAAGCAAACCTTGAGGGAAAAGAGAACCATTGAATCTTGAGGCAGACGTATCCCGCTCAAATCTCAGAAGCTCTGGAGGGAAGGGCATCTGCCCCTCCCTCAGCAGTGGTGTTGCCACGGCAGCCTCGTTTGTTGATGTGCCAGGGTTGCTGTTTGGGACTTGTTGCTCGTAGTCCTCTGAGGAACAGCACCCTGCTGGCGGCTTTTTTAGCAATGACAAATTAAGCTGTAAAGGATGAAGACAGATAAAAGAAAATCCATTCCCTAAAGGAATATGATTTCTACTGCCTTCCAGTTGGTGCTTCTTTGTGTTGAAGCCACAGGCGTTACGTTTCTGTGTTTGAAATTCCAGATCTCCTGTGCTGTGTTCTCCAGAGAGGGCGTTTTCTCTGGTCAATCACTAAGCTGCCTCTGGTGCCTGGAATGGGGGAGAGGAGCTAACTACCCCTGAAAGTGCATTTCGCATGTGGCCTTTCCTTGGATTTAGGAGATGTACTCTTTCAGAATTTCTGCTGCCTCCATTTCATAGCCCCCCACCTTAGCTCTCCTAAGCCCCTGTTCCCTTCCACTGCTCTAAAGCTCCTGTGGCACTTACCACGGTCTGCCTTGCAGAAACCTGGGAGTTACCCTGGCCTTTCCATTCTCTTTCACCTCCACATTGGTTACCTACCTCTCGATTCTATTTTGTTCAGATGTCTCTGACATCTGTCTCCCTGAAACTGGCCATCCTTACCTGAATTACTGCAGACACCATCTCTCTGGTCTACCTACCCCTAGTTTTGTCCCCATGCAATGCTTCCTCTACTCTGCTGCCAAAATCTTTCTAAAATGTAAATCTGATGCCACCTCTCACCTTAAAATCCCTCAATGCCCCTCACCCACCCCCCAACACATACTGTTTCCAGAATAAAATGCAGACTCTTCCTTGGGGCACACAAAGTTCTTTGTGAACCATACCCAGTGCTCCAACCCCATTGCCACATCCCAACTTGCAGCCTGCACTTTGGCCATTCTGATCCCGCTGTGGTTCCCCAAACAGGCTGTGCTTTCCCACAGCCTGATGTCATCTCCTTGTTGGCCAACTCATCTGGGCTTTAATATTCAGACTGGCATCACCTCCTGGGGAAACGTGTCCTGACTCCGGCCAGAGACAGCAGCAAATGTTCCCGGTACTGCCTGCCAGAGCTTTGGAGTGGTCCAAAAAAACCCCAGAAATCTGGATTTTTATGTGAATTTCCTCCCCTCATCCTTCCCCTCCCTTGGTTATTTTTAAAGTTATTACATTTTACACTTAAAAAAAAGGTATAAATCATTGCGATAAGTCTCCCACCCACTCCAGGCCCCTAGTTCCCTATCTCCAGAGACCATTGATGTTACCATTTTCTTCTGTGTCCTTACACACACACAACCAGACACACACACACACGTGTATGCATGCACACACATGCACATACACAAGACTTGTCTTTATAGATGGTAGCCAGTTTTTGTAACATCGGTAAAAAATTACAAACAAAACCCTGAGGGTCAAACACATACATTTGCACCCCTGGGTTATAGATCACATAGGAATGTACCTCATGACCCACTGGACTGACGTTCCCTGAAGACTGGGGTTGTGCTTTGCCTTGGTATCCCCCTCGATACTTGGCACAATGCCTTGCACACAACTGGCACTCAGTAAATACACTACTCACCCATTTAAACACTTATTAAGCACCGACTCTGTGACTAACACTGGGCCTATCACAGACGGCCAAATAAACTGTGACATGGGCAACTTTGGAGAGAATACAAGGGCACAGAGTGGGGAAGTTAAGTCTTGTGCTCTGTGGAAACACACTCAAAGCCCATCTACCCACAGGTTCAAAACCTGCCTTCCTCCCGCTTTTTCCTGGTTACTTGTTGTGACAACACACGAACAAAAATAGCAGATCACGACCAGTCACCTGGCTTTCCCTAACTGGGTGTCTGCTTGTGCTGATGGCCTCACCCCGGACAGATTGCTGACACCAGCATCGCCCAGCCAGCTGTTATTCCCAGGAACGAAGTTCCTGTTTCTTGTCCTCCACCAGGCAAGGCATGCCGGGACAGGAGCAGAAAAACAGGGGCACAGGCCTGGCTTGCTGACTCTTCCTGAGGCGCTGGGCTGGGTTGGACCGGGCTGGGTTGGGCTGGCTGCTAGAACAAGTACGGCCTTTTCAAGTGTCTTCATGTTGGGATATGATTCATTGCCCAGGTGTTCTGGGGATTGCCCATAAGTTAGATTCCTTCTGCTCACTCCCCTGAACCCTCCACTACTGCATGGCCTGAAAGGACAGGGGCCTGTGTCCACAAGTTGCCTCTTACTGGCCAGTGTGCATGATGGTTGCTGGGCAGGGTTATATTTTCAGTTCACAGTAAGGTGATCCCCATTGAGGAAATGTCACAAACTTTTCACATTTCTCTCCCCACATCCTCAGAGGCAGTAATTTTCAGTTCTGTTTCCTGGGGTGATGCAATGACACGGGACAGACGGTTTTCACACGCAGCACACCGCTGGGAGAGGTTGTGAGTGATTTCCCCGGAACCACATTATAATGTCATTTCTCTCTCCTACTCAAGAGAGTATCCTGAAATGCAAGTGACTGAAACATGACATTGTTCTAAGATTCACCTTGAATTTATTCTAACTGTAGTGTGAGGTGAACTCTTACTCCCAAAACTGAGGTGGGCGAGACTTCTCATATTATGCTTTTTTTCTTTATTTCAACTTAACTTGGGCTTGGAGCCCTCATCTTTCTGGGCTGGTAAAAACCCATTGCCATCTAGTCGATTCCAACTCACAGCGACCCTACAGGACAGAGTAGAACTGCCCCATAGCGTTTCTAAGCAGCAGCTGGTGGATTTGAACCACCGACCTTTTGGTTAGCAGCGGAGCTCTTAACAGCTGTGCCACCAGGGCTCCTTTCTGGGCTGGGAGGAAATTTATATTGGTGGTAGTGGGTGGAGCGGATTCTCCCTTCCTTGGACATGCATGACAATCCGGGTTTCACAGTGCCTGAAAACTGGGGGTGAGACCCCTCTTGAGACCAAAGCCTTTGCTGATATCCCCAGGGATCCAGCCTTCAGGGCAGGAGGCTGGTGGCAGCTTCTGTTCCAAGCTTTGGCACAGGAATCTTGACTGAACTGGGAATCCTAGACCCAGGGAGTCTGACAGACACCACAAAGCCTCTCCAAAGAGTCCGGCCATGCTGCCACCTGCCCAGGCACTGCCAAGGAGCAGGTCTTGGTCTGAGATGCTTGGGGTTCACTCATCTCCAACCCCTCCTGGGGCTCCAGGCTTCCAGAAAACATAATCAGGTTTTCTGCACAAACAACTTTTGCATTCTGCCCCCAAACCAAACTTCCCTGTGGGTAGGCTAGCTTTCTGCTTGGAAGGAAGAAATAAAAAGCAGGAACAGTAAAGCCCACACTAATAGCTCAATATATTATCCTGCCACATAATTTATGTTAGAATAAGCTAATCATTCACAAATTTCAGTCCATTAACCACTTGTCATGAATTACGTGCGCCATACCTCATAGCTTATGCAACACCCCACTGCTTGCTCTAAAGTAGACTTAAAAAATGGAAGGATACTCTGTCCTCGCCTATGCTTTATCTCTTCCATTCACTGATTGTCTTTAGGGGGAGAAAAAAAAAAACACCTGCTCCCCGAGGAAGCAGTTTCTAGCCAAGATTATCAAAAAGGATGCTGCCCAATGCCCCTAGTAACCATACCAAACAGTTAATGATGAAAACAAAAGCACCAGCTTATTATAGTAACTAGGCTATTTTGATTAAAGTGGAAGCAACATTAAGACCATTTCTGTTGCTAAAAATATCTTCTCTGAATTAGCACTTGGAAACACTAATCTGACTGGGGACAGTGTCACTGAACCAGAGCTGAATGGCGTCTGATCTGAGAGGTAAGAGACAGTAATACAGTGATGGGTTTTCCAATAGTCACTGACCTTACTGTATTATTATACGGAATGCTTGGACAGGAGTGAGTCCAAGCACTTGAAATAGCAAGTTGGGAATCTGGAGGTTTGGGTTCTTCAGGATGTTTATTCCAGATGTGTATTAACTAGGGCCTCCGTGGCCAACCTCTGGACTCACTTCTACAGCTGATAGCACTGCTAGGACAGATGACCCGGCGGCTCTCAGACTTTGCTGGAAGCAATGGCTACTGTCCAGCGTAGAACCTCACTTGTCTAAAGGTTGCCCATAACGAACAGACTCTCGGCATCACTCTTACCTAAAGAAATATAAATTCAAACAAAAACCAGAGATTGGTTTTACCTGTCAGATTGACGGAGCCCTGGTGGCAAAGTCATTAAGAGCTCGACTGCTGACTAAAAGGTTTGCAGCTCGAATCCACCAGCTGCTCCTTGGAAACCCTATGGAGTAGTTCTGCTCTGTCCAATCGGGTCACTATGAGTAGGAATCCACTCAACAGCAATGCATTTGCTTGTTTGTTTTAATCAAATTGACAGTGATTAAAATATTGATCATACAAAGAGTGAGAGAGAGTGTGGTGAACCAGTAGACTCAGAAATAATTGATAAGAGTGCAAAATCAATCAGTCTGTCAGTGTGTAATTTGTCATTGTCTATTCAAATTTTAAAATGCTCATACCCTTTCTCCTAGCAGTTCAATTGCTAGGAATTTCCCATACGAATATACTCACAAATGTATGCCAAGAAAAGAAAAGTGTATGAGGATGTTTCCTGCAGAATTGGTTGTAATAGCAACAAACTGAAAAAAAGTTAAACATCCCTCAATAAGGGTCTGGTTAAATAAATTACGGGAGAGTCATAGAATGGAATTATGTTACCATTTGAAAGAATGTGGTAGATCTCACATGCTAAAGTGGAAAAAAATCTCCAAAATAAGTATTAAATAAAAAAGCAATGCATATAAAATGCTGATTCTTTTTTTCTAGAAGGATACACAAAACACTATTAACCACGGTTATTTTTCCAATGTTAGTTGCTGTTGAGCTGATTCTGACTCATGGTGACCCCGTATGTGTCGAGTAGAACTGTGTTCCATAGAGTTTTCAAGGCTGTGATTTTTCAGAAGTAGATCACCAGGCCTGTCTTCTGAGGTGTCTCTGGATGGGTTCAAACCACCGACCTTTCAGCTATTAGTCGAGTGCTTAATTGCTTGCACCACTCAGGGACTCTATTTTTCCAATAGCGTGCATATAATCTTAAAAATATATACGCAGGCTACCTGGGAAATGGTAGACCATTTTTCTTTTCCTTCTTTGTTTTTTTCTGTATTCATTTTTTTTTTCTGAGAATGAGGCTGAATGTACATAAAAGATGTCTGTAACAGATTGTATTTTACAAAAATGGCCCTACATGCCCTTCTAGAACCTTGTTACTCTCCATAAAGAAGTGGAACTTATTCCCGCCCTTGAACTTGGGTGGGACAGTGTGGCTGCCTTGACAAACAGAATGCAGAGAAAACAACACTGTGTGGCTTCTGAGGCTGGGTGACAAAAGGCCATACAGTATCCATCTGGCCGGTGTTCTGTCTTGGGATGTCACCCTTGGAACCCAGCCACCACGCTGTGAGGAATCCCAACCTAGACCCTCTGGAGAGACCCCATGGAGGGGCCCATGTGAATAGGAACTGAGGCTCCCAGATGTCTGCCGTATCAACCACCAGAGAATTTCATGAACATGCCTCCAGATGATTCTAGAGTCCAGATTTTGAATCTGCCAGCTGAGGACTCAGATATTGCGGAGTTGAGATAAGCTGTCCCCACCATGCCCTGTTTAAATCCTACCCTCCAAAATCTGTGAATATAAAAAATGATTGTTTTATGATACTAGTTTGGAGTTAATTTACTATACAGCTATAGAACTGTAACATTGTCTAACTTTTTTTTTCAAAGCAAGGTATAGAATAATATAATCTAATACATATTTTTAAATCTCTCTAAATATATATGTATGTACATATACACTGATTGTACGATCCATGCATTACAGATGACTGGGCAAATTCACACAAGTTGTTAATAACAGTTACCTCTAAGGAAGAGGATTAGGTGAGAGTGAGGTGGAAAGAGAAGAGGAGCATGGGGCATTTTTACCTTTAACTTTATTTCCTTATTACTGGACTGGACTAGTTTTCAAATAGAAGATAACACCTATATGTTTTTCTTTTAATAAAAAGAAAAAGTGCTGTCTGCAGAGCTAACTCTCACGAGGATCCATTCACTCCCCAGTTTCTTCATCTACCTAATGGGCCACAATCCACCAAACTGCTGGTATTTATGAAGCACTTTCTCTGCATCAGGCCCTTTACCGCTTGCTTTATAGTATACATTATCTGTAAATTATCTCATTTAACACCACAATCCAATAGGTAGTATTACCTCCATCTTACAGATGAGGAAATTTAGGCTCAGAAAGTTTAAACAACTTGCCCAGGGTCATAGCCAGTGAGTAGTGGAGCTAGGACTAGAACTTGGCCCTTTCTGACTCTAAACCCCACATTCTTTGTTAAGGGGTCAGATGAAATGCAGATGAGAAAGCATTCTGAACACTGTCACATGGGATACATACCCTATTAACACATGTTATTAACACATATTAACACACGTTTCCATGTGGACATATCCTACTCAACTAATTAGCATCACTTGGACTGGAACGCATGTCGTTCAGGGGGTGCTCTCTTCTTAGCACTCTCTCATCCAAGAAGTTTTATTCCCATCCCACTAATTTGCTATAAAATCATTTCTTTATAAGTACATCACAATAGTAATCTAATTTTGTTCCCAAAAATAAAAATAAAATAAAACAACACAATTTCATTCTAAATGTCTTAAGAAATTTCAACACAGGTAAACATGAACAAATAAAATGTCTCAAATAGGGCAAAGCCTTCCTAAATAAGACCCCACAAACTAGGAATTGGAAACCCTGGTGGTGTAGTGGTTAAGACCTACTGCTGCTAACCAAAAGTTTAGCACTTCAAATCCACTGGGTGCTCCTTGGAAACCCTATGGGGGCAGTTCTACTCTGTCATATAGGGTCACTATGAGTTGGAATCGACTCGACGGCAACGGGTTTGGTTTTTTGGTTTTGAATTAGGAATTTGTGGTAATTCTGTTAAACTTAGCTATAAATTACTGTGCTCTAAATTAAAGATTGCTAAAGGAAATAAATTGTGTAAGCAAGAATATTAATAACTGTAATATACTTAGAGAACAGATTTTTTTTTTTTATATTTTATTGTACTTCAGGTGAAGGCGTACAGAGCAAATAGTTTCTCATGAAACAGTAGTACACGTGTTGTTTTATGACATTGGTTAACAACCCCACAACATATTAACCCTCTAAATTCTCAACCTTTTTTTTTTTTTTGGTGAAAATACACATAGCCAAAGATACACCATTTCAAAAATTTCTACATACACAGTTCAGTGACATTGACTACGCTCTTCCAATTGTGCTGTTATTCTCACTTAAGATGAAGGCTTACAGAACAAAATAGTTTCTCATTTAACAGTTACTACAAATGTTGCCCTATGACAATGGTTAACAATCTCACATCGTATCAACAATATCCTTACTCAATCTTGTGTTCCCTATCACCAGCTTCCCTGTCCCCCTCTACCTTCTGGCCCTTGTAACTGGACTCCTGTACCTCGTTAGTCTCATTTGGTTTTACAGGACTGTCCACTCCCAGGCTGAACAGTGAACCTTGGAAGTAACTTCACCACTGAGCTAAAAGGGTGTCTGGGGGCCATACTCTCGAGGTTTCTCCAGTCTCCTTTAGGCCAGTAAATCTGGCCTTTTTTTTTTTTTTTGTGAGTTCGAATTATGCTCTACATCCTTCTCCAGCTCTGTCCAGAACCCTCTGTTGTGATCCTGGTCAGAGCAGTCAGTGGTGGTAGCCGGGCACCATCTAGCTGTGCTGGACTCAGTCTGGTGGAGGCCTTGGTAGCTGTGAACAATTAGTCCTTTGGACTAATCTTTTCCTTGTATCCTGGAGAACAGATTATTTTTAAGCACTCCTTTATTTATTGAGATGCAATTCACATAAGATTCACCATTTTAGCCATTTCAAAGGTACAGTTCAGTGGTTTACAGTATATTCACAGAGTTGTACAACGTCAAAGGACATTTCCAGCACCCCAAAAAGAAACCCTGTATCTCCCAATTCTCCCCTTCCCCATGCCCTGGCAACCACTAATCTACATTCTGTCTCTATGGATATGCCTATTCTAGACATTTCATATAAATAGAATCATACAATATGTGGCCTCTGGTATCTAGCTTCTTTCAGTTAGCATAGCGTTTTCAAGGTTCATCCACGTCGCAGTATGTTGTGATTACTTCCCTCCTTCTTATGGTTGAATACTATTCCATTGTATGGCTAAACCACATTTTGTTCATTCATCAGTTGTTGAATCTCTGAGTTATTTCCACTTTTTGGCTATTATGGATAATGCTGCTTTGAACATTCACATGCAGGTTTTTGTGCGAACATATACCTTCAAGTCTCTTGGGCTCAAGCATTTTTAAATTATGTATTCTTATTAACTAATCAAAATAATTCTTCTTCATTAAGTCAGGTTCCCTAAGAGCAGCAAAACTACTCCCTCACGACAATTCAGATTTAATAAGGAGCACTGGATGGACCTGGTCATAATAAAATGGCACTATTTCAAACACAGGTTTTTCACTAAGCCACATACACTTTTCACCACATCAGTTAATTAATGAGACACCACTTTACTGTCTCAGTCTCAAAAAGCTAGGTGTCTCTTTATCTTCCAAAACAAAGACCTTGTGTTTTAATTTGACACATGTGCAGGGATTTGAGTTTGATTAGGAATTTGGGGTGTGATTTAGAAGTCTTGCGGACACAGAACTCATGCCATGACTTACCAGTTAGGGTTTACTAAAGAAACACATCAGAGGTTAACAGATAATATCCTCGCATCAACTCCGACTCATAGTGACCCAATAGGGTTTCCAAGGCTGTAAATCTCTACAGAAGCAGCACGGCACTGCTGGTAGTTTCCAACTGCCGACCTTTTGGTTAGCTTCAACACTTTAACCACTGTGCCGCCAGGGCTCCTTTAACAGATAATAGACATTTGAAAAGTTCAATTAAAAAAATTGGCTGTATTTTTTTTAAAATCCTGGATTATATAAAAACTACTTATGTGAGAGTTTGGGCTCACATTTAAAGCCTCTACCAGTGGAATGGAGCCCTGGTGGTGCAGTGGTTAAAAGCTCGGCTGCTAACCAAAAGGTCAGCAGTTCAAATCCACCAGCCGCTCCTTAGAAACCCTATGGGGCAGTTCTGCTCTGTCCTATACGGTTGTTATGAGTCAGGATCAACTCGACCGCAACGGGTTTGGTTTTGGTTTTACCAGCAGAATATCATGCAAATAAAAACTCTCTTGCAAGGGTCTTTATCCACAACACCACTCTCCCTTCAGGGCAGTCTGACTTTTCCCCCAATGCCTGCTGCTGGCCATCTCCACAGGCCTCATCATGGTTTTTCTAAGTGTGCCCAGATGCTTCACATAAATTTATTAAGGAAACAATGAGATGCTTCTTGCTTTGATGCCACTTGCAGAGAAGAAACCACATTAACAAAAAATTGTAGATGTTTTCACCAATGGAAAATTACAGATTTGTTTGATTTCTGTCCTTGGCACTGAGTCTTGGGCTCTTCATCACTGGACAGACTTCTTTCCACTTGGCTCCTCTTGGCCAGTGTCCTGGCACACCATCAGAGGGGAGAGATAATTAGAAAGAAGTGTCTTATAGGGACAAGAAGCACTGGTAGCTTACCAGATGAGGATAAACATGGATCTTCCAACAAATTCTTGCTCAAACAGTAGCACTGTTTGTCTTCTTGCCTACGTAAATTATGTGTCATATTCACACCTTCAAACATGCACGCACCAGAAGGGCTAAAAAGAATCTTTGCTCAGTTTTCGTCCTTTTCAGGGGAACTTTTGGTCCATCTCTGGGACACAAGCAGTGACTCGACTGTGGTTAGTCCTAGAGCTTCTCTCATCTTCTTATATTGCCAGGCACACATACTGACGTGCGAATGCTTAAAAGATGTGCCAGCCTTTTTGTAAATGGATGCTTCAACTGAGGGGCTTCCTTCATCTCTCGACAGTGGGTACTGTCTGAAGCATACCACCAAACCTGGTATGAGGACAGGGCTAGAGTCCTAGGGGCCTGTCTTGGTTATCTAGTGCTGCTATAACAGAAATACCCCAAGTGGATGGCTTTAACAAAGAGAAATTTATCCTCTCATAGTCTAGCAGGCTAGAAGTCCAAATTCAGGGTGTTAGCTCCAGGGGAAGTCTGTCTCTCTCTGTCTGCTCTGGGAAAAGGTCCTTGTCATCTGGTCTAGGAGCTTCTCTGAGCAGGAACCCTGAGTCTAAAGGCCACACTATGCTCCTGGTGCTTCTTTCTTGGTGGTATGAGGTCCCCATGTCTCTCTGCTTGCTTCTCTCTTTTATATCTCAAAAGAAACGGGTTTAAGACAAAACCTAATCTTGTAGATAGAGTCCTGCCTCATTAACATAACTGCCGATAATCCCATCTCATTAACAACATAGAGATAGGATTTACAACACATAGGAAAATCACATTAGACGACAAAATGGTGGACAATCACACAATACTGGGAATCATGGCCTAGGCAAGTTGACAGATATTTTGGGGGGACACAATTCAATCCATGACAGGGCCAAAGCTAGGGTTGGAACTCCTGGCTCCTGGAACTGGGAAACAAGAAGGCTAGGGGCCGCACTCCTGGATCTTGAGGGAGGTAGAGGCTGAGGGTCTGAACTCCTGGATTTGAGAGGGTAGGGAGAGGAAGGGCCAGACTCTTACCTCTTGAATAAGAAAGTGCTGGACTCTAAGGGGAGCCCTGGTGGTGAGGTTAAGAGCTTGGCTGCTAAGTCAGCAGTTTGAATCTACCAGCCGCTACTTGGAAACCCTATGGGGGCAGTTCTACTCTGTCCTATAGGGTCGCTATGAGTCGGAATCGACTTGGTGGCAATGGGTTTGGTTTGTTTTTGGTTTGGAGTCTGAGGGCAGGAGGCCAGGAAATTGTAGTTTAGGTATCTGAGAGGCAAGTGCTTGAAATATTAGCTCCAGGGTCACAGAAGAATGTCATGAGAACTCCAGATTCCCAAAGGGCAGGGGAAAATCCAGGCTGCCCATACTTTGATCCTTCCATTGAGGAACAGAGTTTTTAATTTCTGTGGAATCCAGATTTTCTGGAGCCATCTGGGTGGAAAAATGGCCCACCCAAATTATCGTCCCAAAATAATTTTTGAACTTAAAAATTCCAGCTGAAGCAGGTTTAAAAGTTATCTTTAAGTCAAACAATAGTTCCACTTAATTAGAAAAAACGTTTGCCTTGGGCATTGTACTCTTTTAAAGAGTTATCTGTGTTGTAAGTTTCGACAAAGAGAAACACCAAAGGTCAGACTAGAAGCTGTGCTTTCAGGTCAATCCGTAATTAATTTAATAGTTCTTCACGAAAATGCTGTATGGAATCCTGCATGATCATAAATTGTTTTATCAACTCCATTCTTGCCCTGTTTCCATGGCAATGTATAATTATTAGTGATGAGAATGGGCATAAGAATCTTTGAAAGTTCTTTCTTCTTTGGAACATTTTTGACTCTGTAGCAGGAAATGTCACCCCAATTTGCAAACAGTATATTAAAAATTTCAATCAACTAAAAAAAAAAAAAAAAAAAAGATGTGCCAGGCACTATTCCAGATGCTGGGGATATAGCAGGAGACAAAACAGTCCTGCCTTCATGGAGCTTTCTTTTTATCATGGAGAAGACAGACCACAATAAAAGAAAATCAGAAAATATGGAGTATGTTAGATGGTGACAAGTACAATAAGAAACTAAAACAGAGAAGAGAGTCAGGGACTTCTGGGAAGGAGGGAGAAGGGGTTGGTTGCAATCAGAAAAGAGATATCAGGGTAGGCCTCACTGACACCCAAGTAAAGACATTAGGAGGGAAGGGGGAAGCACATTAAATGGTGTTGTGAGTGAAGAACATACCAGGCAGAGGAAACGGAAGTACAAAGGCCCTGAGGCAGTGATGTGCCTCTGTATGTGGAACAGCAAGGACTGTATGGCTAAACAGAGGGGCGAGGGGAGGACAGCAGGAGACAAGATCAGCAGGGCAGAACTTGTTGACCTCTGTGATGCCTGTGGCTCCCACCTGGAGTGAAACAGAAAGTTGGGACAAAGGGAGACAAAATCTGACTTATGTTTCAACAGGATGGCTCTGGCTGCTGTGCTGAGAATGTACTGAAGAGGGGTGAGGGTGAGAATAGAGAAAACAGGAGGCAACTGCAATACTCCAAGGTAGTAGTAGTAGAGGGGTGAGAAGAGGTTAGATTCTAGAAAGTGGACCCAAAATGGTTTGCTGACAGATTGGCTGTGGGTGTGAAAGAAAAAAGTTAGTGCATTTGGCATGAGCAACTGGAAAAATGAAGCTGCCTTTTTCTGAAACTTAGAAAACTTTAGAAGGAGGAAGTTTGGGGTCATGGGCGATGGAAGCTTGGTTTGGGGCATATTAAGTTTGTGATGTCTGTTACACCCTAACTGGAGACGTCAGCAGGAAGTTGGATATGTTGTTGTTATGTTAGGTGTCGTCGAGTTGGTCCTGACTCATAACGACCCTATGAACAACAGAATGAAACACTGCCTGGTCCTGCGCCATCCTCACAATTGTTATTATGCTTGAGCCCATTGTTGCAGAGATTGTGTCAATACTTCTCCTTGAGGGTCTTCCTCTTTTTCCCTGACTCTCTACTTTACCAAGCATGATGTCCTTCTCAAGGGACTGATCTCTCCTGAAAACATGTCCAAAGTATGTAAAAGACAGAGTCTTGCCATCCTTGCTTCTAAGGAGCCTTCTGGCTGCACTTCTTCCAAGACAGATTTGTTCATTCTTCTGGCGATCCATGGTATATTCAATATTCTTCACCAACACCATAATTCAAAGGCATCAATTCTTCTCTGGTCTTCCTTATTCATTGTCCAGCTTTCACATGCATATGAGGCAACTGAAAACACCATGGCTTGGGTCATGTGCACTTTAGACCTTAAAGTGACATCTTTGCTTTTTAACACTTTAAAGAGGTCTTTTGCAGTAGATTTGCCCAATGCAATGTGTCATTTGACTTCTTGACTGCTGCTTCCGTGGGCGTTGATTGTGGACCCAAGTAAAATGAAATCCTTGACAACTTCAATCATTTCTCTGTTTATCATGCTGTTGCTTACTGGTCCAGTTGTTGATGAATCTTCCAATCCTGGTGCTGCATTCTTCTTCATATAGTCCAGCTTCTCTGACTATTTGCTCAGCATACAGATTGAATAGGTATAGATACAACCCCGACTCACACTTTTCCTTATTTTAAACCAGGCAGGATCGCCTTGTTCTGTTCCAAGACTGCCTCTTGGTCTATGTATAGGTTCCTCATGAGCACAATTAAGTGTTCTGGAATTCCCATTCTTCACAATGTTATCCATAATTTGTTATGATCCACACAGTCGAATGCCTTTGCATAGGTAAACATCTTTCTGGTATTCTTTGCTTTCAGCCAAGATCCATCTGACATCAGCAATAATATCCCTTGTTCCACATTCTCTTCTGAATCCAGCTTGAATTTCTGGCAGTTCCCTGTCGATGTACTGTTGCAACCGCTTTTGAATGATCTTCAGAAAAATTTTACTTGTGTGTGATATTAATGATATTATCAAATAATCTCAGCATTCTGTTGGATCACTTTTCTTTGGAATGGGCATAAATATGAATCTCTTCCAGTCGGTTGGTCAGGTAGCTGTCTTCCAAATTTCTTGACAGACGAGTGAGCGCTTCCAGCACTGGATCCATTTGTTGAAACATCTCAACTGGTATTCCATCAATTCCTGGAGGCTTGTTTTCTGCCAATGCCTTCAGTGCAGCTTGGACTTCTTCCTTCAGTACTACTGGATCTTGATCATATGCTATCTCCTGAAATGGTTGTACATGGATCAATTTTTTTCGACACAGTGACTCTGTATTTCTTCCATCTTCTTTTGATGCTTCTTGTGTCTTTTAATATTTTCCCCGTAGAATCCTTCAGTAGTGCTACTTGAGGCTTGAATTTTTTCTTCAGTTCTTTCAGCTTGAAAAATGCTGAGCGTGTTCTTCCCTTTTGGTTGTCTATCTCTAAGTCTTTGCACATTTCATTATAATACTTTGTCTTCTCGAGCCACCCTTTGAAATCTTCTGTTCAGCTCTTTTACTTCATTGTTTCTTCCATTTGCTTTAGCTATTTGACATTCAAGGGCAAGTTTCAGAGTCTCTTCTGACATTCATTTTGGTCTTTTCTTTCTTTCTTGTCTTTTTAATGACCTCTTGCTTTCTTCATGTATGATGTCTGTGGTGTCATTCCACAACTCGTATAGTCCTCAGTTATTAGTGTTCAGTGTGTCAGATCTGTTCTTGTGATGGTCTCTAAATTCAGGCAGAATATGCTGAAGGTCACACTTTGGCTCTTGTAAACTTTTTCTAATTTTCTTCAGCTTCAACTTGAACTTGCATATGAGCAACTGATGGTCTGTTCCACAAATGGCCCCTGCCTTGTTCTGACTGATGATATTGAGCTTTTCCATAATCTCTTTCCACAGAGGTAGTCAATTTGTTTCGTGTGTATTCCATCTGGCGAGGTCTACATGTATGGTCACTGTTTATGTTGCTGAAAAAAAGTATTTGCAATGAAGAAGTCATTGGTCTTGCAAAATTCTATCATGCAGTCTCCAGTGTCATGTCTATCACCAAGGCCATATTTTCCAATTACTGTTCCTTCTTCGTTTCCAACTTTCTCATTCCAATCACCAGTAATTATCAATACATTTTGATTCCATGTTTGATCAACTTCAGGCCGCAGAAGTTGGTAAAAATCTTCAGTTTCCTCATCTTTGGCATTAGTGGTTGGTGCATAAATTTGAATAATATCTTATTAACTGATCTTCCTCGTAGGCATATGGACATTATCCTATCACTGACAGTGTTGTACTTCAGGATAGATCTTAAAATGTTCTTTTGGACAATTAATGCAATGCCATTTCTCTTCAATTTGTCATTCCTGGCATAGTATACCATACGATTATCCAACTCAAAATGGCCAATACCCGTCCATTTCAGCTCACTAATACCTAGGATATTGATGTTTATGTGTTCCATTTCATTTTCGACAACTTCCAGTTTTACTAGATTCATACTTCATACATTTCATGTTCGGATTATTAATGGATGTTTGCAGTTGTTTCTTCTCATTTTGAGTAGTGCCACATCAGCAAATGAAGGTCCCATAAGCTTGACTCCATCCACATCATTAAGGTCCACTCTACTTTGAGGAGGCAGCTCTTCCCCAATCATATTTTGAGTGCCTTCCAACCTGAGGGGCTCATCTTCCAGCACTATATCAGACAACATTTCGCTGCTGTTCATAAGGCTTTCACTGGCTATTTTTTTCAGAAGTAGATCGTCAGGTCCTTCTTCCTAGCCTGTCTTGGTCTGGAAGCTCAGCTGAAACCTGTCCAGCATGCGTGACCCTGCTGGTATTTGAAATACCGCTGCCGTAGCTTCCAGCATCACAGCAATAAGCAAGCCACCACATTCTGACACACAGACGTGTGGGGTTGGATATGAGTCTGTAGTTCAGGGGAAAGGCCTAAACTGAATATAACTATGGGGGTTTTGTCAGCTTATAGATGGTATGAGACATGGGAGTGGTTGAGATCTCCAAGGGAGAAAACTAGATAGAAAAGAGGTCTAGGACTGAGCCTTGAGCTTCAGGGAACTGCAGGAATGAGCAAAGGAGACTGAGGAGGAGTAGAGAGTGCGGTGTCCTGAAAGCCAAGTGCAGGAAGTATTTCTAGGAGAGAGTGGTGGCTAACTGTATGTATATGCATACATGTATTATATTTATATATATGTACACCTTGAAACACACTATACATATATACATAATACTACTGAATTTTATATCAATAGTATACTACATACAAATTCTACATAAACTATTCTATAACTTTATTTTTTTCCCACTACATCCATTGGGACTAGTATTCCATGGCAATAATATACGACTGCTCTATTTGTTTTAATGCTTGCATAGTATTTCACTGTATAAATGTATCATAATTAACATTGAACCTACTGAAAAATATTAGTTTTTCCCAATTACATAATTTTAAATTAGACAGCAATGGACATCTTGTGCATTCATGCTTTCACACTTGTGTAAATCCCTAGAAGTAGGATTGATGTATGTGAGTGAACCTAAACACCTTCCTGGGGCAGCACCCATCATCTGAGTCGTACTGAGTATGAAACAGCCACTGACGTCAAGGAAGAACTACTGGAAGGTCATCCCAGGTAGACTCTGTAGGGATCCTCTGAACAAAGAAAGACATAGGCAGCCTAGATAATTTGTGTTAGAAACCCAGCAGAGGTATGGGTCAATTCAGAAAAGTCCATGACAGGAAGAAATCTGCCAGTACTAGCTCTTAGCCTGACATATTGTGCTGGATCTGACTTCTGAGCCTACAAACCATGCCATTTCCATGCAGAACAGAACAACTCTTCCAGGCTAGTGGACACCAGCAGAGCCACTTAGAGCTTATTGCATCAAAGCAAATACCATCCACGGCTAGGTGGCTGCAGACCAAGGCAGATGTGTCTTTCTGTGAAACGACTGTAATTAAGTCCAGATCTTTGCACTTTATTTTTGCTGGCTGGATTTGTCATTTTGCTGTTAGAACAAGCCTACTACATACCTCAGATTGTTTTCCCTTGACTTTGTCATCCTGAGCAAATGCATGACTCTGTCACCTGTCTGGGCACATACTGAGTCTTTGTCAGATGGTGTCAGCACGTCCTGCATACTCAATGGCAACCTTGAACATAGTATCTCTCGACTGCCATGAAAATGGCTGATAGGCTCCACCATCTTCAGAGGCATTAAGCAACGATATAATTTAGTCACACAAATCTTTAAATGCAGGAAAATGTATTCTGATACCTTTGATTCAGAAGAAAACAAGGAAAATAAAAAAAAAAAAGCCATGCTGTAGGTTCTTCTTATTCCCACCTCTGGTTGGGCTATAACACAGCACTAAACCAGGATTCAGGACCCACCTTCGGTGCTTCAGCCCACGGAAATGTAGGTGATTGACCCATATCCAAGGAGAATTATTCCCCTAAACCTGGTACTTAGACATTGAGAGAGGCCCACGAGACTGTATCTGATAGTCTAAAGTTGTAAAATTTTAGAACTGTATGATCTGGCTTTCTGCTCCTCAGTTTCTGCAGGACATGGGCCTTCACCCTTTACCATGATGGAGTCTCAAACCCTAAACACACTGGTTAAGCTGCCGAGACTGTTTCCTCCCCCTTCTGCTCCATGAGTGATGCCAGTCCAGCCAGGTCAACGGGGAAGATTTTCATGTATCGTGGCTGAGATAAAAGCCATTTTATCCCAGGGATACAGCAGGTAGAAGGCAGTCTATAGCATTCATGCCAAGTCCCACTGCCCAATAACTGCAGTTTATACTTTATCATGAGGTAACTGCCTCCAGACACATAAGCCCTGCAAGTTGTCTAAAATCAGAGCCTGGGAGTGAAGGCCACCTCCTCTTTCTCCCCAGACAGCTCTCAGAACGCCATGTAGTAGTGCTCCATGGTGCTGACGATGTCACTCTGGTCCTCCAGGAGCTCTAGCACCTGCCGCAGCACAGCTTCGCTCAGGCCTGGGCTGAGGCTCAGGCGAGCACAGGCCAAGATGTGCAGGAAGTGGCAGCCCTTCTCCACGTCTGCAGGAAAAGAGGCAGGTGGCCAAGCTGAAGCATGCCTGTCGGGCCCTCCTCTCTGTCCTTCCACCCCCGCCACACCCCCCACAGCCCCCCAAGTGGAAGCGTTGTTAGCTCCTTGCTATTCAAAGTGTGGACTGAGGACCGGCAGCATCAGCATCACCTGGGAGCTTGTTTTAAAATGCAGAATCTTAGGCCCTCCTCATGTCTCCTGAATCAGAATGTGCATGTTAACAAGCTCCTCAGACGATTCCTGTGCACACTGAAGTTGAGACACACCAGCCTAGATTATCAGCAAAAACACAACAGAAACAAACAAGTACACCCATTCTTGGTCTCATTTCACCCCAGTCACTGTTTAGGACTCAGATCTTTAACCTCCAAAGAATCCCAATCAATGATTTTATATCTAGTGGGTTTTTAGCCCTTGATCATCTTTTTCTCTAATGCAGTGCCATGTATAAGTGCATCTATTCAGTGTTGACCCCTAGCTTCCCACGTGGGAGGATTCACAGCAGAGCAGGGTGACAGTGGCTCCATCATCTTTTCTGTAAGTCCTGATCTGATGGGGCCACCACAGAGACAAAGGGATCCCTACCTTTGGCCTGTTCTCATTCCTGTCATTCGGCTAAGATGTCTTGCCTGTGTTGGATGGGTCCTAAAATCCTCTTACCTTCTACCTAACACTAAGACCATGTGGTTTACAGTGATACAAATTCAGGGTTTAGTAACTTTTTCCTGATGTTGTTCTTGTGTGCCATTGAGTCGATTCTGACTCATAGCGACCCTATAGCACAGAGTACAACTGCCCCATAGGGTTTCCAAGGAGTGGCTGGTGGATTCAAACTACTGACCTTTTGGTTAGCAGCCTAAGCTCTTAACAGCTTCACCACCAGGGCTCCAACTTTTTCCTAGTTGATGTCAATGATTTAGGCACTAATATTTACTTACGGTTGTGATCATTAGTGGGTCATGAAATCAGTTTAGTGGGTTGTGGTTTACCTTTTTTATCCTTACCAAACAGATTTAAACAGAAAAATACTGAATGTATTGCATTATATTTAGGAAAAGCATTGTATTTTGAAATTTTTAGTTCAATTATATATATATATATGCATATTACTTGTGGAATATAATTATTAATCTATTAGGTCATGATGTGAAATGTATTCTAACTCTGAGTAAAAGTCAAACCTGATTCCTAAATAGAAGCCCTCCAAGTCTCCACACTTTAAAGCTCTGTGGCAGGGCCAGGCTTGGGCTCTCACCATTGCAAACCTAGCACCTTGCCCACAAAAGCTGCTCAAGATAAGTCACACAATGTTATATTCAGATGCTCAAAGAGGTATTGTGGTGTTGGGCAAAGCATGGTTTGGGATTCAGTGGACCTTTGTGGCCTTGGGCAGGTCATACTATGCCCGAACCTCAGTTTTCTCACGTAGGGGAGGTGGTCTGAGTTCCCTTCCAGCTCTAAGGTTCACAGGCAGTAGTCTCAGGCTAAGAAGATCTGCTAAATTCTGACCTCTAGTGGCTACGTCAACTCATTATTCCTCCTGATTGGGGTTACTGTTAGAAAACTTGCCACCGCCAGTGGTCTCCACATTTACAGGGTTTTTCTTCGGCATTCATCCAGTAAAGATGAATAATGTGTGTAGTGCTCCGTGAGGGGAGGCAAGTAGAGAGCCACACAGGTGGAGGGCTGCTTCTGGAGTCAGACTTGAATTCAAGTCCTGACTCTGAGACTGGGGCAAATTACTTCAATTCTCTCAGTCTGTTTTCTCCCCTTAAGACAGGGTGCTTGTGTGGATGAAATAAGACCCTGGTAGGTACTTCTTACATGGTGGATTTAATATGATTATATCATAATATCCAGCAGCTTCAACTACAGCAGCTGGCCAGGGTAGCATCCCTTCTAGACCCAGGCTGATCTCTGCCAGGGACAGACAGGAGGGCATGGCATGATCTATAAGCACCCCTGGGTTTCTCTCTTTCTCTCTCAATTAGACTCCAATGGACTTATGTTTTGGGAGTGCCTTGAGGATGGTCCCTTCTGAATTTGGAGTAGACAGTAAGGCAGATTTCCCATTCCCCCAGAGGGAAGTAAATTGCTGGCTAAGCTTCTCCGCTCCTTGGTAGCTGGGGAATGGGACTGGGATACAGCCCCCAGAAATGTCCTGTCCGCTTAGCCTCACTGTTTACTAACTCTGGCCATAATAACAGGCTTCACCTGATTATAACTACGGGTGGTGGAAGCAGTTTCTCTCTGACTCCCAACACAATGATTTCATCAACGCCATCTCAACGTGCTTCTTCCCTCGGTGTTATTGAGAGTCATGGCCTCCCAGCTTAGCCTTGTTTCTGCTGAAGGTCCTTGTCCAACAGAGATTTCTTATACAACCATTTGAAATTCCAGCTTAGCAAATGACCACGCCCCTGGAATATCAGAGGGAAATCTGGTAATGTGTGCAGCCAAAGGCCTCCGGGACACAACTGGATTCACAGAGGGGTAAAATATTATTTTATAGCTCCAGGCTGCATCCCTAACCTTGACCAGATATCTGGTCCCCAAACTGACAAACTATGTTTTACGACCTTCCAGGAATGAGTGTGGATGTTTTTATACCCTCAGACTCAAATGCTGAACCTGCCTTCAAGGGTGTTCCTGCCTGGCAGGGGGCTACCAGTATCACCTTGGCATAAAAGATCAGTCTGTATACTTCCATTTTAACCCTAAGCCACCACAGATTTTCTTTTCCAAAATCCCCTGGATTTTCCACAAGACATCAAATCCTGGCCACTGGATGACCAAAAAATAGCAATGGGGAAAAAAAAAAAAAATCAAAGACAGTTTCTTTAAATAGCCTAAAGCCACAAATAACCAAAAACACTGAGCCTGCTTTTGTTTTGACCTCCCCTTTTTTCCTTCAGTTTTCTATTCAGAAACGTCATAGAAATTACTGTTCCTTTCCATCCTATTTGAATCTGAGTATCTACTTCCAGTGAAGGATTCGAGATTTTCAAAGCCACAAGTCTGCTTCGAGGTCATTCCCTGCCCCCTCAGCCTAAAGCAGAGGATACCCATGTAATCGATTCATTTCTTACCTGATGGATTGGAGCAGGCAGAGAAGGCTGCAGCAGGCTGGGATTTCCCACGCAGGTGAAGCTGTCTGGGGTTAGGATTGTCATCAACCAGTTATTGCCCTAAGCAGGTTACTATTATCATCTCAATCAATCATACCTAAACCAAAACTGAACCTGTTGCTATAGAGTCAAGATGGAGTAGAACTGCCCCATAGGGTTTCCAAGCAGCAGCTGATGAATTCGAACTGTCCAGCTTTTGGTTAGCAGCCAGCCGAACTCTTAACCACTGCTCCACCAGGGCTCCTAATCATACCTACTGATATATAATAATGCACGTCTTCGGTCAGACTCTTCAGCTTACAAGTACTAGAAACCGAGTCAAACTAGCTAAAAAAAAAGAGAGGGGGCTTTTTTCCCCAATACGCAGTGTTGTCTCATAGATTCCATGGACATCTGGACTTCTCAGAGCAGTAGAACCAAGAAGTATCAAATCATCACGAACACCAGCAGTAGTCCCCATCTCTTATATATCTGCTTATAGTGCTGTGTGTCTGTTTAATTCTCCTCTGACACAGACTGGTTTTCTCTGCTTCTCCATTCACACAGCAGGAGCCCCACACTGCTCAAGTGTTCACCAGTCTCTCATTTCCAGACCCGCTAAGGCTCTCTGGCAGCCTCTGTAGTCCAATACCCGATCCACCGGATGAAAAATTGGATTGGGCAGGTATGGGTCATGTGCCCGCCCTGATCTCATCTGTTATCATGGGGTGGAGTCATGTAGTACAAATGCGGCTATCATGAACCAACCCATTTGTTGGGGGGATTAATTCTCAAAGAGGGTGGGTCTTAGCTGGCCACGCACCCTAAAATGCAGTCACAGATTGTTTATTTTTTCAAGGACTTCATTCATTCATTTACTCACTATTTGTGACCTTACCAACATTTGTCAACCACTCTGCTAGGAACTGGGGATACAATAGGGAGCAAATCAGGCAAGGTCCTTGATCTTAGGGAGTTTAACAGCTGATAGGGAAGATACTTTTTTTTTTTTTTTTTGCCATTGAAAACCCTGCGGAGCACAGTTTTACTCTGACACACATGGGGTCACCATGAGTCGAAATCGACTGGATGGCAACTGTTTTTTTAAAACATTATTATAATTAATTTCACTCTGATGGCCCACACTGACCATTTTTTTCTTGCCAACCTGGCCATGCCCATATTCAGCCCCAGCTCCTCCTGGGGATTCAGAAATGAACATGACAAAGTGCTTACTAAGTGCCACGTGGAGCTTAAATAAATGAACAAAACCCTTACAAATTGTTGTTGTGTGCCATTGAGTCAATTCTGGCTCCTAGTGACCCCATAGGACAGAGCAGACCTGCCCCATAGGGTTTCCTAGGCTGCAATCTTTTTTTTTTTAATTGTACTTTAGATTAAGTTTTACCGAACAAATAGTTTCTCATTAAACAGTTAGTACACATATTATTTTATGACAATGGTTAACAACCCCATGATATGTCATCACTGTCCGTTCTCAACCTTGGGTTCCCTATTACCACCTTTCCTGTCTCCTCCTGCCTTCTACTCCTTATTCCTGGACTGTTGTGCCCTATTAGTCTCGTTTTTTTTAAGGGGCTGTCTAATCTTTGGCTGGACGGTGAACCTCGGGAGTGACTTCATTACCGAGCTAAAAGGGTGTCCGGGGCCATACTCTCAGGGTTTCTCCAGTCTCTGTCAGACCAGTAAGTCTGGTCTTTTTTTGTGAGGTAGAATTTTGTTCTACATTTTTCTCCAGCTCTGTCCGGGACCCTCTGTTGTGATCCTGGTCAGAGCAGTCAGTGGTGGCAGCCAGGCACCATCTAGTTGTACTGGACTCAGTTGATACATATTATTTTTAAAGTCACACAAATAATTACAAAATTATAATTATGGCACTGGTTGTCGAGGAGTGTGGGGGGCATACCCTAAAGTATTAGTGATGGTGATCTCTGGGAGTGGGAATATAAGTTTTTATTTTGAAAAATTAATTTCTTTAAGAGAAATGAAGTTCTGATACATGCTGTAAAATGGAAGAATCTTGAAAACATTATGCTGAGTGAATTAAGTCAGACACGAAAAGACATATATTGTATGATCTCCCTTATATGAAATATGGAGAATAGGCAAATGCATAAAGACAAAAGTAGACTAGTGGTTACTAGACGCTGCAGGGAGAGAGGAATGGGGAATTATTACTTAATGGGTACAGAGCTTCTGTTTGGGGTGATGAGTTTTGGAAATAGCGGTGCTGGCTGTACAACATTGTGAATGTAGTTAATGTAATACTTTCTATTAAGTGTACACCTTTCTATACATTAAAAGTAAGGCATTTATTACATGGGCTGAAAGCAATGTTTTCCGAATCATCTTTTATTTCAGTTTTTTAGCCTTGCCTGGATAATGTCACTTACAAGCTCACTACGACAAAGGTGCACTTACATGCACATAGCTTCAAAGTCTAAAAGATAGTTTACGTTTTTGTTTTGTTTTTTTTTTCCCTTACTTTTCTGGAGTTCTTGATCTTTAATTTTTTTTTTTTTTTTTTTTTTTTTTTTTTGAGGGGCAATAGCTGAATAGATAACTTCTTGGGAAGCATATTAAGAGGTTTGAACTCCACCTCCAGCCTCCCCTCCCGAGGCTGGGCTGACATCATATAGTGGGTCTTGCTGCCCTGGCTAGCCCCCACGCAGGAGTTATCTCATCAGTGAAACCTGTCAATAGGTGTGGCCTGGAGCCCATCTATGAATACCAATGCCTCCAATCACCAGGGAAATTCCAAGAGTTTAGAGATTACCTCCCAAGAACCAGGGAGAAGAACCAAATCATTTATGTAAAGTAATTCCTTACTCCACAGGCCACTTCCTGGTCTTTGGCCATTGCTCCTTTTAGGTGCCTAACATTTGGAGGATTATTATTCCCCCCCCCCTTAATTTATCACTCCTTGGAGCGCTGGCGGCGCAGTGGTTAAGAGATTGGCTGCTAACCAAAAGGTCGGCAGTTCGAATCCACCAGCCACTCCTTGGAAACCTTATAGGGCAGTTCTACTCTGTGCTATAGGGTCACTATGAGTCAGAATCAACTTGACAGCAAGAGGTTTGGTTTGGTTTCTGATAGTCGATAAAGTTGCATTCAACGTTAAGCCCAATTTTGCCACAACCCACCCCATCAGGCCCTTAGTAAAGGCTTAGTTACAGTTTCTTGCTTAGGAACCATCCTCTGATTCTGCTACTTGAAGTTGCTGCCCTTGTCCTGGGACAACTGCATCACATCAGAAAAAAGAAAACTGAGGTGAGGTGGGGGAAAATTTTTTTTTTAAACTTTAAGTGATATGGGGATGAATCAGATAGTAACACCAGCCTTCTCCTCCTCTCCCTTTTCCCTGATCCACCAGAAAAATGGGAGAAATCAATCCACTGGGGATCTTCTCTCGGCCCCCCTCATGTTGAGTGTGAGCACATACTTGTGAAGACATGTAAGCCTGCCCTTCATGCCTTTATATCCCACTGTTTTAGACAACCAATGTTTCAATTGCCCATTCCAATTCTCCATCAAGCCATTCCTCTGAGGATCAAAATGTGTCCCTTGGTCTGAAGAAATGTAACTCAGGGGGTCCAATTTGGTACAGTATCTTCTGTTAGCCTTCTTTTATAGTACTGAGCATTTGCCTCTACCACTGAGTAAGCAAAGCCCAGTTTTGAGTGTCTATTCCTATCAGAATTCATTCGCAGTCTCCAGGGGCAACCGGCATCAGTCCAAATTGTCAGCTCTGTGCAGGGCCTTCCCCTGGAGGAATCTGCCCCATAGCAATTTCAGCCTTTGTCTCTCTTGCTGGCATTTTGTGCTTCAGCAGGTATAAGAGGAATATGTCTAGATTTAGCCCATCTCTGCATTGCATCTCACGGACCCACGTGGCCATCTCAAGTGAGCATACCTGGCTGTCTACTCAACTGCTCCAATTAACTTCCAATGCTGCAAGGGTGTTCTTGTGATAGGCACAGACATGTTCTATTTTAATGCACTCCTCCAATTCCCATAGTGATTTCCTTAGGGTTGTGTCCCAAACAGGTATCCCTATACTAGTCCAGTTTTCCATTGCCTTTTTGTCTGACCCTATGGCTAGGACATTGATCATCATTCATGAGTCGGTAATACTAGAACACAGGGGCAAAGAGCTTGCAATTCAGCCCACCTGGTTTGTTTTTACCTTCATTGATCAGCATGGCCACTTCTCCAACAGGATGCTGTCTGTTCACCTTGGAACTACCATTCATAAACCAAGCAGCTTTTTGGCCAATCGAGAGCTGTTTATAGGGTACCACCCAAGTGGCAAGAGGGTCTGGTAGTTCCTCAGGTGGTTCCAAAGTCAGTCATAAGTGGGGGAAAAAAAAAAAAGCTTCTGCTCATGAGAGCCTCCTTGCATTCCCCTGGTAGCATATTCTTGTATAAATCACTTCCATTTTATTATGGAATGCTTCTGGGCATCACCCTCCCTATTAGAATGTTTCCTGTTATCACCCATGATATTATGGAGAGTTTCATTCAATATTATTCTACATCCTCCAGTCACAGTGGCAGTCTCAATCAAAGTCCAATATCCAGCTGGTAACCATCTCTTAAATGAATATTTCCTGACCAAAATCAAAGCGGTCATGGCTGGGTGGTGCTCACAGGCTTTTGCCATAAGCCCCAGGCTACACTCCACACGGGGCTACTGTACAGAGAATTTGTCCATACCAGCACTCCAGTTTCTAGTCTATATTGTCTGAAATTAATGACCTGTGTGGGCTTAGGCAATCTTACTGATTCCCATTTAGCATGTCCAATTACTATTGTCTAAAGGGCGGATTTACATGCCTTCTGTTTTACATACTAGGTAGGGGAAAATTCCGCAGTCAGACACAGTATTAACCCCCATCATAAGTTCAAGTAAAGGCTTTATTTATCCCATCAATTGTTGCATTCCTATATTTTCCCAATCATGGTTACATAATGAGACCCCAGTAAAAAGCTCTGGACACTGAAGCTCCGGGATGTTCCTGCTATGTACTGCTATGGTTGCTTACGGTAAAGAGCTGACATACTTTAAGGAAAGAAAAAGAGCTAGCCAAAAGATTTTCTGCCCTGTTTGAAGACAGCTGTAAACTGAGAGAAGATTGGGCTGACTACACAAGCCCGTGAAGCCCTGATGGCGCAGTGGTTAAGAGCTCAGCTGCTAACCAAAAGGTCGGCAGTTTGAATCCACCAGCTGCTCCTTGGAAACCCCATGGGGCAGTTCTACTCTGTCCTATACAGTGCCTGTGAGTTGGAATTGACTCGGTGGCAACGGGTTTGGTTTTTTTTTTTATGATGATGGAGGCCAGTACTCTGACGTTGCAAACTCTGTGCTTGGCAGCATTTAATAAAAACCTGAACAGGTCTTCACTTGAGGATACAGTCGACCTTCTTGAAGACAAAGAAGTGAACCCCTGCAAGGACAGACACAGTCACTCAAAGATGCATCAACATCTTTCCAAGTGACTGATGCAAAAAACATCTTAAAAGCATCTGAGAATGATGTAGAAAACTTCAGAAGGAAGTAATGAATGAAAACACTCATCACCAAAACCAAAACTAAACCCACTACCATTGAGTTGATTCTGACTCCTAGCAACCCTATAGGACAGAGCAGAATTGCCTCATAGGGTTTCCATGGCTGTAAATCTTTATGGAAGCAGACTGTCACATCTTTCTCCCGTGGAGTGGCTGATGGGTTCAAACCACCGATCCTTCAGTTAACAACCGAGCACTTTAACCGCTGTGCCACCAGGGCTCCTTTCACACTCATTTCCAGGTTAAGTCTAAAACTGCTTACCCAGGAAACTTCAGGATGCAAGCAAAGAGTGTGAGAATCAAAGGAACAGAAAACAAATGCTTGAGAATTCAAATGGGTGAATGAAACAGGCTGTGAGTGAGAAAGAGAGCCAGTTAACATCTTTGACTTAAACCATGCTGAAGACTACGTAAGACTATATTGCCTGCTCTCTTTACAGAGCAGTTCAAGGATGATGGCAACTTGGCATTAGACACCAAGAGTCAATCAGAAAATGGAGAACATCCAGTCCATCAGTCAGATGTTGATTTGAAGAGACTCATTGAGGCTGTTAACGTCAACCTTTCCTTTAAACAGCTTGAAGAAGAACAAGAAATCTTCCAAAAATTCTATGAAGAAAAACAAATTAATGAGAAGTTTACAAAACAAATAAAAAGTTTCCAGAGCAAGCGTCTTTGCGCTCAGCAAAACCACAGCTTGAAAATGAGACTCAGAAGCTTTAGCTGCAACTACAAATAGTGCCTCAACTACAGCAAGACCACGTAATGCAACCCGAGAATCAATAAAGGAGGAAATTCACTACTTAGAAATCGAGAAGAAACTTTCCAAGGTGTATAGAAACATGAGCCACATACATCAGAAGCTCCATCTCTCCAGGAAGACGGCCCAAGACCGGGACAAAGAATCAGAAAGAACACTTCCTTCTATCAAAACCAGATTATCTTCCATGAGAAGAAAGCTCAAGAAAGTTAGCAGGCAGCTCTGTTATCTGAGAGAAAGTGCAATGAGTTAAGAAAATGATTACAAAGACAAATACTGGTTCAAACAGAGTTGAAATTCTAATTTTCCCCAGTGGCCCATCTGTCCCTGCTGTTCCGTGTGCAACCCACAGAGGTCCAGAGGTATCAGGGGATCCTCTGGTTCATCAAGTCCCCAAGGAAGTTGGAGGGTTAAGCTGTGAGGGCTCAGGGATGCACGGTGACATGCAGGTTTGATTCAGCTTTCACAGCAGCTGAACATCCACACCCACAGCAAGACATTTGCCTGTGTTTTCTCTCTTTAAAAGTAATTTTGATTTGTCTCTTTTTAGTTTAACTGCTGTAACTTAATCAATGCAACAACTGCTCTTATTGAAGTTTGATAGCATAATTCCTAAGACAGTATTTTTCAAATATAGATTAGTTTAACAGAATTCTTTCCACTTCATTGGACACCCTAGAATTAGATAGTATAAGTACTGTAGTTTGATTGAAATAAAAGGTCCACTATTAATTCAACCACCATTGAAATCTGACATGGATAGAGACCATTTCTGGATGCTCTGAGCTGTTGGAGCCCTGGTGGCACAACGGTTAAGAGCTATGGCTGCTAACCAAAAGGTCAGCACTTCGAGTCCACCAGCTGCTCCTTGGAAACCCTATGGGGCAGTTCTATCCTGTCCGATAGGGTCACTATAAGTCAGAATTGACTCAATGGCAATAGGTTTTATGAGCTGTTAGAAGAAATCTTTAAGAGCTGGTATTAAGAAAACCCAATAAATTTTGGTTTTAAAAAAACAATGTCCAAAAAACCTAAACAACAATACCCTCAGCCAAACTTCAAAATATTTTTTACTAGTTTAGCCCTAAACACCTAGATTAACTTCAGGGAGTTGACATTTTGCAATCATTTGTTTCTTATTTTATAATTATTTTAACCTTTGTTATTTTGTTTAGGATATTCTTTGCTGTTCAAACGTTTCTAAATTTTATGTTGTCAAAATAAGTTTTCTCTTTATGGCAAAACAAAAAATGAAAACAAGAAAGCAAAAAACAAAAAACCCCACAAAGAACAAAAACCTAGAGTAGTGGCATTTCCCACCCTTCAGAACTCTACAGTATCGTCCAAAAATCACTCTGTGAAAAGATAACTGAAGTCTGTTTCTGCCAGAAGGTTTCATTAAAAAACAACAAAACGCACATCTGAGACATTATCACTAGTGACACAGCAAAGATCACCAGTACCAGTTTTCCTTGGTTTGTTTTGAATACATTATAAGGTCCGTTACCCACTGGAAGCAGGGCTGGATTAAGGCATATGAGGGCCCTAAAACACTGATAATCTGTGGTGCCCCCTCTTCCGCTGACTCACACATTTGAAAAGGATTATGTGAGTTATATATATATATACATGTACACTTGTGTGTGTGTGTGTGTGTGTGTCTTAGCTATCCATAATGTAACTTCTTTTTAAATGTGACTATATTAGCAAGTGAATGCAAAAGTGGCATATGCCATTTTAGTAGAATGAGATGATCTGGATTATAAAATTTTTAGTGGACATGGGATACTAAAATTTTTACTATATACCACATTTTCTACAAAAAGAATATTCCATATATTCTACAACAAAGAAAATGAGTCAGTGAACTTAGTCTTTCTTTGCTTTGGACAACTGGTACCTGTTTTGGATGCCCTAACCACATGCTTACTGTGCTTACTGAGTAATCCGTCCCTAATTAGAAGAATTAAGTCCTTGCAACAGGCCCCTATTATGTCCCTGATACCTTCTTGAACATCTGCAGAAGATCTTTAAGCAAGGCTGGCATTTCATGTGAGTTAATTTCTTCCTGAGGCGATGAACTATGAAGAATAAGGCTGTTCTGGAAAACAGACAACTGTGTGGACGCTGGCTGCTTTCCGAGAAAAAAACCCAGATCATTTCCAACAATAATTAGGAAAGAAAAGATGTGGTGAAAAAGCTGTACAAACGGCTTTAGTCACCCAAATATATTTGTACATAGAACTAGAAACACACAAACCCTCACTTCATTAAAACTATCCATACTTCAGACTCCTGACTACTCAGAAGGCCCTTGACTGGAAAGCATCACTCAAAATAACAAAGTTTAACCAAACTTCTCATATACTACAGTATCCATGTGTCATGGATTGAATTATGTCCCCCCAAAAATGTGCGTATCAATTTGGTTGGCCATGATTCCCAGTATCGTGTGATCTTCCTGTATGTTGTAAAGCCTGCCTCTATGATGTTATTGATGGAGGATGGGTAGCAGCTGTTAGTGAAGCAGGACTCAATCTACAAGATTGGATTGTGTCTTGAGGCAATCTCTTGAGATATAAAAGCGAAAAGTGAACAGAGAAACATGGGGACCTCATACCACCAAGAAAGCAGTGCAGGGAGCAGAGCGCGTCGTTTGGCCTTGAGGTTCCTGTGCAGAGAAGCTCCTAGTCCGGGGGAAGATGGATGAGAAGGCCAAGAGAGAAAGCCTTCCCCTGGAGCTGACGCCCTGAATGTGGACTTTTAGCCTACTTTACTGTGAGGAAATAAACTTTTCTTTGTTAAAGCCATCCACTTGTGGTGTTGCTGTTTTAGCAGTACTAGATGACTAAGACACCATGTGAAGATCTACCTATAGCTATGTGAATTATTTCAAACTACCACTAAACTATATATTTTTAGGTATGAAGAACCTCTCTTTAGTATTGGTTAGTCTAATAAATTTTTTTAACCTTACATTTATAATGTTTTGCTCCTTCAATTACTATTTCTTGAGGGCCCACTACAGTCACTGTTCTGAACACTGGGATTACAGCGGTGAAGATGATGTTCTTCCTCTCAGGAAGTTATATCATTTGATTCTGATGCAAATCAAAACCTCACACAAAAAATCAGGCATTGTTAATTCTCATTTTTAAAATGAAGAAACCTAAGCTTTAAAGAGGATGAGTCATAACCCAGGTCAGGTAAGTGGCACAGTCTGGATCATTTTAGGCCTCGTGATGCCCAGTCCAGTCATCTTCCCACCAAGAGAAGGCCCAAAGAAAAACAACTGAGCATTTCCAAATATGAAAAACCTAAAACGAAGATTAAAAAAAAAAAGTTCCTTTAGTACAAAGGTTACTCCTCCAAGCATCTATTTAAACACAAACACACAAGGATTTAGACTGTTTTTAACTTGCATAGAAATTAGCTCACTCTAGGGTCCAGGCGTGAGCCAACTGGCTCACTCTAGGTGAGATAAGGAAGGGAAAAAGGGACTGAGCCCCTAGGCAAACGACCCTGAACTGAAAACATGTGCTTCACTAATGACACAAAACCCATTATCTTGGAACGTGCAATAATGAACGAACAACGCATTCAGCTCTCAATGTAGTTCCTTGATGTTTTTCAGAAGAATCGGCCTGATCTTGTCCCTGGAGCATGCGCAGATATCCGGAAGGTGACCGACAGACCCTGACAGGAATCCAGCTGGTACCACGGGGTAACTGCGCAGGCGCAGCATCCCATAATAAGTCCTGCCATCCAGTCCCAGGAGCCTTTGTTATGGGTTCCATCTTGAATTACCTCTTGTGCGCACACCTGATCTTCATAACCCCGCCTCTTTGATGAATAAAGATGATGCCTTTTCCCCCCGGCTAAAAACCTTTATAAGCCCTAGCCAATCTTTTACTTGGGAAGACAAAGGCTAGCGTCGTTTTGTCCCTCTTTGTCTCCGCTCGCGAGCTACTTTTTCTCAATAAAGCTTCGTTCGTGCAGAAAACTTGAGCCTCTCCTGGACATTCTTGGTCAGTAGAAGGCAAGAACCTCAGAGGGGCTGCCCAGGTTGGGTAGAAGACCCAGCAACATAGGGTCCAGGTGGAAAACCTGGCGGCATAATGGTTAAGAGCTATGGCTGCTAACCAAAAGGGCAGCAGTTTGAATCCACCAGGTGCTGCTTGGAAACTCTGTGGGACAGTTCTACCCTGTCCTGTAGGGTTGCCATGAGTCCGAATCGACTCTACAGCAACGGGTTTTTTGGTTTTGGGTCCAGGCAAGGAGCCCTGGTGACACAGTTAACCAGGCTGTTAACAGAAGGAGGCTGTTTACAGCCTTAGAAACCTTATGGGGCAGTTCTACTCTGTTCCACAGAGTCGCTATGAGTTGGAATCCACTCTGTGGCAACGAGTTGGGATCCAGGATAGATGATTCTCAAAGCCTGCAGCTGGGAAGGCTCTCCTGAAAGCCCCGCAGCCCCACTTTCTGCAGCTTTGGGGAAGGGGTGGTGGTGATGCAGCAGCGGCACAGGGCATCCATCCTGACAGATACCTAGCACCTGCCGGGACTCCTTCAAGTCCAGGCTCTGATGTACAGTTTTGCAAAACCTAGAAACACAGTATCCAAACCCCACAAGAGAGAAGGGGTCTCCAACTCTTCACTCCAGCGGGATTTGCACTGCAGCCGGAGGCTGGGCTGTGGCTTCCAGGCGACCCTGAGGCTCTGCATCACGCCAGTCGAGTCTGGATGGGAGCCAGAAAACGAGGATGCAAGACGTTTACCTTGGGAAAAACTGACACGGCCACGAAACTGTTCAGGGTGAGCATCCAGAGCTCAGGGAGGGATAAACCCAGAGGTAAAGCACCTGTCAAATTTCATGTCACAGGGATTGAGGAAAAATGTGTTCATCAGGTAAGCACCCATATATTTTTGGCCCTCCACTGGAATTTCCTCTGCACCACGGTAGTTTCTTCTTTCACGAAAGTACTAACTTCGAAACGACTAAACACTAACTTTTTATCTTTGGGGGTATGTCCATACAGGCGTACCCTACAACCGTTTTAATGAGTGGGGTGCAGGGAGGAATGGGCACTCTCTTGGCCCTAAACGTGTTGGTGGCAGAGTGGGCGGATCAGCCTTCGCTCCTTGCACCTTCCGTTTTTCGAGATGAGGCCGGGAAAAGAAGGAAAAAGGAAATGAAACACGGGACCCAAACGCTGCTGCTTCCGCCGACGACGCGCAGGAGCGGTAGGTTGACGTCGCCTTTGGTGTTCCGACTTCCGGTCGGGCCAGAACCGTCACCCGACCCTCGCTTCCAGCCCGGCCACTTCCTCCCCCCCGCCGCCCGCCGAGCCCGCATCCCCGGGTTCCGCCCCAGCCCCGCTCCGGGACGCGGCTCCGCCCCACCAGGCCCGCTCCTCGGCGGGCGACGCGGCTGCGTAGTGGATACTCAGCTTCTCTTCCGGCACTCCCCCGAGAACACGGACAGATCGCAGAGCCGGATTTTCAGGGTCCTTGGAGCCAGCCTGGAAATCCCCACTTTCCAAGTTACGCCCTTCCAAGTCACCTTTCCCTTCTGCCTCCCCTCCCTCCAGTGGTGGGACCCTGAGCTAGGGTCTCCAAGAGATTGGTCCAGGCTTGGGCTACTTTTATTTTTATTTTGCTCCTGATATAGTATACAAAACAATGCCAAAAGCATCCCCAGGCGTCAAGGACTTCGTGTTTACTTCCTAAGGTATGGAAGGATGGGGAGGCAGGACCGGCTGAGATGAAAGGGGACGTGTCACACTGACCCGGGAGCTCAGCTCAGTCAGCCTTAGCCCCTTCTCATTAAGTTGTGGAAAAGAAGGGGGGAGGGGGCGACCATCCCTCAGAGACCACAACAAACATTTGTCTCCTATCTGTAGGATCACTATGAGTCGGAATCCTCTCGAGGAAATGAGTTTTGTCTATGGAGCATCACTTAAGAGGAAATGAACCCTGTTAAAGGGTAACATCAAGGAGCCCTGGTGGCGCAAATGTTTAAGCGCTGGGCTGCTAATTGAGAGGTTGGTGGTTAGAACCACCAGGGAGAAAGACCTGGTGATCTGCTTCCTTAAGGATTACAGCCAAGAAAACTCTATGGGGCAGTTTTACTCTTGTTACACAAGGTCGCGATGAGTCAAAATCGGCTGGACTGCAGCCAACAGCAACAAGGATCGCCTCCAGAGGAGGGATAAAAGGAAAAGCCACAATTCTTCTTAGGCTGAGAGAGTGGAGATGGGGCTGTCAGTGTGGAGACTTCCATCTGCCCCTAGATCCAAACCATGGAAGGCAGAGACCAAAACAGACATGGGAGACAGACAGCAGGCTTCGCCAGCGTAAGCCTGACATACTGTGCTGGATCTGACTTCTGGGCTTACAAACGATGCCATTTCCACACAGAGCAAAACAACTCTTCCAGGCCAGTGGATCTCCAGCAGAACCACTTAGAGCTTATTGCATCAGAGCAAATGCTACTGTGTTAGGTGGTGTGGGACCATAGTCTCAGGGGACAAAGTAGTAATTAGCATAAAATAGTTCACAAAGATAAATGGTCCACATCCTAGATTGGTGAGTAGCATCTGGGGTCTTAAAAGCTTGCATGGCCATTTTAAGATACAACTATTGGTCTCCACTTGTATGGAGCAAAAGAGAATGAAGGTAATCAAAGGATGAAAGAAGAAACTAGTCCACGGGACTAATAGCCCACACGATGTACAGCCTTCTCTAACCTGAGACCCAGACTAGATGGTGCCCAGCTACCACTACCAACCATTCTGACCAGGGACACAATAGAAGGTACCGGATAGAATGGGAGAAAAATGTAGATCAAAACTCAAATTCCTAAAAAGGCCAGACTTACTGGACCAATATAGACTAGAGGAACCCCTGAGAATATTGTCCTAAGGTAACCTTGGAACTTGGATTTGAAGCTATTTCTGTAGGTCACCTTCCAGCCGAATAATAGATTGGCTTATAAAATAAATAAAATCACCTGTGAGTAGTGTGCTGCCTTAAACAATTAACTACATGAGACCAAACGGTCAACATTTACCAAAAGAAAGATAAGAAGGCAAGGAGGGGAAAGGAAGCTAGATCAATGGAAACAGAACAGAATGGAAATAATGAGAATGCTAACACATTGCAAAAGTAACGAATGGCATGGAACAATATGTATAAAAATTGTTAAAGGGGAACCTAATTTGCTGTGTAAACTTTCATCTGAAACATAATAGTAAAAAAAAGGAACAAATGTCATCCACGGCTAGATGGCAACAGATGAAGGCAGATGTGCCTTTTGTGAAAAGACTAATTAAGTCCAGATCTTTCTCTGCACTTTATTTTTGCTGGCTAGATTTGTCATTTTGCTGTTAGAACAAGCTTACTACATACCTCAGATTGTCTTCCCTTGACTTCGTCATCCTGAGCAAAAGCATGACTCCATCACCTGTCTGGGCACATACTGAGTCTTTGTCAGATGGTGTCAGCACGTCCTGCATACTCAATGGCAACCTTGAACAAAACATCCACCAGCTCCCCAGGCTGACTGCCTCCACCATTTTCTGGGGCAGTAAGGGACAATGTATTTAGTCACACACATCTTTAAATGCAGGGAAGTGTACTGAGAAACCTTTCAATTCAGAATAAGGAAAATGAAAAACACAGAGCCATGTTGTAGATCTTTTTATTCCCACCTCTGGTTGGGTTATAACACAGCACTAAACCAGGATTCAGGACCTACTTCCGGGGCTTGAGCCACAGAAATGTGGTGAGTGACACATATCCAGGGAGAATTATTCCCCTAACCCTGGTTCTTAGACATCGAGAGAGGCCCATGAGAATGTATCTGATAGTCTGAAGTTGTAAAATTTTAGAACTGTATGATCTGGCTTTCTGCTCCTCAGTTTCTGCAGGACATGGGCCTTCACCCTTTACTACGATAGAGCCTCAAACCCCAAACACACTGATTAAGCTGCTGACACTGTTTCCTCCCCCTTCTGCTCCATGAGTGATGCCAGTCCAGCCAGGTCAGAGGGGAGGATTTTCATGTATTGTGGCTGAGATAAAAGCCATTTTATCCCAGGGATACAGCAGGTAGAAGGCAGTCTATAACATTTATGCCAAATCCCACTGCCCAATAACTGCAGTTTATACTTTATCATGAGGTAACTGCCTCCAGACACATAAGCCCTACAAGTTGTCTAAAATCAGAGCCTGGGAGTGAAGTCCACCTCCTCTTTCTCCCCAGACAGCCTCTCAGAACGCCATGTAGTAGTGCTCCATGGTGCTGACGATGTCACTCTGGTCCTCCAGGAGCTCTAGCACCTGCCGCAGCACAGCTTCGCTCAGGCCTGGGCTGAGGCTCAGGCGAGCACAGGCCAAGATGTGCAGGAAGTGGCAGCCCTTCTCCACGTCTGCAGGAAAAGAGGCAGGTGGCCAAGCTGAAGCATGCCTGTCGGGCCCTCCTCTCTGTCCTTCCCGCCCCCCCAAGTGGAAGCGTTATTAGCTCCTTGCTATTCACAGTGTGGACTGAGGACCGGCAGCATCAGCATCACCTGGGAGCTTGTTTTAAAATGCAGAATCTTAGGCCCTCCTCATGTCTCCTGAATCAGAATATGCATGTTAACAAGCTCCTCAGATGATTCCTGTGCACACTGAAGTTGAGACACACGAGCCTAGATTATCAGCAAAAACACAACACAACAAATACAGCCGTTCTTGGTCCCATTTCACCATAGTCACAATGATCACTGTTTGGTATTTAGATCTTCGACCACCAAAGAATCCCAATCGATTTTATATCCAGTGGGTTTTTAGCCCTTGATCATCTTTTTCTCTAATGCAGTGACATGTATAAGTTCATCTATTTAGTGTTGACCCCTAGCTTCCCAGGTGGGAGGATTCACAGCAGAGCAGGGTGACAGTGGCTCCATCATTTTTTCTGCAAGTCCTAATTTGATGGGGCCACCATAGAGACAAAGGGATCCCTACTTTTGGCCTGTTCTGATTCCTGTCATTGAGCTAAGAAGTCTTGGCTATGATGGATAGGTCCTAAAAACTTCTTACCCTCTACCCAATACTAAGACCATGTAGTTTACAGTGATACAAATTCAGGGTTTAATAACTTTTCCTAGTTGATATCAATGATTTAGGCAGTAATATTTACTGAGGGTTGTGATCATTAGTGGGTCATCAAATCAGTGGGTTGTGGTTTACCTTTTCTTCCCTTACAAAACAGAAAAATACCAAATGTATTGCATTCCATTTAGAAAAAGCATTATATTTTGAAACTTTTATTTCAATTATATATATGCATATTACTTGTGGAATATAATTATTAATTTATTGGGTCATGATGTCAAATGTATTTCTAACTCTGAGTAAAAGTCAAACCTGATTCTTAAATAGAAGCCCTCCAAGTCTCCACACTTTAAAGCTCTGGGGCAGGGCCAGGCTTGGGCTCTCACCATTGCAAACCTAGCACCTTGCCCACAAAAGCTGCTCAAGACAGTCACACAATGTTATATTCAGATGATCAAAGAGGTATTGTGGTGTTGGGCGAAGCATGGTTTGGGATTCAGGGGACTTTGTGGCCTTGGGCAGGTCATACTATGCCCGAACCTCAGTTTTCTCACGTGGCGGGGGGTGGTCTGGAGGGCACCACCTCTGAGGTCCCTTCCAGGTCTAAGGTTCACAGGCAGTGGTCTATGGCTAACAAGATCTGCTAAATTCTGACCTCTAGTGGCTACATCAACTCATTATTCCTCCCAATTGGGGTTACGGTTGGAAATCTTGCCACCGCCACTGGACTCCACATTTACAGGTTTTCCTCTTCAGCATTCATCCAATAAAGATTTAGCGAACGCTTACTGTGTGTGTAGTGCTGAGTGAGGGGAGGCAATAGAGAGCAGTAGGTGGAGGGCTGACTCTGGGGCCAGACCTGAATTCAAGTCCTGACTCTGCTATGGGTAAACTGCTTCACTTCTCTCTGTTTCCTCATCTGTAAGATGGAAATAAAACCACCTAGCTCGAATGGTGATTGTGTGGATGAAATGAAACCCTAGTAGGTGCTTCTTACATGGTGGAATTAATACAATTATACCATAATATCCATAGCCTAACAAGACACATCTTAGGTAGTCACTGTTCTAAAGAAGCTTCAACTCTCTGAAGAAGAAAGACTCACAGAGAGGAAAAGCTAAACACAAGGGAGGGCGGCAAATGGTTGGTGATGGAGGGTAGATAAGGAATGACTTCAACGAAACGGGGCCCTACACACAGCACAGAAGAGAATGCCAGGACTTTAAGCCGCTCGGCTTCTCCATACCTCAGTGCTTACAAGGCCTGGCAGTTCAGGTTCAGGGCTCGAGATGACTGACAGGCATGTGCAGCGCCCCAAGGAGTGATGCCGCCTGTCCTATTGGACTTAAACTGTTTCTTCGGAAAGCCCATTCTGTTGTCTGAGGGTTGTCTGGTGAGGCTGGTCAGTAGAGTGACCTTCCAGTCACATGTGGAATATGAACTTAGACCATTTTTTAAATATAAGAACAGACTTCGAAATAGGAAGAGTCATAAAAGTGATTCCAAAATAGGAAAAGTCGAGCTCCTAGCTATAAGCACAGATATCATTTAACTCTCTGTGGGACAAACCCACAATCTGCAGACTGACTCTTCTGAAGGTGTTTAGCCAGACAGACGTGCTTATCTTAAAATGAATCTCGAATTGCAATGATAACTGTGCCTTATATTTTCAAATATTTTTACATATAGCCTCATTTGATAATGTAGCTTCCCCAAACCCAAACATAGCTAGTGATGTTCAAAAGATCCCAATCATTTTAAGATAAACTTTGGGATACAACCTACTAACTATGAAAGGTTGGGAACATGCTTAATGGTATCTTAAAAGGATTATAATAATTTAATAGACATCCTTCTAATATGAGTAGTGTCATGTGATCTTCAGTTTCCATAAAAAGCAGTTGTACTATCTGGGGCACAGAATGAATCTTTTTGAAAAGCTAATAGTTAAAGTTATCATCTACGGAAATGCTGCCATTTCAGAAGTCATCAAATGCTAATTTTCTCAGGTGTGAAACAGAGAAATGTCCCTATTTTTAAGAGATATAAGCTGAAGTTCTTAGTGACTCTAGGTAAAGGGTATATGGGTGTTTGTTGTACTAGTCTTTCAACTTTTCTGTAGGTCGGAACATTTTCAGAATAAAAAGTTGGAGGTAAAAAGACATCTTCAATGTGGAATTCTTTCTTTTTGGATAATGTGCCATTGTTGTACCCCATACCTAAAGCCAAATTTCAGATCTTTAACTTTAGCCCAACAAGAATAGAGTAACATCCACACATAGATTCTAAACCTGCTTCCTTCCAGATCAATATTAAACCAAACAGAGTGAGCATCTGGGTCTCCACTCTAGAGAGCTAAGGGCTACCACCTGTGCCATTAGGCCAGAAAACTTTATATTTATTTAGCCCGTTATATTTCTAACTATATGCTGACAACTCTTTTAACAGTTTTATAAGCACCAATTCACTTAATCCTCATAACAACCTATGATATAGGTACTATTATCCCTATTTTGCATATGAAGAAACTGAGGCAGAGACTTATCTAAGGTCCCACAGCTAAAGGTGGCCAGATTGGGATTCAAACCCAGGCACAATGGCTTCAGAGACCAGCTCTTCACGACTATGCCACACTGCCCATCTTTACACCAATCTGGTTTGAATACTTTTGGAACTTAAAACAGGCCTGATGTTTACAGTCCTTCCATTTTTGTAGGTTTAGCCTTTGCTGAGACTCATCAATGTCAAAAGATTTCAAGTCATTCTATCGCTCATCCAGACAAAGAAAAACTCATGCTATATTGTTGTATGAAAGTTTAGAAATGAACTAAAGGCCAAGCAGGAAATGGTTAAATAAGTGGCAGAATATCTCTCTATACATATAATGGAATATCGTGCAGCTATTAAAAAGACTTTTATATGTACTGGTAGTGCAAACAGTAAACCTGCTTGGCTGCTAACCGAAAGGATGAAAGTTCGAGTCCACTCAGAGGTGCCTTGGAAGAAAGGCCTGATGATCTACTTCTGAAAAATCAGCCACTGGAAACTCTGTGGAGCACAGTTCTACTCTTACAGACATGGATTCTCCATGAGTTGGAGTCAATGCAATAGCAACTCTTGGTTGTTGCCGAATAACCTCTAGAAGCCAATAATAAAAAATATAAGGTGTGCAACACTATATGCTAACTTTTATTGTTTTTTTTAAAAAAGGAAAATCGATACAAGTATACTTGTAGATGCATATAATATCTCTGGAAGGATATGCAAGAAACTAGTACTAACCACTGCCTTTGGCAAGGGGAACTTAGAGTCCAGGGGTCAGTGTTGGGAAGAAGTTCGAAATTTCTGTGTGTACTTTGGCACTGTTTGACTTCTTACCGTGTACATATATTATTATTCAAAACAATTTTTCTAATGCCATAGATGTTTCCTATGAAAATAAATGGTAGCAGAAGCTTCCAAGAGAGTCACCAGAGGGTATTTTTGCAGGCATTCTCAGTTACTCCTACTCCAAATCAGCTCCTGAGAGTTTATCAGCTCCAAGTGACTGGCTTATGGCTTTCAGAGGCAGCTCCCACTGATGGACAGAGGGGCAGAGCCCGTCCATTTTGACACACACACTCCCCTGAGCAGGAGCTGGCCTGGGAGTTCATTAGATGTGGATATAAAACCTGCCACTTTCATGGTCCCTCAGGTCACACAAGCTGTTGGTTCCCCTAAGAGATGAGGTATGAATTCCGTTCATTTGCCTCACCCAGCCCTAGGCTCATGTCAATCAATTCTGTTCCTAATGCAAATCAAGTAAGAATCCAACCCAGGGGCCTAGTCACCAATATTATCTCAAGAACCGCCTCTCATCCCTTCTTGGCTAAGGAATCCCACATTTCACTGCTGTTAAATGTGCCTTAAATTGTGGTAGATGTCCACATGAACCATGGCTTCTTCTAACTTGAGACCAGAAGAACTGGATGGTACTTGGCTACCACTACCAACCGTTCTGACCAGGGACACAATAAAAGGTCCCAGATAGAATGGGAGAAAAACACAGAACAAAACTCAAATTCCTAAAAAAGACCAGACTTACTGGACTGATAGAGACTAGAGGAACCCCGAGACTATCGCCCTAACATATGCTTTTAACTTGGAACTGAAGCCACTCCTGTAGGTATCCTTTCAGCCAAATAATAGATTGGATTATAAAACAGACAATATCACCCGTGAGGTATGTGCTCCCTTAGACAATCAACTATAGGAGACCAAAAGGTCAACGTTTACCCAAAAGCAAAGATGAGGAGGCAAGGAAGGGCAAGGAAGCTAGATCAATGGAAACAGAACAAACACAAAGGAAATAATGGAATGCTGGCACACTGTTAAGATTGGTAAAACTATAACCAATATCATGGAACAATTTGTATAAAAATTGTTAAATGGGAACCCAATTTGCTGTGGAATTTTCACCTAAAACACAATAAAATATTTTTTTAAAAAAATTGTGGTAGATGGTCTTTCCCTAGACTAAAGGGTACTTATTCTTATTGATCTGAATGAACCAAAGGACAGCCAGAAATCCTTGCATTGAAGTAATAGATTGCTTCAAGTTTATTTTAAGACCTGTTGTCACACCACCCTGGGATCTGACCTCGTTGATTTTGAAATGGCTAAATAGGGCGGCATACCATAAATGCCAGGGCTGGAAACCTGGCCCAGCTCTACCCTCTGACAAGCCTGGACTGAGCCCAGGACCCAGGGATGAGTGGGCTGAAAGGACTGGAGGTGGACTTCTCTGGAGAGAAATAAAGCAGGGACAAGAGACCTGCAGTCATTCACCACCCTTTCCACTTGCTTCTAGCATCATTTGTGGACATACGTCAACATACATTACTAGCGTATGTTTGCAAAAGATAGTGATTGACTCCCTGAGGGACTGAATTGCTGCGCGGAGGGCTGTGGGGACCATGGTCTCGGGGAACATCTAGCTCAATTGGCATGACACAGCTTACAAAGACAATGCTCTACATTCTACCTTGGTGAGTAGTGTCTGGGGTCTTAAAAGCCTGTGAGCAGCCATCTAAGATACTCCACTGGTCTCATCCCTTCGGGAGCAAGGGAGAATGAAGAGAACAGGATACAAGGAAAAGATTAGTCCGAAGGACTAATTGTCCACAGCTACCAAGGCCTCCACCAGACTGAGTCCAGTACAGCTAGATGGTGCCCGGCTACCACCACTGACTGCTCTGACCAGGATCACAACAGAGGGTTCTGGACAGAGCTGGAGAAGGATGTAGAGCATAATTCTAACTCACAAAAAAAAGACCAGATTTACTGGCCTAAAGGAGACTGGAGAAACCCTGAGAGTATGGCCCCCAGACACCCTTTTAGCTCAGTGGTGAAGTCACCTCCAAGGTTGACTATTCAGCCTGGGAGTGGACAGCCCCGTAAAACCAAATGAGACTAACGAGGTACAGGAGTCCAGTGACAAGGGCCAGGAGGCAGAAGGGGACAAGGAAGCTGGTGATAGGGAACCCAAGGTTGAGTAATGATACTGTTGAGGTGAGATTGTTAACCATTGTCATAGGGCAACATTTGTAGTAACTGTTAAATGAGAAACTATTTTGTTCTGTAAGCCTTCATCTTAAGTGAGAATAACAGCACAATTAGAAGAGCGTAGTCAATGTCACTGAACTGTGCATGTAGAAATTTTTGAAATGGTGTATCTTTGGCTATGTGTATTTTCACCAAAAAAAAAAAAGGTGAGAAGTTAGAGGGTTGATATGTTGTGGGGTTGTTAACCAATGTCATAAAACAACATGTGTACTACTGTTTCATGAGAAACTATTTGTTCTGTAAGCCTTCACCTGACGTACAATAAAGAAAAAAAAATAAAAAAATAAAAAGATAGTGTTTGAAAAGTCACCTTTAAGACTTACCAGTTTACACAAGTATTTAAAGATAGGAATAATAATGCTTTCTCCTCTTTCTAACCAGTGTGAAAATGGTAGTTTCTGTCACACTATCTACAGTTTGAGTTTCTAACCACTAGGGGCTGACATTACTCCACAAAAACTTCTAATCATCAGTTTCCAAGATGGCTGAATTAAACTGTTCACAAACTCTAAAGACTAGAACCATTCCTCCCAGCACTGAAGGGCCTTGATTTTAGAAGAGAGGGAAATGTCAGCTTTGGAATGAAAGACAATGAGCAAGAGTGAACCAGAAATAGCCGTATCAGAATCACCTAGGGAGCTCACTGGTCTAGCCCCCACTCACCTCTACTGAATCAGAACCCAGGGGTAGGACCTGGGTACCTGTAGGTTTAAAAAGCTCCAAGATTGAATCTTATTTGCAGCCAAGGTCAGAACGACTGTGCTAGCCCAACACTTATCACAGAGAAGAGGAAACTGAGGCTCAGAGAGGGCAGGTACCTTGACCAATCACCCCCCACCCCAAGTCACTATGGGAGAAAGCTCCAGGTCTCCAGCTCTCCATCCACTGAGAGGGACCGTCCTCTGCCAGTGCACCAGGGCGTCACACATATGTTACCACCACTTACGATTTGGTTTCTGGCAGTCTTCTTGAATAATACGGTGGATCTTTCTGTGCAGTTCTTTGTCTTCTCTGGTTACCTAAACAGGAAAAACAGTTCCAAGAGAAAGGGTTCTTAAGTAACAGACATTGTGTCATCCAGACTCCCAAATTAGTATTTAGGATAGTTTGTGAAGATTTCATTATGATAGTCATCCTTCCCACACCAAAATGCAGTTTTCAATACTTGGCATATTGTCAAACCAGTTCTGTCCCTAAGCAGCTCACCACTCTGCAGTTGGCCCAGAGGCAGAGGCACAGCCCTGTAGGAGCTAGTTCACCGAGGCTATGATGTAAAGAAAACTGGAATTCTGTACTTTTAAAGAGCAACTTTCTTCTTAAATGTTCATAACACATTCATCAAAATTTTCTTATTTGTTGGTTAGACAGATAGACAGACAGACAGGCAGACAGATTTTTGAGGGAGGCGCAATGATCAAAATCTTGATATTTACCCCAGAGGACTTCTTCCTCTGGTCCCTGACACCTGTCGTGTGTCTCATTACTTTTCTTCCTTCTCCCAAACACAATGGAAAAAAAAAAAAAAGTAAGGAAAATCTAGCAAGAGAGTAAATAGCCTATCCACTGAAACAATTTTTGTTCTTAAAAGCAACAGAACCCAGTTCCTTTCTCAACCAGCTCAGCAACCCAGTGGGTTTCACCTTCACATTCAATGATAAATCTAATAACAAAAAAAGAAAAAGAAAGAGAAAGGGAGGGAGAGAGGGAAGAAGGAAGAAAGAAGCATGTAAACAAACACAGCTGGAAGTTTCCACATAGAAAGAGCCCAGGAATGCTTGCCTGACCAGACTTACAGAATGAGGATGTTGATAACGCCTGCCTTTTCTCAACTCACAAGGTTATTGTGAAGATTAAACAAGGTAATGTGTGTGACAGCTGGAGAGCATTATACAAATAGAAGTACTGGTATTATATGATAACAATTTCCCTGCAGGAGGGCCTCAGGAGAAAGGAAACCTACAAAGCCAGCCAGTGGAAGGGGAAGAGTGAACTCAGATAAGGGGCCTGTGATGCTGGGGAAAGAACTAATATGGCTAGATCACCCTATTCCAACTCATAATGATTCACAGGAGGAAGTGGCCCAGCCCTGCCACACCTTGGCCCTGGCCTGCTTTCTGCAGCCCTGCTGCTCCTCAGGAAGAGTTCCCCTCTACAGACCAGAAGGGAGGCTGTCCAGAAGCTGCAGGGGATGTGTGTCCCAGAGGAGAGCATGTGGTGGGCTGTGCAGGGTGTGCCGCCTCACAGGAGGCAACTGATTCCCACCAGGCCTGCCCCATCCTGGAAGGGACGGAACTGTGCTCACCTCTTACACAGATTGGAATACTGCTTTCAAAATGTATTCAAATAGTATTTAAAACATACCCTAATATTTAAAAACTCTCTAAACTTGGGAATCACTCAGGCAACTCTACACCAGGAAAATGTCCCGGTAAGGAAGGCTTCCCCTCAGGAATCATCCCTAAGTGATGTGACTTCTGGGATGCCTCAGAGCTCTGGTCTGTCTCTAGGAGAATCACACTTAAATGCCACCACCAGCAGTGGTCACATGGAGGCCAGTTTTCAGCTTGGTTCCTCCAATATTGAAGGTATGTAGTGAGACGGCAGTGGGTTTGGTTTCTTTAGTGAGAGGTGAAGAGCCCTGGTGGTACAATGGTTAAGCACTCGGCTGTTCACTGAAAGGTCACCAGTTTGACCCACCAGCTGCTCTGTGGGAGAAAGATGTGGCAGTCTGCTTCTGTAGAGATTTACAGCCTTGGAAATCCTATGGGGCAGTTCTAATCTGTCCTATACGCTGTGAGTTGGAATCGACTCGATGGCAACAGGTTTGTTTTTTGTTTTTTTTAGTGAGAGGTGATGAGTTTCTGGGTGGTGCAAATGATTAATGCACTCACTGCTAGTTGAAAGGTTGGAGGTTCAAGTCCACCCAGAGATACCTTGGAAGAAAGGCCTGGTGGTCTACTTCCGAAAAATCAGCCTTTGAAAACTCTATGGAGCACGGTTCTACTTTGACACACATGAGGTTGCCATGAGTTGCAATCAACTCTCTGGCAACTAGTTTAGTGAGAAGTGAATTTTTAACTCTAACAGGTAAACAAGCATTCGTACTCCTGGTGGGAATGTCAAATGGTACACCCTTTTGGGAGGCCAATCAAGCTGTGCCGACCAAAAGCTTAAATGTACGTACCCTTTGATCCAGCAATTTCCCTTTCTTCTTACAGAAATATTTACATAAGCTCACAAAGATAGTTGTGCCAAAACAGCCAAGCAACAGTATTTATGACAGCAAAAAGTTGGAAACCTAAAGTCTATCAAAATAGGAATAGTTAAAAACTTATGACAAGCATCGATCAATTGGAATACCAGGTTAAGTGTTCTAAAAAAAATAAATAAAGGAGGTATATTTATAAGTACCAAACGTAAAGATGCCCGTGATGTCAGATTTTGGCTCATGACTTAGAGCTGGTTCTCAACTGTCCCAGGGGACATTTGTCAATGTCTGGAAACATTTTTAATTGTCACAGCTGGGAGGTGCTGCTGGCATCTAGTAGGTAAAGGTCAGGCATGTTGCTAAACATCCTGCAATGCACAGGGCAGTCCCCCACAACAAAGAATCATCAGGCCCAAAATGCCAATAGCGTTGAGGTTGAGAAAACTTGATTCAGAGCAGGATCGCATTTTTTATAAAGCAAAAAAGCCACTGGAGCATATATTTGTATACCTGCATTTGTAAATAAATGCACAGGATAAATCTTTAGAAGGACATATCATTAAAAGTGGCACTTTAGGAGAGATAAGGGTAGATTTTGCTTTTTACTTTATGTATCTCCTTAATGATTGTTTTTTTAAAACAATACAACCAAACCAAACCCGTTGCTGTCAAGTGAATTCCGACTCATAGAGAACCTATAGGACAGAGTAGAACTGCCCCATAGGGTTTCCGAGGAGCAGCTGGTTGATTCAAACTGCCGACCATTTGGTTAACAGCCGAGTTCTTAACCACTGCACCATCATAGATATTTTTAAATAATATATTTGTGATTGGAGCTATGAGGGGGAGAAAAAAAAGCTGCAGGTCTCTTACGTAGTAGAGATTATCAAAACCATCTTCTTTCTGGAAAACAAGTCCCTTTTCCTGAAGCAGCTGTATAGCGTTCTTAAATATACTATGAATTGCCTGGGAAGCGGTGTCATTCTTAAAATCCACCTGTTGGAAGAGAAAAAAGAAAAAAAAACACAGAAGGAAGTAAGGCTAACAGTTCTACTTTACATAACCTGAGAGCAATTTCCTAGACCAACTGGTTTAGGAACTCGCCTGATATACTTATGCATCTGCTGAGTCAAAAAAATCCAGGTATGCGCAGGCCTAGCAAGGATGGTATTTAAGGAGGACAGAAGTTTGCTCTGGCAGAATCATTCTTGATAACTGCTCCACAACTTAGTTCTGATTTTCTTGTTTAATTCTGTGATACAGAGTATAAAATGAAAAAGCTACTCTTCACTGGTATACAATCTTTCATGTAGTTTTTAATACAGACCCAAGCATTGAGGTTGTTAGTGGTTCAATGGCAGAATTCTTGCCTTCCATGTGGGAGACCTGGGTTTGATTCCCAGCCAAATTACCTCACGGTCTGTCAATGGAAGCTTGTGTGTTGCTAAGATGCCGAACAGGTTTCAGCAGAGCTTCCAGACTAAGACAGACTAGGAAGAAAGGCCTGGAGATCCACTTCTGAAAATCAGCCAGTGAAAACTTTATGGATCACAATGGTCCGATCCACAACTGATCATGGGGATGACGCAGGACTGGGCAGCGTTTTGTTGTGCATGAGGTCACCGTGAGTTGGGGGCAGCTAAAAACAACAACAAACATTGCATATATATTATCTCCTTTCTTCGTTGGAATTTTGGCTATATACAATCTCTTTCTAAGGACTTTAGAGAAATTTACACACTTTGAAATAATCTGGGAGTCCAGCGTGTTGTCAGTGTCAAATCTTATTTTAAATGGAGAATGATGGAGGTAAACAGCTAGCTGTAAAGAAACCTGTCCAGGGCGGGTCCCTGAGGCTGATGGTGGAAAGAAGTCCTGGAGTGAAGCAAAGAACACTACACAGAAGGAGCCTTTGCTGCGATCAGTTTTCTATCTCCTCCCTTTCAATGCTTCTTCTCTAAGAGATGGGTTTGCTCAAAGAAGTACCAGGTCATCCCATTTCTTATTCCCAACATGGTCTTCACAGGACATATGAAACAAGCTAGGTTATTAGCTATGTCCTACACAGTTAACTCAACTGTGTGCTGCTTGATCAGGCACTTTGTTTTCATCTCGGTCACCTCCTCTTGGTTACCTGCTCCCAGGCACATGGGGGGCAACCAACAGAGATTTGTGAAATGAATGGAAATACTCCATTAGAAATACTGCATCCTTCTTGTTATTCCACTGGGTATTTTCAGTTCATTCTCAAAACAAAGAAAATGGTGACAAAACAGTTGTCCTGGGAGATAAAGATCCATTTTTAATGTGAAAGAAATTTGTCAAGACGTCATGCAGAACACAGCTCCAAAGAAATGCAGCAAAATGTCCAAAAAAGTATTTGAAGGCAAAGTCCTAGCTGTCATGAAAAGTCATGAAGGCTGTCTGGGAAAGCACCCAGAGGTGCTGAAAAAGAGTGTGGGTGAGATGCGCTGATGACATTTTCTCAAAGGGGAAGGGAAAGGAAAGAACCCCCTAGATGGTCTCAAGTGTCGACAATTCTATTCCTAAATAAACACTCTTTCTAGAAGACATCTCCCAAACAGGCATTTTATTAATCTAACAGATCCTAGCAATGTTGCAAAAACATGTTCCCTGGGCTGAAGACGACAGTCCAACACTCTTGATTAAATTGTCTACATTTTTCCTTAACAGAACAAGCTGGAGAACCTGATCGTTAGAGCATTAGGACCTAAAAGGTGGTAAACATTCCAAGTTATGATAGCACTCATTCTCTGTAAGGAGAATAAGGCTGAGAAATATTTGACGACTCCCACAGGCAGAAAAGCTATTTGGGTATGTTTAGAATAAACACTTCACCTAGTAATGCTCAGCCACGTATCTTTTGATTCAAGGGGGCTTAAGGCAAAGCTATTTTTCATTTTGCAACATGAGTGCTCTTACTTAGGTGGAGCACAATCAACCTAATAGACTCCTTAACAAGCTTTGTAACAACTACTTAATCTTCATCGTTCCAAGATGATTTGCCATTTTAACTCAATTTAACATAAGAATCCTAAGGGTTGAGTTTATTACATCTCTCACTGAGATAGAAATATTGGAAACTAACTAGCAGTGATTGTCACATGATTATTGCTGTTGTTAACTGCCACTGAGTTGGCTCCTGACTCATGGCAACCCCATGCCCAACAGAACAGAATATTGTCCAGTCCTGCTCCATCCCCATGATCAGTTACAGATCAAACCATTGTGATCCATAAGGTTTTCACTGGCTTATTTTCAGAAGTAGATCACCAGGACTTTCTTCCTACTTTGTCTCAGTTCAGAAGCTCCGCTGAAATGTATGTTCAGTATCATAGCAGCACACAAGCCTCCACGGACAGATAGGTAGTGGCTGTGCATGAGGTACATTGGCCAGGAATTGAACCCACGTCTCCCACACGGAAGGCGAGAATTCTACCACTAAACCATTACTACTGTCATTAAAAATGACCCTTGGTTGTCCCCATACCATACAAAAAGGCTGGTTCCTCCTTCCAGATTTCAAAAAGGCCAAGTAGCAAGCAGAGAGTGCTCTAGGCCTGGGGGATTAAAAACACAGTTTGAGCTGTGAACAGGCAGGGCTCGACAGAAAAAGCTCTCTGTAAATATAAACAATATGTGAAGCTTCCTTTCCAAAAATATTTGCCTCAGCTGACCTTGGACATATTTCCCTGGCCTGGTTAGAAAGACCACAGTCTCAAGGGTAAAGCCTCCAATCTTCTCTTCTAAGCAGTAGCTTTTCCTGGACTAAAATGGGATTTGTGTCCTTCTTGTCTTTTTCTACAGAGCAATGACAGACTCCTCTGACTCAGGAAACTGAAACTGCTCACAGGTAAAAGCAACTAGGGGCTGAACCTGCTGAGCCTGACAGAGCCTCTCCTGTCTTAGGTCAGGAACTGGGTGGATCTCTGAAGTATATATAGTCTTCATTTCCAAACAAACTCAACATCCATCTAGCTGTCACAGAAACAATGGCTTTGCAAGTTCTGCTTATCATGTTTCTGTATTTGCTAAGAAAGGCCACGGTGGGAAAAAAAGAAAAAAAGAAAAGAGTTGTTAACATTCAAGCTCGTTCTCCCCCTGCCTATAAACTATAACACCATCACCATTGTTTTTTGTTATGGTTTCATCTGTATGACAACAGAAAATGCCAAAGGATCTAGGGTTTCCTCATCACTGTAAAGTATCTTTATTCTTCTAGGGCTCCATTAAACAGAATTTAATTTCATGATACTGACCTCCCCAACCAGAACAATGAGAGGGAATAATTCATAATTGATTGGGAAGTAATTTCCAAAGACAAAACAAATATAGTGCCAAATTCATTTCTTTTTAAACATACAGTTTCTGCCCTAAGCATTTTTAAAAAGACACCATGCCAAAAGCTGCCCATGGATCAGTTTGAATGGAAGAGCCTTTTAGTCCTCCAGAGTCATTTAAGTCTCTACTTAATTGCAGATATCATAGAACAAAGAGCTGGTTTAACGAGAAGAATGTCTTCGCTAAGCTTTGTTTCCTTCCAAACATGCCGGATGGAATCCTCAGAAGCCCTCGGAGGTCAATTTGGCAGTGAGCCTCCTCTAAATGATTAAATGTGGAGAAGGTCAATCTTGCTGTCAATGGACAGCTGGAGGGCTGCAACTGTTTAGAAGCAACCCGGGAGACAATAAAGTGCCCTGTCGTGACCTCTGTGCCCGGTGTTTCCTGAAACGCTATCCCTCAACTCCATGTATGAAATCGTGGGTCACTGAGCACACAGCTTGCCAGGAAGAGGTAATGAGGTGTGCTCACGAAACTGAGAAGCAGTGATGGTGCCTAGGAGGTTGAAATGGTGACTCAATATCTGTCCCACCAGAATCAAGACGAACAACTTACGTGACCTGACAAGGGTAGGCAGAGAAGCCCTGTTGGTAATGGCGAAAGACTGGAAAACATCTCAACAGTCGAGCAATGGTGAGATTGGTTAAATAAAGTATGGTACATGTTAACAAAAGACTATTATATAGTGGTGAATCTGTATGTACGGCTATGAATGGATTTATAAGATAAATACTGTTCAGTGAGAAACTAGGCATAGGTTAGCGTTTAGCATGCTATCATTTGTGTTCAAAAGAAGAGCACACTATTTATAGTTTTATATGCACAGACCTTCTACAGAAGGATAGTCAAGAGATTAGTAATGGTGCTTGTCTCTAGGGACGGGGACAGGAGGGAGGATGGGAAGAAACCTTACTTTGAATTATATAGTTTCTACCACCATTTGAATTTTTTAAAATTGTGGTAAAAATATATATTGCCAATTCAATGTTTTACATGTACAATTCAGACACGTTGATTACATTCATCATGTTGTATGCAACCATCACCAGTATCCATTGCCAATTTGTCTATCATCATTAACAGATACTCAATGCTTTCTAAAATCATTTGAATTTCTAAAAACCACTCATTCCTGTGGACAGCCCAGTAAAACCATGAGAGTAACGAGGTACAGGAGTCCAGTGACAAGGCCCAGAAGGCAGAAGGGGAGTAGGAAGCTGATGATAG
>NW_004443943.1:30415444-30447370 GCF_000243295.1 Trichechus manatus latirostris
ATTGTGGGGTTGTTAACCAATGTCATAAAACAGCATGTGTGTTACTGTTACATGAGAAACTATCTGTTCTGTAAGCCTTCACCTGAAGTACAATAAAATACTAAAAAAAAAAAAAAAACCACTCATTCCTTCAATCAAGAAATAATTATTGAGACTAGTTTATGCCAGCCGTGTTCTAGGCGCTGGGTACAGAGCAAAGAGAAAGACAGACAAGACCTCTGCTCTTATAGAGCTTAAATTCTGGGGGAGGAACAGGCAGGCCAACAAGTAATATTAGTGACATCGTGAGATAGGAAAACAGGATGACACATCGTGAAGGCTCGAGCGGCTATTAGAGCAGATGGCAGGGAGAGCAATGAGGTGACATTTAAGCTGAGATTATTCCTGGTGGAATAAAATAAAGGAACGAATGAATGAATATGAGTTGTGTTACAACAACAAAAAACCTTATAAATGGCATTGAAAAAGAAAGTCTAAAACCAAAGTGTCAGATAATTCTTAATCCCAAGCAAATAAATAAAACACAAAATGATTTAAGTTAACCTGTAACACTAGTGATGAAAAACAGAAACAGCTAAGAAAACTACTTGAAATGTTTACTTATAAATTTTTACTTACTGAATACAACTAGGTCTTTATTTCAACTCCTAAAACAGGACAGACTGACTATTCTGAAGAAGAGAAAGCAAGTCATTTAAAAACCTTGGTTCAAGTTCAAGAATATCTTGCTGATCAATAAATAATTTTAGAATGATAATTATAGCTTCCTGTCTACTCCCCCTTCATTTGGCTCCTGCTGAGATTAAATACCCATCTCAGTGAGTACTAAGAACTAAGTACTAAGAACCTTAGGCTGTTATTATTTTCCACCCAAAGATTAAGATAATGAGGTTAATTTAAGTAAAGAAGGGAAAAGGGCAGGTGCATTCTCATTTCACATTCTTGGTGGTCAGTGACCTTTCCAGAATAGAAATGATGTGTGCCAGAGCCACAAGCTCTGATCCCTGGGTCCAGCCCTATGAGTCACCATCCCACAGTCACATCCACCAGCACCCATTAGCCGTAGATGCGGAGCAGGAGACTCAAGTTCTCACGTGGGCATGCTTTACTTACTAGGTTGGAACAGGCGCTGTGAATCACAGGCTGATTGGCGAGGGCCATCAAAGACTCCACCATTTCTAACTCCTGCTGGTAAAAGGTTTGCACTCTGTTCTCCACGAGGAATTCTTTGGCTTTTTCACTCAGCAAACACGTGAGGCTGGCGAGGTCCAGGGTGCCTGGATTGCTGTTGGGGGAAAGTTTTGAAAATCCCTGCAGAAAACCATCACCTTTGTTCCTTTTTGGTGTGCATAAAACAGAAATTTAGCTAGAATATGCAACACTATAGGGTCACTATGAGCGAAAATCAACTTGACGGCAACGGATTTGGTTGTTTTTTTTTATAGTCATGCTGGTTTTTGGAAAAAAAGATAATTCATACAGTGAACACTTTGTGGCTGTTTAAAAGGATGAGACAGAACTAAGTGAGCTAACAAAGAGATTCCTGATAAATTAAGAAAGGTATGCAGGGTATGGTCTCATTTTTGTTAAAACTAAATGACAACCCACAAAATACATAGATGAATATACCCTTCTAAGGCAGAACTTAAGCCACACCCGAAGTTCACCTTTCAGCCCAAGATTAGGTAGGCCTATAAAACAAACCATAACACACGTGAGGAACGTGCTTCTTAGTTCAATCAAGCATATGAGGCCAAATGGGCAACACCTGCCCAAAAGCAAAGCCAGAAGGCAGGAAAGGACAGGAAAACTGGACAAACGGAACTGGGGAACTCGGGGAGGAAAGGGCGAGAGTGATGACACAATGCAAGATTGCAACCAATGTCACAAAAAAATTTGTGTATAAATTTTTGAATGAGAAACTAATTTGCTCTGTAAACTTTCACCTAAAATATAATTATACACACACACACACACACACACACATGGGTGAATAGTTATGCTTGTGCATGCACAGGAGAAAAAAAGTCTAATGGGATACACATCAAGCTATGAACAGTGGTAACCTCTGGGAAATGGTACTGGAGACGAAAAAAGGGAAAATAGCAAATTTTACTTTTAACTTTATCCAAGTCTACAGTTTGTACTTAACGTAATTTAAAAATATGTAATATATTGGTCACATGTTAAAAAAAACTAAAGGGTACACAATGAAAAGTCTCCTTTCTATCCCTTCCCTGTCCTCATCCTTCCAATACCCACCCCCTAAGTAGCCACTGTTATTGGTTCTCTGTATCTCCTCCCAGAGTTCCTTTACGCATATACTAACAAATACAAACATATTCTTATTCCTCCTGGGATATTTTCACACTAAAGAGTATGCACTATACACACTGTTCTGCACCTTGCCTTTCACACTTAATAACATGTTTAAACCTTCATAATAAACATGCACTTACAATTAACACGCACGATACTTACAATGGAAACCCTGAGTGGTTAAGAGCTATGGCTGCTAACCAGGAGGCCAGCAGTTTGATCCACTAGGCGCTCCTTGGAGACCCTGTGGGGCAGTTCTACTCTGTCCTATAGTGTCACTATGAGTTGAATCGACTGGATGGGAAAGGGTTTGATTTGTTTTTTTTTTTTTATACTTAGAATGGAGTCCTTGAATGATGCGAGCAGTTAGCAGGTGTTTGGCTGCTAACTGAAAGTTGAAGGCTTGAGTCCACTCAGAGGCACCTCAGAAGAAAAGCCTGGCAATCTACTTCTAAAAAATCAGCCATTGGAAACCTTAGGGAACACAGTTCTACTCTGACACATGGGGTCACCATGAGCCAGAATCAAATGGATGGCAACTGGTGTGTGTGCTATATGCTTACAATTAGAAAAATATTAGCTCAGCTATACACGCTTTTAAATACACCAGATCATTAAATCCACACAATGGGCTATAAAGTTCCCTACAAGGATGTGCACAACCAGCCTCGAATTCTGGACGCCACTCCAAGCAGCTCCGATGGTCCAGGCACTTTTACTTCTAGGTGCTCAGCTCCAGCTAGCTTGTAATGTGGTGAGTGATTTACAAACAGTCATACATTCCTGTGTCATTCACTTTTCATATTTGTCAGGAATAAAGAACACATAACAAGAATATGATTTTAAGATTTTCCTTTAGCAGTGGTTTAAATGTTTTGATAATAATATCCCATCAGTTTTTCTCAACCTCAGCACTTTTGAAATTTTGGACTGGATAATTATTCATTGTGGGGGGCTGTCCTATGAATTGTAGATATTTAGCAACATTACTGACCTCCACCCACTAGATGCCAGTAGCATCCCCCAAACCATGAAAAAAAAAATCTTCAGGCATTCCCAATGTCCCCTGATGGGCTGAGAACCTCTAGTGTCATTTTTCGTAGTTTATTATTATTATTATGTGCCTTGGTATAGTGTTCCTCATGTTTCTTGGGGTTTTGTTGAGCTTCTTGGATCTGTACATTTAGAGTTTTCATGAAATTTGGAAAAATTTCAGCCATTATTTCTTCAAATATTTTTTCTGTGCTCCCACTCCTTCAGGGCCTCCAATTATACATATACTAATTTTCCTCACAATAATCCTTTAATGTTTGTACTATTATCTTCACTTTACAGATGAGAAAAGTGAGTAAGTAGACATTTCAGGATTTGAACCCAGGCCTACCCCAGTATCTGGCTTTACTGCTATAGTCACGTTTTCAGCAGTGATAAGCTATAACTTACCTCAGTGCTTTTTCTTTCTCTAGGGCTGGGCTGTGGAAAGGCTGGTCATAAACTTTCCTGTAGATAACGGGCAGCTCAAGCATCCTTGAAATCTGAATGCTCCACACTGGATCGTCCACTTTATCTAACAAGCCACGGGGGAAATATGCCACAGAAATTACACTAAAATCAGTTCTTTCCCATGCCCAAATTTCTGCTAGGATGACAGGAAATGGGGCACTTAATGGATCTCTTCCATGTGGCAGCCAAGAATCATTACACTCTAGATGCACTAAGTGGTTCCCAGTCATCCTGTGAGATGGAACTAGATCCCCTAAGCATCAAAAGCTTTGCCAGGGAGTGGCTTGGGACTAGGGAAAGCACATTAGCATATTCATTAATCTGTTACTCTGCTGGACAACAGGGGCCTTCTTTGAGATTTCAAGCTAAAAACCAGACAGAGCAGCGCAAAGGGCATCACTCAGATGATGTGGGACTCTCATAGTTCTGATTAGCTGTTCCTTTCAAAGTCAGTGAACTCAATGGTACTCAAGAAATCTCCACCATCTCCAACTCTAGGATTCACTTAGCACCTTTACAAACTCTACTAGGTTATCCAAAATAAAATTAGACAACTACATATATATAGTAGGAGCCCTGGTGGCGTAGTGGTTAAGAGCTACGGCTGCTAACCAAAAGATCAGCATATTGAATCCACCAGCTGCTCACTGGAAACTCTATGGGGCAGTTCTACTCTGTCCTATAGGGTCGCTATGAGACAGAATCTACTTGACAACAATGGGTTTGGTTTTTTGTTTTGCATGATAGTAAGTCAGTCATTTTCTCTTGTAATTAAAACTCTCTTCAAATAAAATTAAGAAATGCTGTTTTTAAAGAAAGCATGTTATGCAATATAATTTCTGCCATTATATAGTTAAATTTTCTTATTTGAACTTTTTGGAAGTTTGACTTTTAGCTAAATAAGAGTTTATTGGACACACACCCAGAATAACAACCAATCTGGCAGAAATATCTTGTGCTTACAATATGCAGTGGCATGAATTTCTCGCTCTTCTCTGTAGGTGCGGACATAGCCTCTGATTCGGATAAGGTCCCCAATTTCTATCTTTGTTCTCTGCTCAATGGTTTCTTGCAACTTCTTAAGCTGTGAGGTTAAGCTCAGATCTCTTGCTGTGCCTGGAGCAGCTGTAGCTGTTTGGGCTGGAAGGAAAGACAGAAATTACAACACAATCCCCATGCAACACTTATGAGGTAGTTTTAGAGTAAGACCAACACAACACTTGATAAAAGGGTACAAAGGAATTTACAGCTAAGTATATATTATCAGAATGTTTTCCAGAAACAAATAATCAAACCATTCCTTTTACATGATGGCACCAGCAATATATGCACACTGATGGCTCCTACACTGGCTTCAGTCATTTAGAACTTTAATAGTTTAACAGATACATAATGTTATCGATTGAAATTATATCCCCCTCAAAGTATGTTTTGCAATCCTGACCTCTATACCTGTGGATGTAATGTAATCACCTTATATCTAATGTAATGTAATGCAATCACTTTCCACAATGCAATCTAATGTAATCAACCAATCAGTTGGGGCCATACCAGTGTAGGGTGGATCCTATACCTAATCACTTCTGAGTTATATAAAGAGTAGCACAGACACAAAGATATGCACTCACACAGGGGAAGACAGATGTCATATGAGGATTGCCAAGGAACCAAAGAGGGAATCTAAATGGCCGAGACCCTGATTTGAACTTTCAGCCTTCAGAACTGTGAGAAAATACATTTCTGTCCTTTAAAGCCACCTACTTGTGGTATTTCTGTTACAGCAGTCCCAGGTAACTAAGATACATAATAATTTCATAAGGTTTTGTTTGGTGCTTAAATTTCAAGAGAGGCTATGTATTTTTTATAAGATGATCTACTCGCTTTCTTTACGCATAAGCTGTTTGTCTCTTTTCAACACTTGATGTTAATTTCTTAAAAGTTTTAGGGAAGCTATATCAGTTATATTTATTACGTATGTTATCCCCATCCTATTGCTTTTTTTCCACCCTTAGGTTTATTTCATTTTATTGCATAAAAGTTTGAAAAAATCTTTTAGTCCATCTGTCTTATAACTGATGATAGCTTTCAGTACTTTAACAGCTAGGCATTTATGGCAGCTTAACATATTTAACCCCATATCAGCTCTGTCTTCTTTAGGTTATTTTACGTAAGGTGCAACACAGGGATCAAAGTTATTCTTTTTTAAATATTATTATCTACACAAACCAACAACATTTGTTAAATGCTGATTTATTTCCCACTGCTGTATTTTTTCTGGTTTATCATATACTACCCACCACCACCAGCTGCTGTCAAGTCTAATTCATGGTGACCTCATGTATGTCAGAGTAGAATTGTGCTCCACAGAGTTTTTAATGATTGATTTTTTGAAAGTTGATCGCCAAGTCTTGCTTTCAAGGTGCCTCTGGGTGAACTCAAACCACCGATTTTTCAGTTAGCAGCTAAGCACATTAACTGTTTGCACCACCCAGGGACTGACTGTTGTCGGTTTTCTGATTTGTCATATACTAGGGTTTCTGTAATAAAGTGACTACCTCTTTTGGTCTGTTGATCAAATTTTCTGTTTTTTAACCTAATACAGTTTTGATAACCATGACTTTGTACTGTACAGAGGCATTAATTTAAATACATCTACCCTGGTGGCGTAGTGGTTAAGAGCTTGACTACTAACCAAAAGGTCGGCAGTTTGAATCCACCAGGTGCTCCCTGGAAACCCTATGGGGCAGCTCCACTCTGTCCTATAAGGTCGCTATAAGTCAGAATCGACTCAGTGGGAACAGGTTTTGTTTTTTGTTTGTTTGTTTTTGGTTTTTTTCTTTTTTTTTCCTATACTAAGGGAAACAGCAACTTAGGGAGCCTGGAGAACTTTGTATATCCAATAACCAATACCTAAGAATCTGGATACAATCAGCACTAATGCTACTCAGCTTACTAGGTTTCTTTAGAAAGGACTAAAGTATCAATTTTTTTAATACTATTTTTTAGAATGCTTTTAGTACAGAAAAATTATGCAGAAAGTACAGAATTCCCATATACCTCCTCTGCCCCCTGCAGGGTTTCCCTTATTAGTAATATCTTCCATTAGTGTGGTAGATTTGTTACAACTGATGAACAAATATGTTGTTGTTGTTAGGTGCCGTCAAGTCGGTTCTGTGTCATAGTGACCCTATGGACAACAGAACGATATACTGCCCAGTCCTGCGCCAGCCTCATGATCATCATTATGCTTGAGTCCACTGTTGCAGCCACTGTGTCCATCCATCTTGTTGAGGGTCTTCCTCTTTTTTGCTGACCCTCTACTTTACCAAGTATGACGTCCTTCTCCAGGAACTGATCCCTCCTGATAACATGTCCAAAGACTATGAACCAACATAAAAAAAACCAAACCCGTTGCTGTGGAGTTGATTCCAACTCATAGCGACCCTATGGGACAGAGTAGTACTGCCCCATAGAGTTTCCAAGGAGCACCTAGTGGATTTGAACTGCTGACCTTTTTTTTTGGTTAGCAGACGTAGCTCTTAGCCACTACATCGCCAGGGTTTCCTGAATCAATATAGATACATTATTATTAACTAAAGTCCAGAGTTTACATTAGGGTTCACTCTTTGTGTTGTACAGTTCTATGGGTTTTGACGAATGCATAATGTCACATATCCACCATTACAGTATCATGCAGAATAGTTTTACTTTCCTTAAAGTACCTTGTGCTTCTTTACCTATTCCCCCATCTCCTTCCCCAAGCCTTGGCCAACCACTGATCTTTTTACCGTCTCTATAGTTTTGCCTTTTCCAGAATGCCATATAGTTGGAATCATACAGAATGACGCAGGAAGCATCAAAAGAAGATGGAAGGAATCACTGTACCAAAAAGAATTGGTCAACATTCAACCATTTCAGGAGGTAGCATATGATCAAGAACGAATGGTAGGGAAGGAAGAAGTCCAAGCTACACTGAAGGCACTGGCAAAAAACAAGGCTCCAGAATTGACGGAGTATCAACTGAGATGTTTCAACAACCAGATGCAGTGCTGGAAGTGCTCACTCGCCTATGCCAAGAAATTTGGAAGGCAGCTACCCGGCCAACCGACTTGAAGAGATCCTATTCCCAAGTCAGGTGATCAAACCGAATGTGGAAATTATCGAACAATATCACTAATATCACACGCAAGTAAAATTTTGCTGAAGATCATTCAAAAGTGGCTGCAGTAGTATATCAACAGGGAACTGCCAGAAATTCAAGCCAGATTCAGAACAGGGTGTGGAACAGGGATATCACTGCTGATGTCAGATGGATCATGGCCAAAAGCAGAAAATACCAGCAAGATGTTTACCTGTGTTTTACTGACTATGAAAAGGCATTCGACTGTGTGGATTGTAACAAATTATGGATAACACTGCGAAGAATGGGAATTCCAGAACACTTAATTGTGCTCATGAGGAACCTGGACATAGATCAAGAGGCAGTCATTCGAAAAGAACAAGGGGATACTGCATGGTTTAAAGTCAGGAAATGTGTGCGTCAGCGCTGTATTGTTTCACCACACTATTCAATCTGTATGCTGAGCAAATAATCTGAGAAGGTGGACTCTGTGAAGAAGAATAGGGCATCAAGATTGGAGAAAGGCTCATTATCAACCTGCCTTATGCTGATGACACAACCTTGCTTGCTGAAAGTGAAGAGGACTTGAAGCACTTATTGATGAAGATCAAAGACTACAGCCTTCAGTGTAGATTACACCTCAACATAAAGAAAACAAAAATCCTCACAACTGGACCAATAAGCAACATCATGATAAAAGGAGAAAAGAATGAAGTTGTCAAGGATTTCATTTTACTTGGATCCACAATCAACACCCATGGAAGCAGCACTCAAGAAATCAAAAGACACATTGCATTGGGAAAATCTGCTGCAAAAGACCTCTTTAAAGTGTTGAAAGGCAAAGATGTCACCTTGAAGACTAAGGTGTGCCTGACCCAAGCCATGGTGTTTTCAATCACCTCATATGCAGGTGAAATCTGGACGATGAATAAGGAAGACCAAAGAAGAATTGATGACTTTGAATTGTGGTGTTGGTGAAAAATATACCATGGGCTGCTAAAAGAATGAACAAATCTCTCTTGGAAGAAGTACAATCAGAATGCTACTTAGAAGCAAGGATGGTGAGACTACGTCTCACATACTTTGGACACGTTATCAGGAGGGATCGGTCCCTGGAGAAGGACATCATGCTTGATAAAGTAAAGGGTCAGCGAAAAAGAGGAAGACCCTCAACAAGATGGACTGACACAGTGGCTGCAGCAATGGGCTCAAGCATAACAGGACTGGGCAGTGTTCCGTTGTGTTGTACATAGGGTCGCCATGAGTCAGAATTGACTCAACAGCACCTAACAAGAACAACAACATGCATTTAAGGTCCTCCATGTCTTTTTCTAGCTTAATAACTCATTTATTTTTATTGCTGCATAATATCCCATTGTATGACTATACCACAGTTTGTTTATCCATTCACCTATTGAAGGATATCTTGGTTGCTTCTAATTTTTGGCAATTATGAATAAAAATGCTATAAGCATTTGGGTGCAGGTTTTTGTGTGGACATAACTTTTCAACTCATCTGGGTAAGTACCTAGGGGCACAACTGCTGGATCCCATGGTAAGCCTATGTTTAGTTTCTTAAAAACTGCCAGACTGTCTTCCATAGTGCCTGTATCATTTTGCATTTCCATCAGCAATGAATGAGAGCTCATGTTGCTCCACGTTCTCACTAGTATTTTGTTTTGTCAGTGTTTTGGATATTAGCCAGTCTAATATACGTGTTGTGATGTCTCATTATAGTTGTAATTTGCATTTCCCTAATGACATGTGATACTGAGTATCTTACGTTTATCTGCCATCTGTATATCTTCTTTGGTGAGGTGTCGATTCAGACTATTTTGCCTGTTTTTTAACTATAATGTTTGTTTTCTTATTGTTGAGTTTTAAGAGTTCTTTATGTATCTTGGATACAAGTCCTTTATCAGATATGTTTTACAAATATTTCTCCCAGTCTGTGGCTTGTCTTTCATTGCCTTAAGAAATATTACGTTTTAAAAGTCTATTCCTTACGTGATAGATGTATTTACAACAATAATAACAACAACAACAAAAATAGCTACTGAGTCCGCTTATGTACAACCAAATACCTCATGGGATTTGGTTTCTTAGTTGGGAGGTTTAGCGTCATGGTTTCATGGGACATCTCAGTTAATTGGCCTAATATTGTGGTTGGTGCTTCTGTTCTATCTCCTAGTTCATTGTGTAGTGCCTGGGGTTTTAAAAGCTTGCAAGCAGCCATCGAAGGTACAACAACTAGTCTCTATTTGCCTGGAGCAACACCGGAAGAAGGAGTGTCAGGAATAGGAGGAAGAAATGGAATGTATGGCTAATTGCCTTCATGAACAACTGCCTCCTTTGCCATGAGACCAGAAGGACTACATGGTGCCCTGCTACCATTACTGAACATTTTGGTCAAAGATTCTATAGAAGAATCCTGAGCAAATGGGAGAAAATGTAGAACAGAATTTCAAATTCTCATGAAATCCAGACTTTCTGAAGCCATGGAGGATGGATGAACCCCCAAAACTACTGCCCTGAGATAATTTTTAAACCTTAAACCAAAAATATTCCTTGAAGTCTTCTTAAAACCAAACAATAGCTTAACTTAACTAGGAAAGAATGTCTGCCTTGAGCATTGTGCTTTTTTAAAATCTGTATGAGAGCCAATTGACAACAACAACTTGAAACATAAGACGAGAAACTCAGGAAGCAGTGAGTTTATGTTAATGGGGGAGGAACAGTTCAGAAAATAAAGTAAGAATGGCTGTATAACTTGAAGAATGTAATCAGTGTCACTGAATTGTACACGTAGAAATTGTTGAATTTGTGTATGTTCTGCTATGTATATTCTCAACAACAACAACAAATAAATAACTTTAAAAAAAAAAAGTCTATCCCATTTGTGTTCCTATCCCCAAGTCCTCTTCTACATCTAGGCTGAGTTTTAAAGATATTTATAAATGTATATTTCATCGTCATTATTCAGAAATTATAGGTGGTCATAAATGCTTCATAAAGCCCCACTGAAATTATCAGACTGATGACTGGTGTGAGAAAAACAAGCCCAGCTTTCATTTCAAGGGTGAGCCAAACTGCTGAAAGAAGGGCTCCAGCTGTGTAATTTAATGAATATAATGAGATGGCTGGAACCTGACATGATTTCATTTTAAGCAGCCTATTCCACCTTGATAGATAAACCCCCTCTAAAATTCTAATATTAAGGACCAAGCTTTCTTAACTTTATTCTTAAAGCTGAGTACAAATGGTACATTCAACATGACATTTATGAGTTAATGTTATATTCTTATACTTTAACTGACTGGAACATGATTTTGACTTAGACTAAACTTTATTTTAAAAATGAGTCTTCATTGGCCACTTTTCAGTGGAAAGCTTTTAAACTGAGGGCAATTAAGTTGAAAGCAGAGAATGGGCTAGTTGGGAACAATTTAAAACGTAACTTTATATGTAACGTAAGGTGAACCATTTTCAGGCTTTCTCCTTATTCTCTTACTCTCTATTTTAATTCTCAAAGTAATTTCCAATTAGGGTTACCCATTGGGATTGTTCATTTATTCAACTTAATGATATTTTCAAAATCTCATTCTCACTATTAAGAGTTGTTTTGTTTACCTAAAAAATAACCTAGTATATAAATTTTATAATATTCATGATAATATTTATTTTAAAAAGTTAATTTTGAAAATTAAAACAATGTCTAAAACAGTGGTCAAGCTGGCCCATAGCCTATTTTTGTAAACTAAAAAAAAATTTTTTTAATAATATTTTTGTGTGTTTTTGGTGAAAGTTTACACAGCAAATTAGGTTCCCATCTGAAACTTTCTACACCAATTGTTCAGCTACATTTTTCACAATACGTCAACATTTTAATTACATTCTGGTTGTTCTGTTTCCAGTACTCTAGTTTTCCTGCTTCCTTAGTCTTCTTATCTTTGCTTTAGTGTAATTGTTGATCTTTTGGTCTCATATATAGATGTTTTTTTAATGGAACACCGTACTCACTGGTAATATCCTTTATTTGTGTTCCAACCTATTATTTCACTAAAAGGTAACCTCGGGATAGTTTCAGTTCAATGTTTAAAGAGTATCTTGGGCCCTAACATATGGCACTAACAGTATATAAACCATAACTAACAATACATAAACACCAGAAGATAAGCTAGATAACAGGGATCTTCTAAAAATTAAATACTTATGCTCATCAAAAGACCACCGAAGAGTAAAAAGAGAACCTACAGACTGGGAAAAAATTTTTGGAGATGACAACTCTGACAAAGGTGTAATCTCTAAAATCTACAGGAAAATCCAGCATATCTACAACAAAAAGACAATCCAATTAAAAAATGGGCAAGGGATATGAACAGGCACTTCACCAAAGAAGATATTCAAGTGGCTAACAGACACATGAGGAAATGCTCACGATCACTAGCCACCAGAGGAATGCAAATCAAAACTACAATGAGATACCATCTCACCCCGGCATGACACGCATGAATCAAAAAAAAAAACAGAAAATAACAAATGTTGGAGATGCTGCAGGGAGACTGGAACTCTTATGCACTGCTGGTGGGAATGTAAAATGGTAGAACCATTTTTGAAAATGGTAAGGCACTTCCATAAAAAGCTAGAAATAGAAATACCATATGATCCAGCAATCCCATTCCTAGGAGTACATTGTAGAGAAATAAGAGCCATCACAGGAAAAGACATATGGACACCCATGTTCATTACAGCGTTGTTCACAATAGCAAAAACATGGAAAAAACCTTGGTGTCTATCAACAGATGAGTGGATAAACAAACCATGGTACATACATGCAATGGAATACTACACAACAATAAAGAACAATGATGAATCTGCGAAGCATCTCACAACATGGATGAATCTGGAGGGCATTATGTTGAGTGAAATAAGTCAATCGCAAAAGGACAAATATTGTATGAGACCACTACTATAAAAACTCAAGAAAAGGTTTACACACAAAAAGAAACAATCTCTGATGATTACTAGGGAGGGGAGGGGTAGGGAAGGAAAAACACTAAATAGGCAATAGATAAGTGGTAATTTTGGTGAAGGGTAAGACAGTACACAATACTAGGGAAGCCAGCACAGCTTGTCCAAGGCAAGGTCATGGAAGCTCCATAGACAAATCCAAACTCCCTGAGGGACCAAATTACTGGGCTGAGGGCTGTAGGGACCACAGTCTTGGGGAACACGTAGTTCAACTGGCATAATACTTATAAAGAAAATGTTCTACAATCTCCTTTGGTGAGTAGCATCTGGGGTCTTAAAAGCTTGTGGGTAGTCATCTAAGATACTCCACTGATCTCACCCCATCTGGAGCAAGAGCGAATGAAGAAAACCAAAGACATAAGGGAAAGATTAGTCCAAAGGACTAGTGGACCACAAGTACCACAGCCTCTACCAGCCTGAGTCCAACACAACTAGATGATGCCTGGCTACCACCCACTGACTGCTCTGACAGGGATCACAACAGAGGGTCCCGGATAGAGCTGGAGAAAAATGTAGAACAAAATTCTTACTCACACACACAAAAAAAAGACCAGACTTACTGGTCTGACATAGACTGGAGAAACCCTGAGAGTATGGCCTCCGGACACCCTTTTAGCTCCGTAATGAAGTCACTCCTGAGGTTCACCCTTCAGCCAAAGATTAGACAGGCCCATAAAATGAGACTAAATGGGCACACTAGCCCAGGGGCAAGGACGAGAAAGCAGGAAGGGACAGGAAAGCTGGTAATGGGGAACCTGAGGTTGAGAAGGGGAGAGTGTTGACACGTCATGGGGTTGGCAACCAATGTCACAAAACAATATATGTATCAATTGTTTAATGAGAAGCTAGTTTTCTCTGTAAACCTTCATCTAAAGTACAATTAAAAAAAGAAATAAAGAAAATCAAAGGAAAAAAAAGAGTATCTCAGGGTGATAGTCTCAGGGAGCCCTCTAGTCTCAAATGGTCAAGTAAGTCTGGATTTATTAAGAATTTGAGATCTCTTTGGCATTTTTCTTCTGTTGTATTAGGGTCCATCTATTGTGGCCCTGATCAGAATGGGTGGTAGTGGTAGCCAGGCACCATCTTATTCTTCTGGTCTCAGGTAAATAAAGTTTTATCGGAACACAGTCACGTCCATTTGTTTACCTATTGTCTGTGGATGCTTCTATGCTACAAGGCAGAGTCAAATAGTTGAGACATGAACTACATGGCCCAAAAAGCTGAAAATATTTGCTATCTGGCCTTTTATATAAAAAGTTTACTGATCTCTCCCCACTCTGAAATAAGTATGTAAAATCAAACTACATCTTCTGATTGCTAACCAAAAGGTCGGCAGTTTGAATCCACCAGGTGCTTCTATGGGGCGGTTTCTACTCTGTGCTATAGGGTCACTATGAGTCAGAATTGACTCGACGGCAGTGAGTGGTGTAGTGGTACACCTTCTGATTAAAGACTGTAACAATACTACAACCATAAATCTGCAAATTATTTTAATATCCTAGGCATATAGGAAAATCCGTATCTCTGATTATCTAATAGGTTTATGTCTTACCTATGAGATATTTGCATAAAAACCTGGTGTCCTCTTAATTTTTTTACAACAAAGCTTCCTAGGCAAATTAGTGCTATTGATTTAAATGTTCTCAAATTAGGAAATGGGAATATGAAAGTTATATGAAACCTATGGCCGAATTCTAAATGTAAATACATGAGAAAATTAAGCAAATGAGCATTACATCAGTCAGTATAGTCAAAACAGGAGGTTGAGATTCTGACAATTTTCTTTTGCAATGGCAATAGGGAAAGAAGAAACTACCCCAAGTGTTAGACATTCTCACCACATATAACACAATGAGATAGATACTCGATGTTAGATACTAGAATAAGCTACATTTATTGAACGATCCCAGTGTATTGCTGTTGTTAGGCGCCATCAAGTTGATTCTGACTCATAGCAACTCTATGCACGACGGAACAAAACACTGCCTGGTCCTGCACCATCCTCACAATCACTGTTATGCTTGAATCCATTGTTGCAGCCACTGTGTCAATCGATCTCATTGAGGGTCTTTTTCTTTTTCACTGACCCTCTACTTTACCAAGCATAATGTCCTTCTCCAGGGACTGGCCCCTCCTGATGACATGCCCAAAGTACATAAAATGAAGTCTCGCCATCCTCGCTTCTAATGAGCATTCTGGCTGTACTTCTTCCAAGACAGACTTGTTCATTCTTCTGGCAGTCCATGGTATATTCAGTACTCTTTACCCACACAATAATTTAAAGGCATCAATTCTTCTTTGGTCTTCCTTATTCATTGTCCAGCTTTCGCATGCATATGAGGCAGCTGAAAATACCATGGCTTGGGGCAGATGCATCTTAGTCCTCAAAGTGACATCTTTGTTTTTTAACCCTTTAAAGAGGTCTCTTGCAGCAGATTTGCCCAATGCAATACGTTGTTTGATTTTTTGACTGCTGCTTCCATGGGTGTTGGTTGTGGTGGCTTGTGTGTTGCTGTGATGCTGGAAGCTATGCCATCGGTATTTCAAATACCAGCAAGTTCACCTATGGTGGACAGGTTTCAGCAGAGCTTCCAGACTAAGACAGACTAGAATGAAGGACCTGATGATTTACTTCTAAAAAAACTGGCCAGTGAAAACTTTATGAATAGCAGCAGAACACTGTCTGACATAGTGCTGGAAGAAGAGCCCCTCTGGTTGGAAAGCACTCAAAATACGACTAGGGAAGAGCTGCCTCCTCAAAGTAGAGTCGACCTTAATGACATGGATGGAGTAAAGCTTTCAGGACCTTCGTTTACTGATGTGGCATGACTCAAAATGAGAAGAAACAACTACAAACATCCACCATACATATATACATTACATATTTTAGAACAGAGAAAAAAAGGCCCCAGTTCCTGTGGGCTCTCTAGAGCCAACAACGCATGATACTTTCTTCAATACTACGACCTTAAGCAACTTGAAAAGGAACCTTGTTGCATGCCGTCAAGTTGACGTCGACTCACAGGGACCCCATGTGACAAGAGTAGAGCTGCCCCATAGGGTTTTCTTGGCTGCAATCTTTACAGAAGCAGATCACCGGGTCTTTCTCCCACAGAGCTGCTGAGTAGGTTCAAACTGCCAACCTTTCAGTTAGCAGCCGAGCACGTCACCATTTGCGCCACCAGGGCTCCTTGAAAAGGAACCTAAGAACTATTAATATATATACAAGTAATACCAAATGCTGTTTCAGTTACAGTCAATGTCTTCAACACACAATTTTAAACTTCCTTTTCAGTTTATATTATTTAATGGCTAACTTCCAAAGGAAAACTATTTTAGCTTTTCATCAAGCTTAGAATTCCTGGTACATTTGTTTGAACATATTAGAGATTGCGGAAAATGTGGATTGTGCCAGCATAGAAGTTACTGGCAAGCGTGTAGTCTTCAAAATCTTCTTTGGAATCCCGGAGGAAGGTGGTTCTGACCTGACTGACAATTAGCCTAAAACATCTTGACTTACGTAGTAACTGGCACAGTAAAAATGAATGACTGAAACGTCATAGAAACCTATGTATGGTCCCATAGACTTAGAAGGAAATGAGCACCAAAGAGAGGGGAGAAAGAAAAACAACTGGCTCCCCCATCATGGAGTCAGTTTTCAGAATAGCCAAAGCTCTGGGTCCAATGCTTCAAGCAGATCAATGTCATTCATTAGTGGATAAATGTGAAAATTGTAGCCCTACGGCTCTTCTGATGAGCTACCCTGAGTAATGTCCACTGAAAGCTGAGCAGTAAAGAAGCGGGGCAAATAAAATTAATTACCTGATGAAGACCTGATATCGCTCAACTTTTTCCAGCAGATGCAGTTTATAACGCCTGTGCTGTCATCCACTGCAAGAAAAAGATAAAAAGGTAGAAGAGAGATTTGGCATTGCTGGTGAACTAGCATATGGTCACTGCATTTGCCATACTAAAAGATGACAGTTTTCAATGGCCTGGTGGGCCAAATCCATATCAAATTCTCCTTCTACCTTTAGGAATAATTTCTCACCTACACCAATGCAAACTGATTGTCTGCACATGCCAATGTTATACATGAGCTCAACGTAATGTACTGAACATTTCGCTTACCCTAACTAAAGGGTACTAATGATTCTTGTCTACCCCTCGCTCCTGAAAATGGTTTCCTCAATCTCAATGACTGCTGACATATAAAGTCAGCCTTTCTCTCCTGCCCTGGAACAAGACAGCATCACATGGTCTGTGGTCTGTAGTCTGTGGTCAGAGGCACAGTTACTTACAGCGCAGACTTGTGTCACCATTTGCTCCCTCACTAGCTTGCTAACTCACCAACATACAGCATTCCAAGCCTTTGGGCCTGGGCTTTTCTTTGTGAGAAAGATCATCTGCCTAGTCCTTACAGCTGCAGGAGCTTTCAGTAAAGCAAAGCACATCATAGATTTTCATAACAGAAATAATTATATCCTGGCCATAAAAATAATACTGGTTTTGCTTATTTTATCCCTAGTGCAAAAACAAACAATTCCCATTGCACTTGGTTTTGGGACTGTAGAGAAATTTGGAAATGTCTACTATGAGATGATGGGTGTTTTCTCTTTGCCTAATTTCTGATAAACTCAGAGCAGAGATTGCTAAGCATGGAGTCAGAGGGCCTAGTGATTTTTTAAAAATCAACTAGAGTGGTAAATGTACACACGATATAGAAGAAACTTAAGGTAAACATTCTTGATTGCTCAATTAAATCATGGAGGTAATAATACCTGCGTTGAAAGCAGAAGCCCAGAATTATCTTTACAGTAAAATAAATTCTAGATGGGTTTTATTTTTTTAATGTAAAATCAAGAAGACAAGAAGAAAATATGGTGAATACTGTTTTAACCTTGGGCTTATAATTAGTGGGAGAGATCTCTCTAGGCAGGACCTGAACATCAGAATTCATTAAAAAGTCTGACATATATGACTACCAAAAAACTAAAACTGTATAGCAATTTTCCAAACAACAGTCGGTGCCTTAACATATATAAAAGAGTCCCTACATATTAATTAGAAAAATATCAAAACCACAAAAAATATGGCAAAGAATATGCCGTTCAGGGAAGATATAAAACAGGTCAATAAGCATATGAAAAGATGATAAATTTACTAGTTATTAGGATATTAAAGCAAATTTAAATAATTGCACTACTTGTTGCTTTTGTGTGCCAGTGAGTCGATTCTGACCCATAGTGACTGTACAGGACAGAGTAGAACTGCCCATACAGTTTCCTAGGCTGTAATTTTAAGGGAACAGATTGCCAGCTCTTTTCTCCTTTGGAGCAGCTGGTGGGTTATAACTGCTGATCTTTCAGTTAGCAGACGAATGTTTTAACCATTTCACCGCCAGGGCTCTGTATTTCACTACCAGAATGACAAATATTAAAAGTTATTGATAACCTCATGTACCGTTAGTGGGAAGTGTGTATTAGTACCAACTCTGTGAAGAGCAAGTTTGGAAACATGTCTCAAATTTGGAAATTTGACTTATTATTTCCAGTAACTTATCCTGAGGAGAAATACCAAAAAAGTATACAAATATATGCATTTTGAATAAGACTGTTCATTGCAACACTGCTTATGACTCTGAAAATTAGAGACAATCAAAATGCTTATAAATATGGAATTGGCTAAGATAGAATAGCATGTGAAAATAAAAAGTTATAATGAAGCTCTTATGTTCATTGCTGTTAAAGGATATTCATTCCTCATTGTAAAATAAAAATCTTATATAACAGCATATAATCTAATTTATAAAATATTATTAAATAGTGTATGTGGAGAGCAATGATTTTTTAAATTTTTTTTTTTGTTGTACTTTGGGTGAAGGTTTACAGAACAAATATCTTCTCATTAAACAGCCAGTACATATGTTGTTTTATGACATTGGTTAAGAGAGCAATGATTTTAAGACAAGCATTGCTTAGTATCAGTTTCTTTTGGAGTGTGAAGAAGCAACCCCACATTCAACATATACACTGACTGTAAACCTAATTATAGAAATATTAAGAAGTGAAAGAAATATGCATAATAGTACTGAGGAAATAAGGCATAGCTATAGTTACTCAATATTAAGAAGACTTCTAAGTTTAGAAGGATGTTCACTCAAATATTAATAGTATTTTTATGTGATTTGTGGGGTTTTATGTAGTTGATTTGAATGTTCTCTAATTTTAAATTTTAGTTTATAATGATTAAGTATAATTTTAACCAGTAAAAAAGCAATAGACATTCTGAGTTAAAAAATGTATGACACCTCCAGGCACACCACTTCTTTGGCTGGTTTAAAATCTTGATTTATAATGGAGAGGAAAAAAAAAAAGAGAGAGAGAGCGCATATTAACATTGTTCTAGAAAATGTGAAGTCATTCTGTTCTTGACTGAAGCCTCCCAGGACTCCAGCTGGGAGCTGGAGTTGCTGCCAGCGGCTCTGTGCACCCTGGGCATCGCCACAGAACCCTCTGACTTCTGCTGGTTTGTATCCTTCCCCACAGAGCCTGTGCCATGCACCCCGAGATCTGACTGGGGGAAGGCCCAGAGCTGCCCACCCTTGCAGGGCCACTCGGCATCCTCTCTGGCTGGGCAGCGCCACATCCTTTCCAGAGGCGCCTGGGCTGCAGGCCTTGTGTTTCTAGTTGTGGGGCAAGTCAGACAGCGTGAACAGGAAGCACCCCCAGCACAGGCCTGTGGTGAGTCAGGCGGAGCAGGGCTAAGGACAGCCTGGCAGGTGGCCCAGGAGACAATTTGGGCCTGAGGACTGCAGGGAGAGAGGCAGTTCCCTATCTGAACAGATCACACGAGAGTTAAAGTTAAAAGCACTTTTACTCTCAATTCATTCAACATTCAGATGCTTTCTCAGAGCCCCACAGATGTGTCCTGCTCTAGGACACCCACTCTGAGGGAAATGTTCATTGAGGAATAGTCACACATATCACTGAAATCATTTTATAATGGGAAAGGAGCCTAACTGAAGCCCCTTTAGATCCCAGGCCTAGTACCTGACCTGGTTCTGGGGCCAGGACTGAAGTCCTCACACAGCCTCCCACCTTTGATCTGAAAAGAGTCAAGTGCATGGGCTTTGTGAGAATCATCCAGCTGCTCCCAAAGGCTGGGATTGCTTAAAATTCAACTTTCAGCTAAGTGAGGTCCTCATACATAAACTAAATCTCAAACACAATTTCTCTTACCTCCATAACTGTAGAAAGCATCTCTTTCTCTCACTCCAATTACAGTTCCCAAGACATCTACCTGTTTTACCGGATGCCCATTGTAAAAAAATATACCTGAAATTAAAAAAAAAAAAAAAAGGCAGAATCAATTTATTTTATGAGTACAGGTAGTCCCCGACTTACGACAGGGTTCCCTTTTGATGACTGTCATGAGTTGGTTCTGATGTGAGTCGACTACCTCATTTTTTTTGTTTTTTTTAGTTTTCATTTCAAAACACAGTAGTGTTTGGAACAGTAAATCATAAAAGTTAGCATGTGCAAGTGAACATCTGAGAATGATAACATAAGCGAATTAAACACTGCTACACTGTATGTAGTACATACTGCTAATGATAAGATGAACCAAAAAACAAAAATGGATGGTCTTAAGTGTGTGTCTTAGTTACCTAGTGCTGCTATAATAGAAATATCACAAATGGGTGGCTTTAACAAACAGAAATTTATTTTCTCACAGCTTAGGAGGCTAGAAGTCTGAATTCAGGGCGCTGACTCTAGGGGAAGGCTTTCTCTGTTGGTTCTGGAGGAAGGTCCTCGTCTCTTCTGAGCTTCTGCTCCTGGGCAATCTTCATATGCTTGGCATCTCTCTTCCCCTGTCTCTTTTGCTAGCTGGCATTTAATCTGTTTTATATCTCAAAAGAGACTGACTTAAGATACACCTTACACTAATCCTGTCTCATTAATATAACAAAGAAAATCCATTCCCAAATGGGATTATAACCACAGGCATAGAGGTTAGGATTTACAACACATATTTTTTGGGGACACAATTCAATTCATAACAGTGCAGTTCATCAAAACTTGAATAAGTCCTAAGTCAGGACTACCTGTACATAGTCTGCTTCATTAAATGTTAATTGTGTGTTGGGTGGGGTGTGTGGGGGGGTGATGGATGTCAAAAATCAGTGGCATGCTGCTTGCTGCAATTCAGACTTAAGAATGAGCCCTTGATGGATGGCAAGCCCTGCCAAATTCAGATGTCATTTCCATAAGAGTCATAAGCAGAAAGCTCCACTTTACAGAAGCTTACACCAGTGCAAAAAGGAGAAAACCAATTTTTCCCAACTTGATTTGGTTAATCTACTTTCCACTTGTAAAAATTAAACGTAGCTCCTTATTGAATAATGGCGGCTGAAAACAATCATTATATCATGTGACCAGGCTTTGTACTGTATTTTGAGGTACTGGAAAAAAGGAAAGAGAGAAGAAACCACGAAAAAGACTTCTTTGGCTTTTTCTGCAATGCTTTTCTAAGAAACCAGTCATCATTTCTATGAATTGGTAATAGCATTTTTTTTTTTTTTAAAGGAGAAGGTGTTAAGTAGGTTACAAAATACTGCTTTTGGGGCCAGCAGATTACAACCCAAAGAGTTTCTTTTTAAAACTCTGTTTTAAAAACTTAAAGATTACAGATGTCAACAGCCATGTCCCAGCAGAGAAGGAACCTCAGAGAGTGAACCCTACCCACAGACACACGGAGACCTTTTCTGACTCAGGAACAGGACCCAGACAGGATTCCTGGGAGTGGTGAGCCCAATTCTGATGAGGCCCCAGGGCTGCCTTGGCTCCTGATGTTTTTCCATTCTGTGGAACCCAGTATTTCTACCTTAATTCCCTAGACTGGCTTAAGCTACTTCCAGTTGATTCCTGTTACCTGCAACCAGAGTCCCAAACAAACCTGTTGTCATCTAGTAGATACTGAATCATAGCAGCCCCATTAGTAGAACTGAGTTCCACAGGATTTTCTTGGCTGTAATCTTTATGGAAGCAGATCGCCAGGCTTTTCTTCTGTGGCACCACTGGGTGGCTCAAACCACCAACCTTCTGGCTAGCAGTCGAGCACAAAGCATCTGCACCACCCAAGGACCTTAGGAACTCTACAGTATAGTCTAAAGATCACTCTATGAAAAGATGGTTGAAGTCTGTTTCAACCAGGATGTTTCATTTAAAAAAAACCACATCTGACACATTATCACCAGTGACATGGCAAAGATCAACAGTACCAGTTTTCCTTTGTTTCTTTGAATACATAATAAGGCCCTCTGCCCACAGGGAGAGTTAAGCTCTTCCAACAGGCTCCTATCATGTCCCTGATACTTCCTTGAACACCTATAGAAGATATTTAAGCGTGGTTGTCATTTTATGTGAATTAATTTCTTCCTGAGGAGATAAGCTATGAAGAATACCAGACTATTCTGGAAAACAGACAACTGTGGAGGCGGCTGGCTGCCTTCCAAGGGAAAAAACAGACCATTTCTAACAATAATTAGGAAATAAAGGTGTGGCAAAAAAATCTGTACGAGGACTTTAGTAGAAGGTCATCCAACTATATTTGTATACGGAACTGGAAAGACAAAACCTCAGCTCATTAAACTCTGGGTTCTTCAGATTGTTGACTACTTCTGACTCATAGTTTTTCATTCAACAGGCTCTTGACTGGAAAGCACCATGGGAAATAGCAAAGTTTATCCAAACTTCTCACATACACAGTATCCATGTGAAGGTCTACTCACAGCTACATGAATTGTTTAAATCTATCCCCAAACTATACTGATTATATTTTTAGGTAAGAACCTATTTTTAGTAACCAATATTCTAATAAAAAAATTTTAACCTTACATTTATAATGCTTTGGTCCATCAATTACTACTTCTTGAGGGCCCATACATGCCAGGCACTGTTCTGAGCCTTGGGATTACCCTGGTGAACAAGACAGTTAATGTCCTTCCTCTCAAGCAGTTATATAATTTGATTCTAACTCAAAACAAAACAAAACCTTACAAGAAAACCAGGCATTCTTAATCCTCATTTTTACAAAGAAGAAGCTCTGCAGAAACAAAAACCCGTTGCCGTCAAGTCAATTCCGACTTCCAGTCCTAGCGACCCTATAAGACACAGTAGAACTGCCCCATAGGGTTTCCAAGGAATCGGTGGTGGATTCGAACTGCTGACCTTTTGGTTAGCAGCTGTAGTTCTTAACCACTGCACCACCAGAGCTCCAAGCTCTGCAGAAGATGAGTCATAACCCAGGTCAGGTAAGTGGCATAGTTTGGATCCCGAGTCAGGCATAGGGATGCCCAGTCCAGCAATCTTCCCACCAAGAGCTGACCCAAAGAAAAACAACATTTTAAAATATGAAAACCTCAGTCTCAGATAAAAACGTTCCTTCAGTCCAGAGGTTACTCCCCTAAGTATCTATTTAAAAAAAAAAACTAACAACAACTTAGACTGTTTTTAACCTGCATAGAAATTGACTGACTCTAGGGTCCAGGCTAAGGAGTCTTGGTGGCACAACGGTTAAGAGCTCGGCTGCTAACAGAAAGGTTGGCGGTTTGAACCCATCCTGCAGCTCCCCGGAAGAAAGACCTGGCATCTACTTCTGTAAAGACTGTTGTTGTGTGCTGCAGAGTCGATTCCAACATAGAGCACCCTATGGCAATTCTGTCACAAGGGGTCGCTATGAGTCGGAATGAACTCAACAGGACTCAACAACAAGGTCCAGGCTAGACCATTTTCAAAGGGAACGCTCTCCTGAAAGCCCCGCAGCCCTGCTTTCTGCAGCTTTGGGGAAGGGGTGGTGGTGATGTAGAAGCAGCACAAGGCATCCATCCAGGCACCTACCTGGTACCTGCTGGGACTCCTTCAAGTTCAGGATATCTCTGACATAGAGTTTTGCAAAGGCTAGAAATACAGGATCCAAACCCCAAAAGAGGGGAGGGGTCTCCTCTTCACATCGGCTGGATTCGGACTGCATCTGGAGGCTGGGCTGTGGTTTCCAGGCGACCCTGAAAGGCTCTGCATCACTCCCGTTGAGGGTCTGGATGAGAAATACAAAAACCAGGATGCAAGGCGTTTAACTTGGGTGCGAAGTTGTTCCGGGTGGGCATAGATAGAGCGCAGGGAGGGGTAAACTCAGGGGCCAAGAGCCCTGTGACATTAACGCGTAAGATAGTGAGGAAGGAGGCTTTCGTCCCGTGAAGGACCCACGAGTTCCTTGTGGCCCTCGCCCTGAAATTCCCTCTGTCCCAGCAGTATTTCTCTCTCCCCAAAAGTACTAGAGACAGATAAACACTTTTATTTTGGGGGGATATGTCCATACAGGCACACCCTGCAACCGCTTTAATGGGTGGGGTCCTGGGAGGAATGGACGCCCTCCTGGCCCTACACGTGTTGGCGATACAGTAGGAGAGTCACAGTCGACCTGCCCATGCACTTTCTGTTTTTCGGGATGAGACCGAGCAACAGGAAACGAAACATGGGACACACACACACAGCCTTTCCGCCGCTACCGCGCTGCCGACCGGCCACTCCCAGGAAGCCCGGCCCTTCCCGACGTTCAGAGGTGGCCGCGGACACCCAGCCCAGAAGAGACGCAGTCAGCCCCGCCCGTCCGTGGAGCAGTTGGTCGCCGTCTCATTCCGTGATCCGAGTTCCGGCACCGCCCAACACCGCCCCCAGGGAAAGACCAACCCTCGTCTCCAACCTCCGGCGTTTCCTTCCTTCGGCCTCGCCCATCCCGCAGAGGCTCCGCCCACCCCTCAGAAGTTCCGCCCCAGCTTCACCCCATCTTGTCAGTCTATCGGCTCCTGGCCTGCGCCGCTCCGCGTAGTCTTGTTTTATGCAGCACATAGGCTTCTCCGGCCTCTTGACTCCTCAGGGTTCGTGCTTCAGCTGAGAGCCACGTCCTGAGCACAGCAGGGCTCTTGTTTAAACTGAAGTCTCGAATTGCGGAGGTCTGGGAGCCGGGCTGATACTCCTGCTGCTCATAAATCCCTCTCCAAGTCACCTTTCCCTCCAGTCCCCCGCTGATGGCAGGTCCTGAGCCAGGGCCTCCAAGAGTTTGGGACAGGCTTGGGCTTTTGTTTTGTTTTGTTTTGTTTTGTTTTTGGCTCCTGATATATTAAGCAAACAGATATAAATAAAGCAATGTCAAAAGCAGGATTTCATTGTGGTGTACTTTATTTTTTTTAATTTTATTTTGTTGAGAATATGTATAGCAAAGCATATGCCAAGTCAAGAGTTTCTACATCATGTACAATTCATTGACATTGATTACATTCTTCCACTTGTGCAATCATTCTCACCCTCCTCTCCCCTAACATAAACTTACTGCCCCCTAAGGTTCATATCTAATCTTTCCAGTTGTTGTTGTCAGTTTGATCCCATGTAGATAGTTCTTAAAAGAGCATAATGCTCCAGGCAGAAATTTTTAACTAGTTAAGCTAAACTATTGTTTGACTTTAAGAAAACTTCAGGGGATATTTTTGGTTTAAGGTTTAAAGTTATCTCAGGGCAATAGTTTCAGGGGTTCATCTAGACTTCATGGCTTCAGAAAGTCTGGAGTTTGTGAAAATTCAAAATTTTCTTCTGCATTTTCCTCCTTTTGCTCAGGATCCTTCTATAGACTGTTTGATCAAAATGTTCAGAAATGGTAGCCGGGTACCAACCAGTTCTGGTCTCATGGCAAAGAAAGTCGTTCACAGAGGCAATTAGCATTGCAGTATACTTTAAATGTTTATTTACACCTTATAAGTGATTATTAACACACACATGCACTTTAGGACTCTACAATCTCACTTGGTGATATCATCAGTATCTACATTTGAGCCCTTGTATGAATGTGAGATTTTGGCCCTGCCCGAGAATAGCCCTGGAAGATCATGACAATAAATTTTGGCTCCTTTCTTTTTACTTGGTCTACCGTGTGGAATGTTGTACACCTAAGAACTGTGAAAACCTGACATTTTGGAAAATCAGGGCCAACTTGATGGAGATGTGTTCCCTTCAGCCCTAATTTAAAACATAGCTACATTCCACTCTCATAAGTAAATAAATAAGCTACATCATGACATTACTGCAGATAGCAAGCATTCTTCCTGATTTATAAGGACTCTGTAAAATGACAGAAGTATAAGCTCCCCCAGCAGGCCATTCCTGGGGGAGGCAGTTGGTGGCCAAAGAGATCATTGCTAAACCATTTAGCAGGGCTGGAACTTCAAGCAGCTGGAATGGAAAATGTGTGTAATTAGAATGATGGATTTAATTATGTCCGCCAAAGAAGAAACTAAAAAACAGAGTCCTTGAAAAAGTTCATCATCGCCCATATTCTACTGCAATGAGCAGTTGGGTCTGTGGAGTTCAAGATTTAATTAAGGGAAGACACCCTCTCTAGTAGGAGGGAGGCTCTCCTCAAGGAAGCACACCCAACAGGACAGTGCTTGGGCTGACCTGTCAGATGGGGAGAGAGACAGGTTGAGCCACATTTTCCTGACTGCACGCATCTGCTCCAGGGTGGAGCCCAAGAAGAAAATCAGCATCTGGGTGTACTCAGAGCCCAAAATGACTTAAGGAATGACTCTCAGAGCTCTCAGAAATAGAGTGCTGGAGGTAAGAGCCCTAGGGGACTCCTAGCTAACAGCCAGCCTTGGAGAGCCACACCTAGGTTGTATAAAGCAAAGCCAACAGCCCCTGGTGTCATCTTTTACAATGAAGGGAGCGCTCCTTGGAGCCTAGGGGTGCTCCTTTTTATCTTAGCTCAGAAGTAGAAGGAGTAAGCTGCAGCTGAAACCCAAGATGAGGTGTAGGAGCAGTTTCCAGGCACAGAATCATCTAGAGGAGTTTCCCTGAGCCCTGCCTCGAGGTGTGCAAAGGGACTCCAGGAAGTTTCTGTGAACACTGGAGGGCTCTTTAGCTTGGGATTTTCCAGCACTGCAAAGCAGATACCTTGGAGCCCAACAATCAACACTTTCTTGTGACTTACCAGAATGAAATCACTTGTTTTTGTAGGCAGTTTTTGCAGATTCAATACTTTCTAGAAAGCGAAAATTTTTAGCAAGGCCCTCTGAACTGGACATCTCAGGTCTCAAAGTTCAAACTATCTCACTTGAACCATTCTGACATCTTTACAAGTAGAATAGTTGGTTCAGAGTTTCTGTTCAAAGTTTGTAACAAAGATACCTTATGAACATTCTTACTGTGTTCATGCTATAACCCTGAGGGGATGTCTTTTGTCATTTAGCACACACTGAGCACCCCCCGTCTTTGTTACTGTGCTATGGGGGAGCACTAAGAATTTGTATTTCTTTAGGGCAAAAAGAATGATGCATGTAATATATGAAATAACAAAGCAAGAGGCAAACTTATGATCAAATACAGAATAGTGGCCTGGATAATAAACACTGTAGGAGTTAGAGGAGGTAAATGCTGGGCCTCATTAAATGAAATAATATATATAACCACTGGAATACAGTGAGCACTCAATACATGCATTAGTATTATTCATTACAGAGGTGGGATTTAACTTGGGTCTTGCAATGTATTTGTAAAGTACATGTCAAGCACTGTACTAGAGACTGGGGATAGAAAGGAGACAAGATATTGGGTTTCAGTCCTTTTAAAGCTTCCATTCTGTTGGGGGAGGGGAAGGACAATAAACAAACAATTTAATTAATAAAATCAGTACAGAATGTCATGAGCGCTTTGAAAGAAATAAAAGGGGAATGAAGGTTGCTAATAACTAGGTGGGGGATCTACTTTATGTAGATCTATTTCATCTGTTGAGATGAGATTAAGAGACATTCAGCCTGAAACCTGGAGGATGAGAAGAAGCCAGCCAGGCAAAGTGCTAAGTGAAGCGCCATCCAGATAGCAGTCTCAATAAAGGCAATGCCCAGAGGCAGGAAGGCACTTTGTTCAAAGGATAGAAGAGAGAGTGGTTGGGAATGCAATTGGAGAGACAGGCAGAAGTCAGATCACATGGGGCCTTGGAGACCATCATAAGTTTGGATTTTATTCTCCTTCTCCCTGTATGGAAAGGGAAGGGGATGATATTGTGATGGGGTGGGAGCAGGGCAGAAGCAGCAGGATGAGCTGGGCATGTTTATGGGTAAGCAGACAGGGAGCCTGGCTGAAGAGGGCAGCTGTGGTGGAAACAGCAGGAGATGAGGCCATACACCAAGATGTGGGCTACATTCTGAAGGGCTTCAATTAGCTTCAACTTTCATTCCCTGTAAGCAGAAGAGGGAATGGTTATTGAACAACAGAGGGTTGCTTGTTGAGCAGAGGAATAATTTAATGAGTTAAAAACTGGGGGGGATACCTGCCGTAATCTAACATGCTATGGTTTCAATTGCTTTCAAGTCGATTCAGACTCATGGCAATCCCCTGTGTGTCACAGTAGAATTGTGCTGTATAGAGTTTTCAATGGCTGACTTTTTTGGAAGTAGATCACCAGGCCTTTCTTCTGAAGTGCCTGTGGGTGGACTCGAACTTCCAGCCTTTCAGTTAGCAGCCGAAGCCCGTTAACTATTTGTGCCCCCAGGGATTCCAACATACTATGGGAGGAAGTGGTCTCTACCTGTGATCGTTAAGGTTATGTGTCAACTTGGTGGGGCATGATTCTCAGTGGTTTGGCAGTTATGATGAGATCTGATATAATATTACTTCCATGATGGGATCTGCTGTGAGTAGTCAATCAGTGGAAATGGGAGTGGCACCACTCACTATTACCCCTAGTGACTCACTCGAAAAATTTTTGCTTCCTGTCCCCGGGACCCTATGCTCTGCGAGTCTAGAGGTCTTAGTTCTAAAGGGGGACCTCATTATCACCAAGCAAGAAGAGCCAGGAGCAGAGCATGTCCTTTGGACCTGGGGTCCCTGCACTGAGAAGCTCCTAGACTAGGCGAAGACTGATGATAAGAACATTCCCCCAGCGCCAACAGAGACAGAAAGCCTTCCCCTGGAGCTGGCACCCTGAATTTGGACTTTAGCCTCCTACACTGAGAGAATAAATTTCTGTTTTTAAAGCCATCCACTTGTGGTATTTCTGTTATAGCAGCACTAGATAACTAAGGCACTACCCAATTTACTGAATCTATCTAAAAATTGTCTTTGGGATATTTACCAGTTGATGGAGAAGAAACTAGAATAAGGACACATTGCTGGGCCTGTTGCAGTAGGCCTCACCCTGCATTGCTTCTCCACCTGCTGCCTTAACATCTTTGCTTAGTTCCTGTGATGACACCCTCTCCCTCTCTCTGTCTTCCCCTGGGCTCATAAACATGCTCTCCCTCTCTCTTTAAGTCTTATCCAACTTTAAGAAAACAACCTCTCTGAAGCTGCCCATCCCTCTAACTCCTGCCTTCTTACCCTCTTTCCTTTCAAAGCGAAGCTTCTTAGAAGAGTCAGATGTATTTCCTGTTTTCACTTTTTGGTCTCTAATTCAACTCACCATAATTGGACTCACCATAATCTTTAACCCCAGCCCAGTCCACCACTCCACTGAAGCTGTTCTCCTAAGGTTACCAATTATATTCACATTCTCAAATGCAGTAGATACTTTCCTTTTCTTATCATTCTTGATATTTTTTATGTTATTTTTTCCAGCACCTGCTGTTGATTTGATCATTTTGTCTCCCTTCCTCCACTTTGGCTTCCTGACATCCTTTTTGGTTTCCCTTCTACTCTCTGTTTCTTCCTTCTTAGTGTGCTCTTCCTCAGTGTATCCCTTACATCATGCTTATGTTCCTCAAGTTCAATCTCTGCTCGCTTCCCTTCTTCTCACTCTACATACTCTGAGTGACCTCATCCAAACCTACGACTTCAACCCAATCAATATGCCAGTGACTTCTGCTCTTCACATCTAACCCAGAATGCTCTACTGAGCCCCATATCTGAATTTCCAACTGCATTGTCATGGAAACCTCAAGCTAAACCTCTTCCCGCTCGGTTCTGCCTCTCTCTGCCCTGTCAGGATGAATGTCACCATCACTTGCCCAATTGCCTAAGCCAGAAAACTGGAAGCTTACCTCAACACCTCCCTCTCTCTCACTCCTAGATGTCATCAGTCATGAAGATGTGTCAACTCTACTTCCCAAATATGCTATCTTAGTTTTTCCACTCCTCCCCATTCCTCTTGCCATAGCCTCAGTCCAGGTTTTCATCATTTACTGCCTGGATTCCTGCCACTACCTTCCAACTAGTTCTTCTGCCTCTAGCCTGGCCTTCCTCCAATTCATCGTCTACACTGCCACCAGGATGATCTTTATAAAATGCAAATGTAACAATGCTATTCCCTTGTCTAAAACCTCTCAATGGATTTATGCCGTCTGCAGAATAAAGTTCAGATTCCTTAGTCTTTAATACCTGATTTCCCGTGGCCTGTCCACAACCTACCTCTCCAGATTTATCTCCCACCAACCCCTCATAGCTCTCCTACTTCCTACGTCAGCATCTCCTCAACTGTGTTCTTCTGGAGGTGAGATGAGAAGGCAGAGAGGGTCAGGAGCTGGTTGAATGGACAGGGGAAATCAGGGGTGGAAAGCAGGCGTGTGCTGTCACAGTATAGGGAGAGCAACTAGGGTCACAGAACAATGTATGTATAAATTTTTGTATGAGAAACTAACTTAATTGTAAACTTTCACTTGAAGTACAACAATAAAAAAAATAAAAATTAAATTAAAAAAAACAGGGTTCTGAGGAGCTCTTCTTCAAGATAGTAAAAATCTGGTCAGATAAACGTGGGAAAGTTGTAAAACGGATTTAAACACAATAATACGCATTGAGAATATTCAAGAAAGGGATAGAATGGGTAAAGGTTGAGTACCAAACTGTTGTTTTTCACTAATACATTTTAGCATCCCTAGGAGTTTGGTTTAGGCGATGCTTCTGAAGGTGCTGGGGAAAACTTACAGTTCATACAATATGCCATGGTCTCTTTTGCTTCTCTCCCTCTGCCTGGGATGCCATTCATCTATTCATTCAAAAACATTTATTGTACATCAGCTGAAAATTGCTATATGCTGGCCATTCAGAGGGAAAAGAGGCTCTGGGATGATTACAGATGATTACCTTGGGAGCATAAAGTAGGGGAACTTGAGTTGGGGGAGATCAGGAAACAGTAACCTTGCCCCACCCTTCTTCACCTAGTTATCTCTGAGATAGGTGTCAGTTTTCACTTCATGTATTTCATAGTTTAGTTGTGCATATATTTATACTTGTTATATCTTTATGAAGTATTGACCCTTTTATCATTATGAAATGTTCCTTTTTGTCTCTAGTAATATGTCCTGTCTCAAAGCCTATTTTAAGGAGGCCTGGTGGCACAACAAAAGGTTGCAGCTTGAGCCCACCCAGTGGCTCCTGGGGAGAAAGACCTAGTGATCTGCTCCCATAAAGATTACAGCATAGAAAACCCTGTGGGGCAGTTCTACTCTGGCACATGTGGTCGCTATGCATCGAAACGACTTGATGGCACATAACAACAACAACGTATTTTTTTCTGATACCAATATAACTACTTCACTTCTTTAATGGTTAGTGTTTGAATGGTCTATCTTGTTTCATCCTTTTTTTTCAACCTATTTGCATCTCTAAATCTAAGGTGGGTCTTTTATAGATAGATAGATCTTGCTTTTTATCCAGTCGGATAATCTCTGCCTTTGGATTGTGATGTTTAAACTATTTTTGTTATTGTAATTATTGATATAGTTGGATTTACAATCGCCATTTTGCTATATACTTTCTATGTCTCCTCTATCTTTTATGTTCTTCTGTTCCTATTAACTGCCTTTTCTTATTTTATTGTTGTACTTTAAGTGAAAGTTTACAATTCAAGTTAGTCTCTCATACAAAAATTTATACATACATTGTTATGTGACCCTAATTGCTCTCCCT
>NW_004443943.1:30447470-30482775 GCF_000243295.1 Trichechus manatus latirostris
TCCTCCTTTCCACCCCTGATTTCCCGTGTCCGTTCAACCAGCTCCCGACCCTCTCTGCCTTCTCATCTCCCCTCTGGACAGATGCTGCCCATTTAGTCTCATGCATCCATTTGAGGTAAGAAGCACACTCTTCACGAGTATCATTTTATGTCCCATAGTCTAGTCTAATCTTTGACTGAAGAGCTGGCCTCAGGAATGGTTTTAGTGCTGGGTTGACAGAGAGTCTGGGGGCCATGCTCTCTTGGGTGCTTCCAGTCTCAGACCATTAAGTCTGGTCTTTTCACTAGAATTTGAGTTCTGCCCCCCACTTTTCTCCTGCCCCAGCACAGACTCTCTGTTGTGTTCCCTGTCAGGGTGGTCATTGGTGGTAGCCGGGCACCATCTAGTTCTTCTGGTCTCAGGCTGTTGCAGTCTCCGGTTTATGTGGCCCTTTCTGTCTCTTGGGCTAATGTTTTCCTTGTGACTTTGGTGTTCTTCATTTGCTTTTACTCCAGGTGGGTTGGGACCAATTGATGCATCTTAAATGGCCACTTGCTAGCTTTTAAGACCTCAGACGCCACTCACCAAAGTAGGATGCAGAACATTTTCTTAATAAAGTTCATTATGCCAATTGACCTAGATGTCCCCTGAAACCATGGTCTCCAGACCTCTACCCCTGCTACTCTGTCCCTCGAACTGTTTGGTTGTATTCAGGATACTTCTTAGCTTTGGTTTAGTCCATTAACTGCCTTCTTTTATGTTAAATTTTTTTTTTTTAGGGTACCATTTAAGTTACTCTCTTTATTTCTAACTGTTTTTAGTTATACAGGTATTATAATCTAAGGATTACAACATGAATCTTAATTTATCACAGTCTACTTCAGATTAATATTAACTTAATTCCAGAAAAAATATAGAAACTTTGCTTCAATATGCCTCCATTCAATGGGAACTTTTCTTTTTATGCAGGACCTCTATGAAAGCTTATAACCTTGATCAAATAAATTGCAGACAAACATACACATAACTTAAAAAGTAATTAAAAATGAAGGTGTGTTTTCCAAGTTTTTAATGTCAAGTATACTTTATTTGGGTAGTAACAAAAGTTGTTTAAAAAGTAGCATTCCTTGAATCTCACAAATGTAATATTGTGTGAAAGAAGCCAGACACTGAAGAGTACATACTGTATGATTCTATTTATAAAAAGTACAAAAACCAGGCAAAATTATTTTATGCTGTCAGAAGTTAGAAAGTAGTTACCATGGAGGGGAGGGGGAGATGGTAACTTGAAAGGGGCATGAGGGGGCTTCTGCAGGTACCGGTTATTTAATGTTTCTTGAGCTGTACCTATATATTTCAATAAATATGTTTTTCACCTTTGCTTCCTTAGTATTTGAGGTTGCATTCAAAGTTAAAGGAATTTAAAAGTAAAAACTTAATAAACACATAATGCCCTGTATTTTGTGTTATTGTCAGACACACACACAAAAACAGACCATTTTAAAGGGTCAATATAATTCAAGAGATGAACTATAGAATCATCTGTATTTTTCTTGTTTGACATGTGCCAATAAGCTTAAGTAGCCACAACTTTTCATAAGCATTAGCATAAAGCTGACTAACTCAATAGAATTTTTGTTTCTCTTATCAATTTATAGTTTTCCCCAACGCTACTTTCAATCAAGGAAAATTTAACTCCCTAATGATGTCAAAGACAGAATATTCCATAGGTTAATTAACAAGTCACTCAGAGCAGGTTGAATAGCCATTATGCTGACCTGGTCAGGAGCTAATCGGTTCAGATGATGTAATTTGCAGTAGTGCTTGATGTATATTAGCTTGATGGGTGACAGTTGCTCTGGGCTCTGATGATTAAAGAGTAAAGGGACGGGAATGAATGCTTTCAAATGGAGAAAGACTTTTAAAGAGCCAGAGTAAAATGAAGGCTAGTTATGCCAGTTACCCTACCTGGAAAGCCTGCTCATCCTCTTCTTTTTTTTATATGTCAGAAAATATCTTTATTCTACCTTTACACTTGTTTAATAGTTAGCTGGGTAAAGAATTATAGGTTAGAAATTATTTTTTCTCAGAATTTTGAAAGCATTGCTTTATTGTCTTTGGCATTCAGTGTTTCTGTGGAGAACTCCAGTTCTGTGGAGAACCTGAATCTTGATTCTTCGTGTATAGCATGTTTCCATCCTCCCCTGGAGAATTTTTCTTCATGTTCCATACATCATGATGCTGGGCCTTCATGTAGCTCTTTCTCGAGCCTTTTGTTGAGTACTCAAGTAGGTCCTGTGACTCTGGAAACTCATGTCCTTTAGCTGTGAGAAATGTTCTTGAACCATTTGTTTGACAATCTTTTCTCTTAATTGTCTCTGTTCTCTCTTATAAACAGATGTGAGACCTCCTTCAAAAACCCATTACTGTCAAGTCGATTGCGACTCATAATGACCCTATAGGACAGGGTAGAACTGCCCCATAGAGCTTCCAAGGCTGTAAATCTTTATGGAAGTAGACTGCCACATCTTTATTCCATGGAGCGGCTGGTGGGTTCGAACCACCAACCTTTCAGTTAGCAACTGAGTGCTTAACCACTGCACCACCAGGGCTCCTCTGAGACCTCCTTCCTGATCCTATAATTTTGTCTTCTCTTTTCTATTTTTGGTCTTTTGAGGACTTTTCCTCAACTTTTATCTTCCAACTATTCTTTTGAATTTTTATTTCTGCTAGCAAAATTTTAATTTCCAAAAACACTTCTTTGCTTTTGTTTTCCAGTATTCGCTTTTTAAAATAATCTCCTATTCTTGTTTCATCACTATAATATCTTCCACTAGCTCTGTGAATATCACCTTTTTTATTCACACAGACTTTACTAGGCCTAACACAGTCTCCACTCGGGGCTCCCCTCATCCAAGATCACTTCAGTTAACACTGACTCCGCCTGTGAAACTTACGGTCCACATCACACAGTTTAGCACTTAATTCTTCACTAGTTATTTTGTGAATGTTTATCTTGTTCCTCCAACTTGACAAAAAGCCAATTAGGGGCACAACTTTTTTCTGTATACCCCACAGAATGGAGCGTAATGATAGGCATAAAAATTAAAGATAATTGGTACAAAATGTTGATAATTGTCTGAGTGGGGTGATGGTTACATGTGGGTTTATTCTACTATTCTATTTTTGTGTGTGATTGAAAATTCTCTTGCCTAGCAGGGTTGCCAGATTTAGCAAATAAAAATAAAGGATGGAAAATAAAAGATGGGGGAAAAAAAAGAACAGATGTTACTTCAATATAAATACATATATGAAAGTGTCTTAAAAAATAAAAGAATAAAGGATGCCCAGTTAAGTTTGAGTTTCAGATAAACAACAAATAATTTATTATTAGTAGTATTGCATGATGGGAGCCCTAGAGGTGCAGTGGTTAAGAGCTCGGCTGTTAACCAAAAGGTCGGCAGTTTGAATCCACCAGCTGTTCCTTGGAAACCCTATGGGGCAGTTCTACTCTGTCCTGTAGGGTGGCTATGAGTCAGAACTGACTCGACGGCAACAAGTTTGTTTTTTTTTGTATTCTATATGATATTAAACGTGTTATATTTTAATATAAGATTCTTTATAATATTTTAAATGAATTTAATATGATCAATAACATTATGATTCATATTACAGTATGTTTTTACCATAATATATTATTTCATATTATTATTTTATTATTAAAATAATATTATTATTATTATTTTATTATTAAAATAATATTATTATTATTATTTTATTATTAAAATAATATTATTATTATTTTATTATTAAAATAATATTTATTATTATTTTATTATTATTATTTTATTATATTATTTATTACATATAATAAAATAATACTTATACTACAAAGTTATTTGTTGTTTCTCTGAAACTCAAATTTAGCTGGGTGTCTTGTATTTTATCTGGCAACTCAATTTGCTAAAACATTAAACACATCATTGATGGATTGCTCAATGGGTTGAAAAAAAATGGATGGTTGAAACAGTGCAGTGTCTCTCAGCATGTGGTCTGGTGTCACTGCACAGGAATTCTCTATGGAGCCTGTTAAAAAGGCAGCTCCCAGAGGCTCCCTACCCCCACCCCAGATGTGCCAAATTAGCATTTTGCTGGCAGGGCGCTGCATTTGCCATAAGGTCCCCAGGTGATTCTGTTGCTGTTATTAGCCTATGTGGTGTCTATGAAGTTTCTAATTTTTGCATATGATCCTCTACTTGTAATAGCTTTATTTGAGCAACTTTTACTGTTTTTACATCAGGGACCTAACTTAAGAGATGTTAATGACTTAAAGAGTTCAATGACTCACTCACTCACTGAGAGTACAAGTCAAATATCCATCACAAATATTCTCGTTGTAGCCTGTTTTTCTTTTTCTATTATGTGAGCTCTTTTTTTTTAATTGTGCTTTAGATGAAGGTTTACAAAGCAAATTAGTTTCTCATTAAACAATTAATACACATATTGTTTTGTGACATTGGTTGCCAACCCCATGACATGTCAACACTCTCCCCTTCTCGACCCTGGATTCCCCGTTTCCATTTGTCCAGCTTTTCTTGTAGCCTTTTGCAGTTACACTGCTCTTTGAATGTTCGTCCAGCATATCAACTACTGATGCGCATTCTACTAATTCGTATTCAACATTACTGAGAAAGTTGTGGTCGGCAAATTTGCACTCCCTTAGTTTCTGAGTGGTGCAAACAGTTACGGATGGAAAGGCTGGAGTCCCCCCAAAGGTGCCTCGGAAGAAAGCCCCGGTGATCTACTTCTGAAAAATCTACCACTGAAAACTCTGCGGAGTACAGTTCTACTCTGACTCACATGGGGTTGCCATGAGTACCAACTACATGGCAACTGGTGATGGTGGTTAGTATTTTAAGGTCAGGGCTTTTAGGGTCCCAGTTTGCTTGGGATTGTTCCAGTTTTTGCACTGAAAAGTCCCACGTTCTGGGCTATCCATCAGTCCCTGCTCCCGTGGTCATCCTACCTGTAGTAGATGTCACGGTGTGTTGCTCAAATCTCCACCCAGAACCAGCGGCGCACACGCACATGCGCACACGCACGTACACACACACACCCACAGCTTCTGGGAGTGTCAGCTCACAGTTGAGTCCCTCCCAGACATTGCCCTCAGCTAAAGGGAACTGCCTCAAGCTAAATTACTCTCTGTCCGGAGACAGACAGCCCATCTATAGTAACCAGTTAATGCAAGAGTAGAAAGCGCAGCCCTGTCCTAAAAACAGAACATTTTTGAAAGGCCATCCCAGCTGCAGGGTACCTGTGGGATTAGCTGAGGTCTCTACTGTAACTGCCCTGTGATTGAACTTTATCCTCTGCCGATCCTGCTGCCCTCACTTCCTCACAGATGCAGCTCCCATTACCATCAAGTCGATTCCAACTCATAGTGACCCTATGGGGCAGGACAGAGTAGAATTGCCCCATAGAAGGCTGTAATCTTCTTTATGGAAGCAGACTGCCACGTCTTTCTCCCGCAGAGTGGCTGGTGGGTTCAAATCGCCAACCTTTTAGTTGGCAGCCAAGCGCTTAATTAACCACTGCGCTACCAGGGTTCCTGCACCTCTTGCACTTCCTGCAAGCCCTCTCTAATAAATCGCTACAGGCCAATCTCCGGGTCTGAGAGTCTGGAGGAAACTGACCTACAACAATTGGTACAGAGGTGGGGTGGCCCTAGGAAGCCAGCACGAAAATGAGTCTTTGGAGCTGGATCACTTGCTGACTGGCTGGGAATGGTGACTCCATTAGTGGCACCAGGGAGTAGCAGCAGTCCTGGGTGTTGCATTGGAGGGTGTAATACCCCAAACAGGAGAGGTTCAGGGGAAGTAGTAATTTAAGGACAATGAAATGGAATCGCTGTTGGGGCCATTATCCATGCATTGGAGAAAGACAAAGAAAGACCAAGGGTGATAAATTATCAATTTAAAACTGGATGTAAAAGCCAGAGGGCCTCCTTGACAACAAATAAAGAGACTCTCTTCTCCTGTGGCCAGAGGGCAGATCACTTGAGGATCCGACCCAGAACATAAATTATAAGGTAACCGAGCTCCTGTAGAGTCCCTGGGTGGTTTCTTGTTCAGCTGGTAACCGAAAGGTTGGAGGTTTGATTCCACCCAGAGGCTCTTTGGAATGCAGTTATGTTCTGACACACATGGGGTCACCATGAGTCGGAGTCGACTTGGAGCTCCAGCAAAGACAGAATTCTCAATGCCAAAGTCACGGCCCTAAATGGGGAGGAATGAGATCATGAGACTTGGATCGATGTTTGATACAGATTTTTGCCTTGCAAGAAAACACCCTCTCCCTGCCAGAGTTTTAAACTCCTCTCCAAACCAATAACTAGGATTAAGTCACAACATAACTGATGAGCCTGATAAAGGAGAAAAGACACGCTTTCTCAAAGGAACTGCAGGACCTAGCCAACATGTGTCTGCAAGAGCTGAACGAGTATATATGGGATTGTATCCTGAGTGTGCATGATCAAGGAGGGAAGAACATAAAGTTGGATAAGGAAGAATTTATTGACAAGAGAGCATTCTCCTGTGACACAGGAGCTCACCCTGGCAAGGACCTCAGGAGATGGTGCTATCTTCTGCTAGGATGGATCTTGAAGGCTTAGAGAAAACAATACATCAAATTGGTTCAACCATATTAACAATCTCATGTTAATCAGACCAGGTAAATAAGAAGTGGCAAGTACACTGGTGGCCTTGGTAAGCCACTTGTGATTCAGAGGGTTTGAGTTAAACCCTACAAAGATTCAGGAGTCTGCCACATCTGTGTAATTTTTAAGGGTGTAATGGGCAGGGTACACTGGGATATCCCTTTCAAACTAAAGGACAAATTATTGTGTTTCCTGTCTCCCACTACTAAAAAGGAAGCACAATGCCTGGTAGGCCTCTTCGGGTTCTGGAGGTTGCATTTTCTACACTCAGGAACACTGATTTGGTTCATTTGCAGGGTAACTGAGAAGGCTTTCAGCTCTGACAGGCACCTGGCAGCAGGTTCAGGATAGAGTGTGAACAGCCCTGCCCCATGGGCCATTCTAGGAGCAGACTCATGCATTTGAAGTTTTTGCATTGCCCTGTAAATGTCTCCTCATCACTTCCCTAAAATCTTTAGCAAAGATTAGTTCCCTGACCCCATAGGGGTCACATCCAGATTCCTGTGCTAAGAAACAGAGTCTCTGACATGGAAGCACAACCCTCCAGGCAACAAGGAACCTAAGTACCCCTGAGCATTTCAGAAAACCAGGGAATTTGAGTCAAAATACTTAGATGGACCATGCAGGAAGGCCCCAGCTGACATTTGGGTTGCATATCTAATTCATCATTATGGAAATTAAGAAGATGAGAGGAGTTGTTATAATATGAGTTATAAAAAGCGTTAGAGTATTACAGTAATGATATTTACAATTGTTTTCAAACAATTTGCACAGAAAATATAAAGATACTGCTGAAGCTTTTTACCCATGTTTCCCTTTACCCAGAATGGGGATAAAATTGGGATCATGATATCAGTTATAAAATTGCCTTTCTCATACACCAGTGTTCATTGCAGCACTGTTCACAATAGCCAAAAAGTGGAAACAATCTAAATGTCCATCAACAGAAGAATGCATAAGCAAAATATGGTGCATATATACAACGGACTATTACTCAGCCATAAAGAGAAATGCAGTCTAGATACATGTTGCAACATGGATGAGCCTTGAAAACATTATGCTCAGTGAAACAAGTCAGATACAAAAGGACAAATACTGTATGATCCCACTAATATGAATTAGGGGGCACTGAGTTTCTGTTAACAGTAGTGGAATAATTTGGAAACGGACAGTGGTGAAAGTTACACAACATGATGAACGTAATCACTGTCACTAAATTATACACGTAAAAAATGTAGAGTTGACAAACGTTTTGTTGTATATATTTCTCCCACAATAAAACAAACAAAATCACGTTCCTCTGGCTCTTCCCCCAGGTACCAGGTGGCATCACCATTTCCCTTCTCCTGCTCTGCTCCAGCTCCCTGGGATTCTGTCTGGGGCCGAGGCTGCCAATGCCTGGGCCAAAAGTGGCCTGTTTCTCCTGCAGATGCCCATGCTGAAGCTGGCACAAGGCTGCCAGCCCCCATGCTGCGGCCGCAGCTGCTGCCCTTTGGGCTCTCGGCATCCTGCAGAGAGCTCAGCAACCCTGCCTTCATGGCCTTGGCTCTTTCTCCATCACAGCCATTCCCCCAGGACACGTGCTGGGCTGCAGGACAATCTGGGTAATACACCCTGGTTGTACTCAGCAATGGCATATCTAGTGATTTGATGCACAGAGGGAATAATTTTTAAACACCTTCTGTATGACAAAATTATTTTCAGTAATAATCATGGAAAAAAAGTAGTAGTAATGGCCAGAAGATAAATAGAACAGTAAAAATTTTCGGTTTTTCAATTTTCTATATATAATTATACCAATAGATAAATAACAAAGAAATATGATAGTACAAAAGAGAAAAAAAATTGAAATTAATATCTTCAATTACATTAATGTACTTTTTCCCAGCATTTTATTATGTATCTTTTTATACAGCAAAGTTGAAAGAATGGTTCCAGTGAACCCTTGTATGCCCACCACCTGGATCTTACCAGTAACATTTTACCATACTTGCTTTTATCACATAGCTTCACTCAATCCATTCCCTATCCACCTATCAACCTCATTTTTTATACTTAAATGAACTTTTTATTTTAAAATAGTTTCAGATTTACAGGAAAGTTGCAAAGATAGTACAGAGAGTTCCTATGTACCCTACACCCAGTGTCATTGTTGTTAACCATCTCATATTCCTATGGTACATTTGTCACAACTAATGAACCAATATTGATACATAATTACTAACTAAACTCCATATTTTCTTCAGAGTTCTTTAGTTTTCCCCTAAATCTATTTTCCCTTCTAGGATCGCATTTAGTTGTCATGTCTCAGGTTCCTCTGGGCTGTGACAGTTTCTCACACTTTCCTTGTTTTTGATGACCTTAATAGTTTTGAGGAGTACTTCTGAGGTATTTTGTAGAATCTCCCTCAATTGGGACTTGTCTCATATTTTTCTCATGGTTAGACTGGCGTTATGTGTTTCTGGGAGGAAGACCGGAGAGGTAAAATGCCATTCTCATCACATCCTATCAAGGGTACATGCTATCAACTTGACTTATCACTGATACTAATCTTGATCACTTTGATGGGGTAATGTTTGTCAGGTTTCTCCACTGTAAACTTACCCCCCCTTCCATACTGTACTCTTTGGAAGCAAGTGACTAAGCACAGTTCACACTTAATGGGTGGGGAGTTTCATTCCACCTCCTTGAGGGGAGGATTATTCACATAAATTATTTGGAATCCTTATGTATGGGAGACTTCCCTCTACCATTCCCTAGTCTAAGCCACCACCAGCCATTACTAGAAAGGCATTTCCTAATGCCCCCATTCTAAATTAAAATCCCCAGTCGCTTCTATTCTCTTTTACATCACGCTTTAAATTTCTTCATAATTCTCATCACAAGGTAAATATTTATTAGTGTGCTTGTGTGATTAATGGGTACTTCCCCAACTGGACTATAAGCTCCATGACTTTAGGGACCATGTCTGTTTTGCTAATCAATATATGCCCAATGTCTAGCACAATGCCTGACCTATGGTAAAAAAAACAAACAAAAAACAAAAAAAAACCCTTTGCTGTTGAGTCAATTCTGACTCATAGTGATCCTATAGGACAGGGTAGAACTGCCCCGTAGGGTTTCCAAGGCTATAAATCTTTACGGAAGCAGACTGCCATATCTTTCTCCCACCGAGCGGTTGGTGCATTCGAATTGCTGATCTTTTGGTTCCCAGCCAAGTGCTTAACCACTGCACCACCAGATAGGTACTCAAAATTTTTTATTGAATGAATGAATGAGCATACTGTATTATGGGACTCATATAAGGTATACTCCTGACGGCACTGTGGTTAAGCATTAGGCTGTTATCCAAAATGTTGGCAGTTTGAATCTACCAGCCACTCCTTGGAAACCCTATGGGGCAGTTCTGCTCTGTCTTACAGGGTTGCTATGAGTTGGGATCGACTCAACAGCAAGGGGTTTGGTTTGGTTTGGTTTTTATAGTGTATACAATGGGAATATTTTAAAACTACACTGAGGAGAATATAAGGAGGTGAGTTATAGGAGGCACTTGTGTACTTGGTCATAGAGGATGGTCCAGAAAATATGCTAGGTCTTTTAGTCTCTGAACTCTACAGGTTTACCATGCACTGAGGGTCGTTACCTAGATGCTCCACCAACAAGGCACAAGATTTTAATACCAGCAAGTTGAGCAATTCTCTTTCCATTGGGAACTTGTTTTCTCCATTCTGTTTTGGTGTAGAAGAGCAAAGAATTTCCTATTTGAAGACACAAGGTCAAAGAAGATTGTATTGTTTTAGCAGCACCTCCCTGTCAAGTTTGTACAGGCCAAGTAGGGATGAGGTGGAGTCTGTGGCCAAGTTCTACTTCAGGCATTTCCTGAAGCCACTCTCCACAAAAGTTAAGCTCTCATAATTAAAGATTACACCGCTAACTAAAGTACATTTTGCAATTCTCTGGAAATCAAGTCTATCATGAAGAAGTTTCCAGTCAATATGTTACCAGATTATAATGGTCAGGAGCACTTAAATGTTTTTTTTTGCTTTATATAATAATTTCTTTATGTGTCTATATCTTCAATCATTGGATTGTGCTCTCCTCAAAGGCAGGAATATAATAGAAACTCAATAAATATTTCTTAAATGAATAATTTGAATTCAGTACCTGGATTTTACTCTTCAAGGAAGAGAGTTTATTTGAGATAGACAGTTCTAGTCCCAGATTCACCACTTATTAGCTATGTTGTTGTTGTTTTTGTTGTTGGTGTTAGGTGCCATCAAGTCAGTTCCTACTCATAGCAACCCCATGAAAAACAACAAAACACTGACCGGTCCTGCGCCATCTTCACAATTGCTGTTGTATTTGAGCCTCAGCCACTGTGTCAATCAATCTCGTTGAGAGTATTCCTCTTTTTTGTTGACCCTCTACTTTACCGAGCATGATGTCCTTCTCCAAGGACTGGTCCCTCCCGATAACATGTTCAAAGTATGTGAGGCGAAGTCTCGCCATCTTTGCTTCTAAGGAGCGTGCTGGCTGTACTTCTTCCAAGACAGATTTGTTTGTTCTTCTGGCAGTCCATGGTATATTCAGTATGCTCTGCCAACACCATAATTCAAAGGCATCAATTCTTTTTCAGTCTTCTTTAATCATTATCCAGCTGTCACATGTGTATGAGGTGATTGAAAATACTAAGGCTTGGGTCAGACGCACCTTAGTTCTCAAGGTGATTTCTTTGCTTTTTAACACTTTAAAGAGGTCTTTTGCAGCAGATTTACCCAATGCAATAACATAGTTTGATTTCTTGACTGCTGCTTCCATGGGCATTAACTGTGGATCCAAGTAAAGTGAAATCCTTGACAATTTCAATATTTTCTCTCTTTATCACAATGTTGCTTATTGGTCCAGTTGTGAGGATTTCTGTTTTCTCGATGTTGAGGTGTAATTCATACTGAAGGCTGTATAGTCTTTGACCTTCATCAGCAAGTGCATCAAGTCCTGTTCATTTTCAGCAAGCAAGCTTGTGTCATCTCCAAGTCTCCAAGTCTTCCGCCAATCCTGATGTTGCATTCTTCTTCATATAGTCCAGCTTCTCAGATTATTTGCTGAGCATACAGATTGAATCAGTATGGTGAAATGTGACAACCCTGATGCACATCTTTCCTGATTTCAAAACACAAAGTATCCTCTTGATCTGTTTGAAAGACTGCCTCTTGGCCTATGTACAGGTTCTGCATGAGCACAATTAAGTGTTCTGGAATTCCCATTCTTCTTAATGTTATCCATAATTTGTTTTAATCCACACAGCTGAATGCCTTTACATAGTCAATAAAACACAGGTAAACGTATTTCTCTGCTTTCAGCCAAGATTCATATGACATCAGCAAGGATATCCCTTTTTCCACGTCCTCTTCTGAATCCAGCTTGACTTTCCTGGCAGTTGCCTGTTGGTGTACTGCTGCAACCGTTTTTGAATTAGCATAATTTTTCTTGCATGTGATATTAATGCCATTGTTCCCTAATTTCCACATTACGTTGGATCACCTTTCTTTGGAATGGGCAGGAATATGGATCTCTTCCTGTTGGTTGGCCAGGTAGCTGTCTTCCAAATTTCTTGTACAGACAAGTGAGCGCTTCCAGCATTGAATCCTTTTGTTGAAACATTTCAATTGGTATTTCATTAATTCCTGGAGCCTTGTTTTTCACCAATGCCTTCAGTGAAGGTTGGACTTCTTCCTTCAGAACCATTGGTTCTTGATCATATGCTACTTCCTGAAACAGCTGAACATTGACTATTCTTTTTGGTACAGTGACTCTGCATATTCCTTCCATCTGGTTTTGATGCTTCCTGCATCATTCAATTTTTTGCCCATAGAATCCTTCAATATTGCAACTCAAGTCTTGAATTTTTTCTACAGTTCTTTCATCTTGAGTAATGCCAAGTGTGTTCTTCTGTTTTGATTTTCTAACTCCAGGTCTTTGCACATTTCATTACAATACTTTAGTTTGTCTTCTCCAGCCGCCCTTTGAAATCTTCCATTCAGCTCTTTTACTTCATCATTTCTTCCTTTCTCTTTAGCTACTCTGTGTTTAAGAGCCAGTTTCAGAATCTCTTCTGACATCTATTTTGGTCTTTTCTTTCTTTCCTGTCTTTTTCATGTCCTTTTGCTTTCTTTGTGTATGATGTCCTCGATAACATCTGTCTTAGTCATCTAGTGCTGCTATAACAGAAATGCCACAAGAGGATGGCTTTGACAAAGACAAATTTATTTTCTCATAGTCTAGTAGGCTACAAGTCCAAATTCAGGGCATCAGCTCCAGGGGAATGCTCTCTGTCGGCTCTGGAGGAAGGTCCTTGTCGTCATCAATCTTCCCTTGGTCTGGCAGCATCTCAGTGCAGGAACCTCAGGTCCAAAGGACGCTGTCTGCTCCAGGCACTGCTTTCGTGGTGGTATGAGGTCTCCCACTCTCTGCTTGTTTCCTTTTCCTTTTATCTCTTGTAGTATAAAAGGTGGTGCAGGCCACACCCCAGGGAAACTTCCTTTACAATGGACTAGGGATGTGACCTTAGTAAGGGTGTTACAATCCCACCCTGAGCCTCTGTAACATAAAAGTACAATCACAAAATGGAGGACAACCACACGATACTGGGAATCATGGTCCAGCCAAATTGATATACACTTTTTTGGGGGGACACAATTCAATCCATGACACCATCCCGCAACTCATCTGGTCTTTGATCATTAGTGGGTTCAATGTGTCAAATCTATTCTTGAAATTGTCTCTAAATTCAGGTGGGATATACTCAAGGTCGTGCTTTGGCTCTTGTGGGCTTGTTTTAATTTTCTTCAGCTTCAACTTAGACTTGCATAGGAGCAATTGATGGTCTGTTCCACAGTCGGCCCCTGGCCTTGTTCTGAATGATAATATTGAGCTTATCCATCATCTCTTTCAACAGATGTAGTTGACTTGATTCCTGTGTATTCCATCTGGCAAGGTCCATGGAATAGTTGTCACGTTGTTGAAAAAACGTATTTTCAATGAATGGGTGGTTGCTCTTGCAAAATTCTATCATGTGATCTCCAGCCTCATATCTATCACAAAGGTGGTATTTTCCAACTACTGATCCTTCTTCTTGTTACCAACTTTGGCATTCCAATCACCAGTATTTAGCAATGCAACTTGATTGCATGTTTCATGAATTTCAGACTGCAGAGGATGGTAAAAATCTTCAATTTCCTCATCTTTGGAGTTAGTGGTTGGTGTGTAAATTTGAATAATAGTTGTACTGATCTTCTTTGTAGGTGTATAGATATTATCCTATCACTGGCAGTGTTGTACTTCAAGATAGATCTTGAAACATTCTTTTTGAATGCGACGCTATTCCTCTTCAATTTGTCCTTCCTGGCATAGTAGACCATATGATTGTCTGATTCAAGATGGCTAGTACTAGTTCATTTCAGCTCACTAAGGCCTAGGATATCTATCTTAATGCGTTCCATTTCATTTTTGGCAACTTCCAGTTTTCCTTGATTTATACTTCATACATTCCACTTTCCAATTACTAATGGATGTTTGCAGCTGTTTCTTCTCATTTTAAGTCATACGACATCAGCAAATGAAAGTACTGAAAGCTTTACTCCATCCACATGGTCAAGGTCATCTCTACTTTGAGGCGGCAGCTCTTCTTCAGTTGTATGTTTTGAATGCCTTCCAACCTAAGGAGCTCATCTTCTGGCATTATTTCAGACAGTGTTCCAATGCTGTTCACAAGGTTTTCAGTGGCCGATTTTTTCCGAAGTAGGTCCATTGCCAGGTCCATCTTCCCAGTCTGTCTTTAGTCTGAAAGCTCTGCTGAAACCTGCCCACCACGGGTGATCCTGCTGGTATTTGAAATACCAGTGGCATAGCTTCTAGCATCATACCAACATGCAAGCCACCACAGTGCGACAAATTGACAGATGAGTGGTGGATTAGCTGTGTAACCCTAGACAAATAATTTAATTTCTCTTCATTTTCCCCCTTTTTAAAAATAATTATGAAAATTTTATACATACAGACACATATAAAGAATAATAAACACTTTCTCCAAATCTGTAGCTTATCTTTGTTGTACAGAGTTTAAATTCACCAACCTTATTCTTCTTGTGCCTTATGTAAGATTATTTCCTATTCTCAAGGTACAAGGATATTTCCTTTTAATTTAAAGTCTTGCTTTTCATTTTTAAGTCTTTAATCCATCTATAATAGTTGTGTGTGTGTGTGTGCAATTTTTGCCCTAGAATATACAAAATTTTGAAATTAAAGATAGAAACTTAAGGGCTATGTTACTGGAATGAAATGTTTATGGAGAGCTAGCTGATCAATGAAACTTAATATCTTGTACCAAACCAACAAGCACCTTACACTTGAATAGATTTCCGGTTTTATTGTGGTCCTCAGTGCTTGTCTTTTCCCAGTCGTTGACTCCTTGCAGGAATGGATGTGCTCCAACTTTGCACTCACAGTGCTGGGCTTTTAGGAAATGTATCACTACATTAAAAAAATTCAGATGCTATTTTCTCACCACCCACCTTTGCCAAAATCAAGCCTTGAAGCTCTTATAGAAGATTAAAATTTGAAAGCTAGTACTTTGCAGTGAAGGGTATATATCATTATTTTGTTCTAATCTGCAACTACCTGACTGGTCCAAGAAGCAAACATGGCCAGCAACCAGAATTCCAAATAATGTAAAGTCATTGTGGCTTTTCAATTTTGATTTAGCTTTTTTCAAAAGCTATCAGGTAAGGAAGGAAATGTGTGTGATATAATGCATGAAAAAAAGAAATTTACAAAACAGTGTGAGATATATATACATATATGTGATATATATCAGTATATCAGTCTATAGCAATATCTATTATATATACATGTAGATAGATACACAGATGGATGGATAGATAGAAAGAGGTAGGTAGGTAGATAGATAGATATTTGTTATCAGTTGCCATTGAGTTGGCTCTGACTTATGGTGACCCTACATATAACAGAACAAAATGTTGCCCAGTCCTGAACCATTATCATGATCTTTTGTAATCAAAGAATATTCTATGTGATCCATAGGGTTTTCATTGGTTAATTTTCAGAAGTAGATTGCCAGCCCGTTCTTCCTATCCTGTTTTAGCCTGGAAGCTCCACTGAAACCTCTCCACATGGGTGGCCCTGCTAGTATTTGAAATACCAGTGGCATAGCTTCCAGCATCATAGCAATGCACGAGCCACCACAGCACAGCAAACTGACATAAAGACCCCTGTTGTTCAGGAGTGGAAAGGAGGAGTGTGCTCTCACAGTATAGGGAGAGCAATTAGGGTCACATAACAATGTATGTATAAATTTTTGTATGAGAGACTAACTTGAACTGTAAACTTTCACTTAAAGTACAACAATAAAATAAATAAATAAAGACTTTGTTGTTGTTAGGTGTCGTCGAGTCAGTTCCGACTCACAGCGACCCTACGTACAACAGAACGAAACACTGTTTAGTCCTGCGCCATCCTCACAATCGTTGTTATGCTCGAGCCCACTGTTGCAGCCACTGTGTCGATCCATCTTCTTCAGGGTCTTCCTCTTTTTCGCTGACCCTCTACTTTACCAAGCACCATGTCCTTCTCCAGGGACTGATCCTTCCTAATAACATGTCCAAAGTATGTGAGACGTAGTCTTGCCATCCTTGCTTCTAAAGAGCATTCTGGTTGTACTTCTTCCAAGACAGATTTGTTCTTTTGGCAGCCCGTGGTTAGAGATATAAAACCCATTGCTGTTGAGTCAACTTCAACTCATAGCAACCCTATGGCAGAGTAGAACTGTGCTCCATACGGTTTTCAATGGCTGATTTATTAGAAATAAATATCCAGGCCTTTCTTCTGAAGAAATTCTTTTGAGAGAGGGCTTTCTCTTTGAAAAACCAAGGGTTCTGGGAGAAGCAGACTCAGAGAGAGATGAGCTTGCTGAACGTTTATTTATTGGTGAGTGCTCTTGGGTTTTAGCACCTCAGGAAGGGAAAGGAAGGAAGCAAGACTGGGCAGGAGAAGTTGGGCTGTAAAACAGTCTCAACAAAGGACTCAGTTGACCCCACGGAGATCTCTGAAGCTGGGATGGGCCTTCAGAGTTCTCCTTAGTTGGAGTGAGAGGGCCAGGTATACATACACCCAGGCATCAACCAGTCACTGGATGAGCATTGCCTCAGGAAGGGGCAGTGACCCTGGGAAGGGAAATTCTTCAGTTGAGGTAATTCCGAAGAGGCCTGTTTCCTAGCACCCTGTGGAATAAGTGCTTCAGTCCTGGAGGGGGAACTGGGTGACAAATTAATAGCATCACTTCTATAGCAAACCTCATTTTCTGCAGGCCAAAAGACAATTTAAAATTCATTAGTAAAAACCACCCAGTTAGCCCTTTTTAAAGACAGCTGATAATATAGCTAAGAACAATACTGACTTTTGGCCCTTACTCCTTGACTCTGGCTTTGAATATTAAAAAATTGACAAATATCACTTAATTGCTGGTTTTCCTAAGTGCTTAACTTCTTATGTCAAACAAATTTTGAAAGATGAAATGTCTTTTTATCAGAAACATCATGGCTCTATTTTTTTTAATTAAAAAAACAAAACAAAAAAAAACACGCCTGCTTCTACCCACTCTTTGTTTGAAACTCTTACTGAAGGGCTTTTAAATCCTTTGATTAATATGCTGCATGCTCTTGGGAATCAAGGGGATACCGAATTTTTCCTTCTGTGTAGCACACGAATACGTTAACACTTTGACTCCACAGAAACCCTCATTCTTTAATAAAAATAACGTTTTATTGACGCTGAAGAAACACATCTCCTTACAGAACTTTTATATTAATAATTGAGCTAGCTTGCCTTGTCAGCTTAATAAGGGAGCGAGTAATTTGAAAATAACTAAGTTGGCCTGTTTATAAGAGTATACCACATTGCAAATTAGTTTATCTGGAGAATCTGGATGCTATCAGAACATAATGGAATATAACCTCCCTTTGGGAAACTAAATCACGTGGCTTGAGGGGGAGACAAAAGAAAGCTCTCTAGAAGAGAACTAAGGCTTCTGAGTTTGTTGGTGTAGCAAGATTGGTCCTGGTGCAGAGGGCAGTAATACTTGGCTTCAAAGCAGTCTTTATCCCTTAATAATTCCCTAATCCTTGTTGTTATGTGAACCAGCAAACATTTGAAAGGCAAAGCTGTAGAATGGAATTAGGGTGGACTCCTGAGCGAGGTAGAAAGTTTCTTGGGGGGAGCAAAGGACTCACGGCGTTACACTCGAGGCCTATGTTTTGTGGAATTTAGCAAGTACAAATCAGAGGCAAAATGTTCTACAAGTATCAATATAATTATCAGTGCTAATCATGGGTATAAAAACCACCAAAGTGGTTTCCATGTTGTAGGTAGGGTCATAAAAAGGGGAAGCCCTCTTCCAGTGGTGGTTCACAACTGTATGTGGGAGAAACTTTAAGGGGCCACCATTTGGAGCTGGAGGCAGGGGGACTTATCTCCAAGCTGTGTTTACATAGTATTCCACATAAGATTGAGAAAACCTAGAATATTTGCCCATCTCAAAGAATGAGGGTGTGGTTGCCAATAGTGATGATGGCGGTGCTAAAGCCCACTCAGGTCTCTCCTCCGTGGTACTATGGTCATTTCCTATGAAACTGGATTCTCAATGAACATAGTTACAAGTTAGGGACCATTTCTTAATATTTTGCTTAGGGACCCTGAGTTTAAACTTACGTTAGCTGCACAGTGGTAATGTAAGCATGAATTTATTATTATTATTAGGGCAAAGCTATGAGTCGTCTTTGAGTAAGATACAAAATCATAATAATTGATTATAACCATTAATTAATTAGAAAACATTATTAAAATGTATTTTTCAGCTTTATTGAGGTATAATTGACATACAATAAATTTCATATATTTAAAATATACAATTTGATACGTTTTGATGTATAGATTCACCCAGGAAGCCATCACCGTAATTAAAGTAATGAACATGTTTATCACTCCCCCCCCCAACGAGTTTCCCTATGCCCCTGTGTAATCTCTCTCCCATAGTTTTCCATCCCACCCCCTATTCTTAGGCAACAATTGATCTGCTTTCTATTACTATAGGTTAGTTTGCGTTTTAGTTTCCATTTACTGTATAAATGGAATGTAGTCTTTTTTGTCAGGTGTCTTTCATTCAGCGTTATTGTTCTGAGATTCATCCATGTGGTCGTGTGCGTCACTAATTTATTCCTTTTTGTTATTGAATAGTATTCCACGGCTTGGATATACCATAATTTGTTTATCCATTCACCTACTGATGGTCATTTGGATTGTTTCCAATTTTTGGCTATTACACACAAAGCTGGTAAGCACATTTGTATACAAGTCTTTGTATTTCCTTTTATCTTGGGTAACTACCTAGGAGTAGAATGGCTGGATTATATGGTAGGTGTATATTTAACTTTTTAAGAAACTGTCAAATTGTTTCCTAAAGTGGTTGCATCATTTTACATTCCCACCAAGAGAATATGAGTTTTTTGAATTACATCCTTGCCAACACTTGGTATGGAGAGGTTTTTTTTTTTTTTTTTAAATTTAGCCATTCTAATAGATGTGTGGAAAACCTGATGGCGTAGTGGTTAAGAGCTATGGTTGCTAACCAAAAGGCTGGCAGTTCGAATCCACCAGGCGCTCCCTGGAAATTCTATGGGGCAGTTCTACTCTGTCCTATAGGGTCACTATGAGTTGGAATTGACTCCACAGCGATGGGTTTTTTTTTTTTTTTTGGTTTTAGTAGGTGTGTAGTGGCATTTCATTGTGATTTAAATTTGCAATTCCCTTATGACTAATGATATGGAGTATATTTTCATATGCTTATTAGTCTTTTGTATATCTTCCTTGGTGAAATGTCTGTTCAAATACATTGAGTTGGCTGGATTGAAGGAACACTCCCAGGGCAGTTAGGAGATATGGATTCTGTTTCAAGCTCTGGTCTCTGTGTTACTATGTGGCTTTGAGCACAGACTTCCCCCTCTCGGCCACCTTCAGATGAAGGGGTTGGGCCCACTTTCCTATAAGTCTTCTTTGAGTTGTAAGAGTTCTTTAAATAGTTTATATTCAGGTTCTTTGTTGGATATATGTTTTTCAATATTTTCTCCTAGTCTGTGGCATCCTTTTCTTAAATGTTTTTAAAAGAGAAAAGAAATGTTTTAATTTTAATGAAGTCCAATTTACTGATTTTTTTCTTTTATTACAGTTCATACTTTTTGTGTCATATTTAAGAAATCTTTGTCAAAACCAACGTCACTAAGATTTTATTTCTTTTTTCTCTTAGTTTAAAATTTTAGCTCTTACATTTAGGACTATGATCATTTTTGAGTTAATTGTTGTATATGTTGTAAGGCAGGAATTGAGGTTCCCCCCTTTTTTAATGGTTATCTGATTGTTTCAGCATCATTTGTTGAAAATATTATCTTTCCTCCATTGAATTGTCTTGGCATCTTTGTCAAAAATCAATTGACCATATATTTATGGGTATATTGCTGGAGTCTATATTCTCTTCCATTTTTCTATTTGTCTGTCTTTACACCAGAATCACACTTGATTAAAGTAGCTCTATGATAAATTTCTGGAGCCCTGGTGGCCCAGTGGTTAAGAGCTCAGCTGCTAACCAAAAGGTCTGCAGTTTGAATCCACCAGCTGCTCCTTAGAAACCCTATGGGACAGTTCTACTCTGTCCTATAGAGTCGCTATAAGTCAGAAACGACTCGACGGCAACAAGTTTGCTTTGGGTTTTATAAGTTTGAAATCAGGTAGTGTAAGTTTTCCAATTTTGTTCTCTTTTTATTACCATACTTTTATGCAAATAACATACACCTTCTAGATTTGTTTACCACATGGAGCCCTCCCCCCGCAAGATATTTTCATAAGCTCCGCTATGCCTTATTTTTTTTTACATGTTGCTGTAAAAAAAATTAGCATGACTCACTTAAGAAAATACCTCATGGGGGAGGGTGTGGTTGGCAAATGCAGAAGGCACACGTTACTTGCATAAAAATATAGTATATTTGAGGCTCTTTTCCTTTCCATATAAATGTTATTTATGGAAATCCCATATAAATTTCCATATAAATTTTAGCATTAGCTTGTCTGTTTCTACAGTAACACCTTCTGGGATTTTGACTGTGAATTCACTGAATCCACACCTTAGTTAGGGAAGAACTAGACTTTCCTTCTTGTTCATCTCAACAATATTGAGTCTTCCAATTTATGAACATGGTATATCTCTCTATTTATCTGGATCTCCTTTGATTTCTGTCAATAAAATACAAGGCTATAGTAATTTATTACAATCATTAGTTGATTAGTAAATATCACTAAAATGTCTTTTTTAAAGCAGTGTCTTTATTTTATTCTAAGGGGCAATAGACTGGAACTATCTTAGAATACAGGTAGGCCAAAATATTTGGGGGCTTGCATGAAGCTGTACTCCTGCCCACAGAATTTTGACAATTCCTATTCATTCCGATCAATAATTGGTACCCTTCCTCCCCCAGACTCATAATATCACTTTACATCACTGTACCAAGAGATTGCATATCTCTTCAACAGATTACTTTAATTACTCATCAAATAAATTTTCAACCAAAACTCAACAAACAGGTAGGTACAGGTGTATACGTAGATAAGAACAGATAAAAGTATCTATAAAACAAAACAGAACAAAACCATTGCCGTCAAGTTAATTCCAACTCTTAGCGACACTATGGTATCTGTACCAAAACCAAAAACCCACTGCTGTAGAGTTAAGTCCAACTCATAGCCACCCCATAGGGTTTCCAAGGCTGTAAATCTCTAAGGAAGCAGACTGCCACATCTTTCTTCTGCAGAGCTGCTGGTGGTTTCGAACCGCCGACCTTTTGGTTAGCAGTTGATTCCTTTAACCACTGTGCCACCAGGGCTCCTTATAGTATGTATAAAAAACCAAAAACCAAACTCATTGCCATCGAGTCAATTCCGACTCATAGAGACCCTATATAGGTACGTGTAAATACAAATATGGGGGTGCGGGCACATATATCATTGAACACACAAATACAGATACTCCTCAGACATAACCAAACATCTTCCAAGATTGATTTTCAGGTTTGAAAGCTTAGGATCATAGTCTCGTGGGACAACTCAGACAACTGGCATAACATAGTTCACAAAAATCATGATCTGCATCCTAGTGAAGTGAGTAGCATCTGAGGTCTTAACAGTGTGCAAGCAGCCATCTAAGATAAAACGACTGGTCTCAGAAGAACTCGATGGTGCCCAGCTACTACCAATGACCGCCCTGTCAGGGAACACAACAGAGAGTCCTTGATGGAGCAGGAAAAAGGTGGGGTGCAGAACTCAAAGTCTAGTCTTAATGGTCTGACTGAGACTGGAGGAACCCTGGAAAGCATGGCTCCCGGACTCTCTCTGTCAACCCAGAACTAAAACAATTCCTGAGGCCAACTCTTCAGACAAAGATTGGACTGGACTGTGGGACATAAAATGATACTCATGAAGAGTGTGCTTCTTAGCGCAAGTAGATACATGTGACTAAATGGGCAGCTTCTGTCCAGAGGTGAGATGAGAAGGCAGAGAGGGTTAGGAGCTGGTTGAATGGACATGGGAAATCAGGGGTGGAAAGGAAGAGTGTGCTGTCACAGTATAGGGAGAGCAACTAGGTCACATCACAATGTATGTATGAACTTTTTTATGTGAGACTAACTTGAAATGTAAACTTTCACTTAAACTACAAAAATAAACAAACTACTGGTCTCTACTCACTAGGAGAAAAACAGTAAGAAGGTAACCAAAAGCTTAGAGAAGGAACAAGTCAACAAGCCTACACAAGCCATGGCCTTATCTATCCTGAGACAGAAGAACTAGATCTGGCCCAGCTACCACCACTGACCATTCTGACTGGGGTCACAATAGATGGTCCCAGATAGAATGGGAGAAAAATATGGAGAACTCAGATTCTTAAAAAAAATAAGCCAGACAAACTGGAACAGTAGAGAACAGAGGACTCCCTGAGACTATAGCCCTGAAACACTCTTTAAACCTAGAACTGAGCTTATCCCCTGAGCTCACATTTTAGCGAAATAGAGTGCTACACAAAATAAAAGATATTACCTGTAAGATCAGTACCATACCTTACAGACCATCTTTACAATACCGAGAGGTCAACAATTACTTAAAAGCAAAGATGAGATGATAAGGGGGCAGGGAAACCAGAGCACTGGAAATGGAACAAACAGAACACAATTAAAGAGAAAGTTGACACGTTGTGATAAATGTAATTAATCCCACTGAACAATTTGTGTGGAAATTGTCAAATGAGAACCTAACATGGCTGTGTAAACTTTCACCAAAAAGAAAATATATAAAGGTGAGATACATACAACATGTTACAATTATTTTAGGCTTTCTCTAAAAAAAAAAAAAATAAATAACCTCATTAAAAAGTGATGACAGATTTCAATATTTTAAAAGTTGTAATAGACAGCAATAGCGTTTACCTTTAAAATGCAATAGAGTGTTCAGGCATCTCTAAATGAGGCTGTTGTAAAAGGTGGTAATATCTGGGTGGTTCAGGAACATCCCCTGAAGCAGAGGAGTAGACAACAGCCTCAGAAATGAAGGCATAGGGCACTAAGTCCTTAAGGAGAGGGAAGACAGGAAAAAGAGAGTATAGATTCTTAGAATCCTAGGGTGTGGAGGGATCTTTAGGATTGACTCAGTCAAACCCCTCTTGTTCTAAAGGATATATCTGAAATGTCAGGGAACAGGACAGTGCCTAAGACAACAGAAAGAACAGAAAAGAGAACATTCTGGATGCTTCAATGACTAGACTGAGGTCTGTGTCACAAGCCAGGCTGCCACTTCCTTATATCATCTTTGTTCGAATTAGAAAAACCTATCCTTTCTGGACAGACACAGACTCACAGGCCCTCAGCCCAATTAATGAAATGTGAATTGGATTTCAGCCTTCTTCTACCCCATTGGCTGTGTGCTCTTGTTCGGTGCACAAAAGCCATACAAGTGGTCTTGCTACAGCCAAAGAGAAATCTAGAAACCAGGATTCCTACCTCATTTGCACTGGCAGTGTGCTTTTGTGTGGTGTACAAAAGCCATACAAGTAGTCTTGCTACAGCCAAAGAGAAATCTAGAAACCAGGATTCCTATCTCATTTGGTTTGGGAGTGTTGTGATTATAGCGAGCGCAGCTGAAACACAAAAGTTCAAACAGAAAATAACTTTTCCAGCAACCTGGGATAGATAGAGTAGATTAACACTTGACAATGAGGGCATGGGATGAAAATTAAGCACTGTTGATCCAGGATATGGGTGGAATAAAGAAGACTACCGGAATAATTGTATCTCCAAGGGTGAGACTTAAGTGGAGAATCTCATAGGCTAAAGGAGAATGATGACAAGAGTTACACCTTGACTCTGTAAGGTTTCTATTCTAAAGTTCTCTCATGCTGAAGTGATATATCTGAGCTGGGTGAAGGGGGAACCAAATCTGGAGAGGGCCGCAAAGGTTGGGAATTGGTCTTTGATAGGAAAACCAAAACAAAACCTCCATTTGATTTTGGATGATGGCAATAAAGAATGAACTTGAGTTTTACCAGAAATGAGACAGGATATAATTTCTCAATTTATCCATTCAGTTCCATGTCGTTTTTAAGGCCTGGACAAATAGATATGCAACTTTGTAACAGTGTATTAGAAATATGTTGTCTAGTTCAGTTTAAGATCAAGTGAGAATAAAAGGAAACGTGGAAAGCATTCCATGGCATTTAACTTTGAAATCAAAGTATACATTGCTGCTATTACTTTGTAAGTAAAAGAAAAATTTAGTTTAGATTTTTTTTTTTTACACTTATGTATGTAGGAATTTATTACGACCTCAGGGATTTTTCAATAATTTCTGAGGTACCATCTAAACTCCTTAACTCTAAAATTTGTCAAGCAATTAAGGAAATTTCATTAGTTAAATTTAGAAAGGCTTGTACAATTTTTGGATATTCCGCTTTATTACCAAAATTAACTGTATGAATTTATACATGTGAATTTTCAAATTAAAATTGCCCTGGTATTAACTCTCTGCAATTTGAAGGATTAGAATTTCAATCACTGAATTACTAAAAGGTTAGTCTAGGTTTTCTTAAAGTCTAATCCATGGAACACCAATTTTACAAGATGGCTATTCAAAGTACAGATTATGGAGTTAAAATTGCTTCCAAAACCCTGGATAGTCTTGTGCAGAAACACAAAACACATCAGCCCATTAAAAGTTCTGCAATGAGAGAAACTTAAAAAACTTGATTCTACCCAGTTTCCCAAATGCACGTGGCTATAATACTCCTTTTTTAAAAAGTAAGTTTTTAATTTGCTTAACATTGTTCCAGTTATTCGTTGTTGCTTCCAAACTTCCCCAAAATTCAGTGGCTTAAATTAACAGCAATCATTTATTTAGCTCGTGAATCTGCAATTTGGCCAGGGTTCCGTGGGGGAAGGCTTGTTGCTGCTCCACTTGGCATCAGCCCAAGAGGTAGCCCAACTAGGGGCTGGAAGATCACCTTTAAGACGGTTCACTCACGTGAATGACAAGTTGAACCTCATTAGGGTTGATGTCACCCAGTGTAGTAACTCCTGGTGTCACGCTCACTCCATGAGCGCCCGGCTGGCGCCCCACCTCCCCCATGGGCGGCATAGCCCTCCTCCGCCTTGCCCCCCCACCCCGTGCAGATGACCCCGCCCACGCGGCTCTCCGCAGCTTCTACCATCTTCCATTAGTTGGGGGAGTGATGAGTCACTGCACTGGGTAATAAATGACACCAACCCTCGTGATGCCACTGCCTTGAACGCACCTTCCCCTGTGGCCTGGCCCGCGTGCTGCTATGGACCCAGGGTTCATTTGGGTGTCTCCCCCTCTGGCAGTGTTGGGGTGCAGTCCGCAACCCCCCTCTGGCAGTGTTGGGGTGCAGTCCGCAACCTCCCTCACCCTCCCTGGTGACGCCGCTGAGCTGGAGCTCAGTCAGGACCCAGGGCCTAAGGCTTTGGTTCATCTCCACATAGGTCTCTCTACCTGGGCCTCTCAGTAGGTTGTTTGTGTTTCTTCAAAGCATGGTGGCTGGCTTCCAAGAGTGTGTCCCAAGTGACAGGACTGGAAACTGGTGCAACGTCACTTCTGTATTCTACTTGTTAAGCAGCCACAGATCCAAAGGTCAAGGGGAGGGAACACAGATCCCCACCTATTGATGGAATGCGTTTCAAAGAATTTAGGAGCTATATATTAAAATTATAGGTACCTGGGTGGAGAAAACAGTTGACTACTAACCTAAAGGTTGGTGGTTTGAACCCATCCAGCCAAGAAAACCCTGTGGAGCAGTTCTGCTCTGTAACACGTGGGGTCATCATGGGTTAGAATCAACTCCATGACAATGGGTTATATTACACATACAGAAAAATGCACAAATTCTAAGTGCAAAGTTTAGTGAAGTTTTACACAATAAACTACCCATGTAATCAGCATCCAGAAGCCCCCCTTTTGTTCCCTTCCAGTCATTACCTCCTTAAGGGAAACCACCTTCCAGACCTCTATTACCAAAGGTTAGTACAGGGTTTTTAAACCTCAGTGCTATTGATGTTTTGGAGTGGATAATTCTTTATTGTGGGAAGCTGTCTTGCGTGTAAGGATCCCTAGTGGTGCAGTGGTTAAGCACTCAGCTGCTAACCAAAAGGTCAGCAGTTCGAACCCACCAGCTGCTCTTGGGGAGAAAGATGTGGCAGTCTGCTTCCCTAAAGATTACAGCCTTGGAAACCCTATGGGGAAGTTGTACTCTGTCCTACAGGGTCACTATGAGTCAGAATCCACTTGACAGCAGTGGGTTTGGTTTGATTTGGCCCCGTGTATTGTAAGATGTTCAGCAGTATCCCTGGCCTGTATCCAGTAGATGCCAGTAGCAAACTCCCCCCACCCCCCTTATGACAACCAAAAATGTCTACAGACATTGCCAAACATTTCCTGAGGGCAAAACCACTCCAGTTGAGAATCACTGGGTTAGAGGACAAAATTTCTCCCTTATTATTTATCTAGGAGCTCTGGTGGTGCAGTGATTAAAGCACTCTGCTCCGAAATGGCAGTTTGAATCCACCAGCTGTGCTGATGGGAGAAAGATGTGGCAGTCTGCTTCTGTAAAGATTTACAGCCTTGGAAACCCTATGCAGCAGTTCTACTCTGTCCTAGAGGGTGTTGTAGGGGGAAAATATCACAAAGTTTAGTAAAGTAAAAAGAAAGTTTTATTTGGCATATATTCAAAAGGACAAAAGTGGGAAGCGGACAAGCATGCTGCCAAAGCTAGAATGTCTGCCCGAACCTAAAGAATATCACAGAATAGGTAAAAATGGGAAAATGCACAAGCATGCTGCCACAGCCATGTCTGCCCGAGTCCAAAGAATATTACAGAGCCATCAGTATATATCAACATCACAAAATGGGTAGGATCATTGAAAGCGTCACTTTTTCACTGATTGGCTAGAAATTGTAATCTTACATTTTGAATCATCTTTCTTAACAATCATTGGTACGGGTTTCAGTAATGAAAGGCAGGAGGGTCTTCATTGGTCCAACAAATTCTTATTCACTAAATGTTAATAGAAAAAGACAAAAGGTGAGAAGTCCTTTGGGTTAGGTTTAATTGCCCTTTTGTGAAAACTTCCTTAAGATAATTTCTGAGACTGTCCCATCTGTTGTCTTATCTCAGGGCCCAGTTGATGTGTCTTTGTCAGTCTGTGAGGGCTCAGCCCCAGCTGGGTCACAATTCTCCATACTCAAGGAGAGGGAATAATAACTCCAATATTATTTCCTAAATCAAGGGTTACTGGGAGTTGGATCCACTCACTGGCAGTGGGTTTTTTGAGTATTACATATTTATCTAAAACCAAAAAAACCAAATCCATTGCCATCCAGTCGATTCCGACTCATAATTCCATAAATTTTAATGAAAGCAGACGCCACCGCGTCTTTCTCCTGCAGAGCTGAGACAGCCCCCACAGTACTGTATTAAAAATCCTATTTTCTTTGCTTGGCTTCCTCCCCCCAGCTTTGCATTTGAATTCTGCTTTTATGTAAACCCCATTGCGCCTGTGTAGCATAATCAAGCATGTTGCTGAAGTCATTTGTATGAACTCCCTACTTGTAAACCCCATTAAAAGTAACTGGCCTGCCCGCTCTTGGCGAGCAGTCTTGGCAGCAGCAGCTCTGAGTGACTCCTTTTCTTTGTACAATGAAATAAAGGTGCCTTTCCTGTTCTCCCACCTCCGTCTCTTGTTTATTGGCCAACACGGGTCATACCGAGCAAGAAAACCTGGGGTTTCCACCCAGTAACAGAGTGGCTAATGGATTTGAACCACGAACCTTTCCATTAACAGCTGAGTGCTTAACCACTTCACCACCAGGACTCCTATTATTTATCTAAACCCCATTAAATCATGAGAATGTAAGTTCCAAGAGGCTGCAGGGTTTTTTTGTTTTCTTTTTGGTCTCATTATGACTGATTCCTCAGTCCCTAGAGTACTGCCTAGCATTTAGCAGAAAACTGATGAATATCTGCTGATAGACTGACTGAATGAGTGAATGAATAAAAGACAACTAACAGCAACAACAACAGGAAGGAGCCCTGGTGGCACAGTGGTTAAAGTGCTCAGCTGCCAACCAAAAGGTTGGTGGTTGGAACCCACTAGCTGCTCTGCGGGAGAAAGATGTGGCAGTCTGCTTCCGTAAAGATTACCGCCTTGGAAACCCTATGGGGCAGTTGCACTCTGTCCTATAGTGTCACTATGAGTTGGAATCGACTTGAGGGCAGCGGGTTTGGCTTTTTTAACAACAACAATAATTCTAAATAGTTATTTAAAGAGTCAACTCTGGAATGTTTATTTTTGCATTCAGCTGAGCTCTCAGTCACAAATCATCTGGTTCATTTTTGTTAGAAATGGCCATTTTATGAAGTTCACATCCATATAAAACACTAGCATGTATGTGCCTGTAATAGGAATCTATACTGGTTAATTTCCTCCTGTAGTGACATGAAATATGAGCCAGAGAAATATAAGATTGTGACAAATAGGCAGTATCTCATGACTGTGTTAATGATTTACTGTAAGAAGCCACAAACTGTCGTTTGTAACTGCTATGATACCTTTGTGGAAGAGGAATGTGCAGTAACACAAAGATTTCATTAAGAAACTGGGAGAGGTGCTAGGTACTAAAAGATTTAAAGAGGAAAGAAGGAAGTGCACAAGATGGTAGTAAGGACCAGTAAAGTTCTTTATTTACAGAAAAAACCAAACCCACTGCCGTCAAGTCAAGTCTGATTCATAGTGACCCTATATTTTCTTTTGGAAGATAACCACTGATATTACCCTGAAAATGCCCTCCCCCACCCCTACATATACACGTAATAGGATTTTCCCATCTTATTAGGTAAGTTTCTTAAGAGTCACCCCAAAAACAGTTTTCAGTGGAAATAGAGTTCTCAATGAATTTTGACAGAAGCGCTCTTCATTTTTGATTTAGGCAGCAATATTGGAGCCATTATTCCTTGTTCATTATTATTATACCTTATTACTTATTCATTATTCCAGCTGGAGCTGGACTCACAAGGCCCTGCAAGGACTCACAAGGACGCATCAACTGGGCCCAGGAGGTATAAAGACAATAGCTAGGACAATCCTGGAAAACATCCTTCAGGGAACCTTTCACAGAAACAAATCATGAACAGCACAAAAGACCCCCAGACTTTCCACTCTTATCTTTTTCTATTAGCATTTAGTGAATAGTAAGATTTGTTGCACCAGTGAAGACCCTCCTAACTGTCATTACTGAAACCTGTACTAATGATTGTTAAGAAAGACAATACAAAATGTAGGATCACAGTTTCTAGCCAGTCTGTGAAAAGGTGAAGCTTTCAATTATTTTGTCCATTTATAATGTTAATATATACCGATGATTCTGTCATGTTCCTTGGACTCAGGCAGACATGACTGTGGCAGCACGCTTGTCCGTTTTCCCATTCTTGCCTACTCTGTAATATTGCCTGGATGTGGACAGACATGGCTCTGGCAGCATGTGTGACTGTTTCCACTTTTGCCTCTTTGAACATAAACCGAATAAACCTTTCTCTTTGCTTTATTAAACTTTGTGATGTTTTTACACTAGAACATTTTAAATTTCCTAACTACATTTATTTACTTTCAGTCACTCTATTTCTAAAAAATGCACACAATTACCTTACTACTTACTATAAGGCAACTAAAGCTAGGGGTAGAATTCCCTGGGTGGCACAAAACGGTGAAGTGTTTGAACTACAACTACAAAAAGTTGCTGGTTCAAACCCACCCAGACGCACCTTGGAAGACAGGTCTGGTGATCTGCTTCCTGAAAGGTCACAGCCTTGAAAACTCTATGAAGCAATTCTACCCTGCACACATAGGGTCATCATGAGTCAGAGTTGTCTGGAGGGCAACTAGCAATAACAACAACAACAAAGCTAGTTTTTATGGCCATCGAGTAGGTTGAATTTAACAATTGCAAGAGCTCTTAGATCATATGGTCATTTAGATGAGGCAACTACAAAAATCTTTGCTTACAAGTTACCCTGGGTCATTCTGAATTATTTCACCTCCCGGAAGCCACTCCTGTTAAAGCTGAAACTCACATATAAGTCACAAAGTTTAGGCAGATAAATGACTTGCCCAAGGTCACAGAGCTAGTTAATGACAGGACAAATCATTCTGAGCCAATGATCTTTCTATATACCATTGTTTCAGACATATGTCTTATGAAACAGATAGAACAAATGTAATACATAAAACTAGGGAGGAATGGAATAATACAAACGCTTTTATCAGCTCCAGAGGATTGGCTTCCTGCTAATGCTAGGCTGGATTACTCTTACTTAGTGTCTGAATAAAATGTATTCAATAGTGACCATTCAAGTACTTAAAGTTCAAAAGATATTATAATGTTTAGATTTTTAAACTGGAATTTCAAGCCAGTTGCAAATAAGGATGTCTATACAGTTTTTTAATTTCTCCAGATTTGAACATGTTAAGCTTTCTCATTACACTGCCAAATACTTATGATTCATTTCAGCAGAAGTAGCTAGGGATGAGGAGGGAGTGGGAGTGTGTGTGTCTGTATAACAATTCTGTATGACGCAGGAGAGATGAAATAGAGGAGAAGATATTTTTAGATTCCTTTTTTGAAACAAAATAAGCTTAAATCAGGTGGTTTATGTTTTATGTTTTTTTGCTTTTAAAATAGGAAAAAATGACCAAAGTCTGATCTGAATTTTCCAAATGACACACAATTCTATTTCAGGAGATTAATTGTCATAATTGCAGGTTACTTTCTTAAAATACTTGAAAAGATTCCTTTAAAAAATTGTAACTCCACAAGGATAGAAAAATGTATTTATATCACAGTTCCTGTACATCAAAGGAATATGTTACTTCCATCTAACCTACACAGTAGCATTTAAAGGACTGACTAGTAACCTTACTGTCTAAATTAGAAATAAGGAAGGGGAAAGGAACTGGCATGTAATTTGCTTTCACCAGGTGTAAAGTTCTTTAATTTTCATTCATTCATTCATCCATTCACTCATTTATCCATTCAATAAAAACTTATGGAATAGCAAGACATTAGATATAAGGATGAGCAAGACACAGTCCCTGTCCTCAAAGTACTCTTAGTCTAGAGGGAGAAACACATACCTGCAAACACATACACATACATACACATGCTCACACATAAACACATCGACACATACCCATACGCACATTTTCTCACACACACACACAGAATACATAATATACATGCTCACACACACACATTTCCACTCACATAAATACACTCACACACAATCACACACACTCATTCATATATACATACTCACATACATATTCACATACAAATACACATACATATACATATTCAAATATACACATACACACTTGGGAGCTAACAAAGTAGAGTACATTTTCAAGTTGAGAAGGGAAGGAGAAAGACACAGCAGTGACAACAATCCAGTGAGACAACTATTACAGAAGCTCAGTGAGGTTAAAGAAGCAGTATGAGTAGAGTTTTTAAATGCTAGGGAGTTAAGCCTGGATAAGCACTTCATACATACTAAAAGTTTAATTTTTAATGATATCCTTATTATTATCAGTGAAGGTTACATACCAGGTAAATTGTGAAGACGGTACTCCCCTTACCAAGATGTTTAGTGAGAATGTCTTAAACTATTTTTAAGGTAAGTAGGGTCAAAAAATTGTGTATTAAATAAATACTTTACATGGTCACAGGTTAAACTTTTAAAAGCCTAAACATTCAAGGAAGCCAAACTATGATGTACAAATAACATGAAAATCCAGATATCATGGTCATTGCCGGGAAAATCTGAATCTGTCTAAATGGCATCTCACCCAGCGTTGTGAAATACTTCGTAGCTATAATTTCATAGTAAAAATATATAAGCTATTATCAACTACATAATCATTTTATCAAAGTATTTTAGACTTGATTATCTCATGTATAGAACATTAACAACATCAGTTGATATTATTCATTGATATGATGAGGAAATTCATAAAATGAGAAATAGAAGCAGCTAATATACATATGAAAAGGTGTTACCTCACTAACAGAGAATTGTAAATTAAAATGAGAGGTTACTTTGGGCTATCATCTCGGCAAAGATTAAAAAGATGGCTAATACCCCGGTGTTATTGAGGGTATAGCGAAACTTGCACTCTCATACTTTGTTGGTAGGAGTATAAATGGTTCAACCTTTCCAGAGGCCAATTTGGCAATACAGGTAAAAAAAAAATTTACATACTCTTTGACTCAGCAGTTTCACTTCTTGAAATTTATCTTAAGGAAATGTAATCAGACAACTACACAAAGATGCTTGCATATGCATGCTCACTGTAGCGTTGTTTATGATGCCAAAAAATTGGAAACAACTTAAATGCCTACCAATAGAGAAATGCTTAAATAAATTACGGTACACTATACAGTGGGACTCCATGCAGCAATTAAAAAAAGATTAGGTAGGCATATCTGTACTGGCATGGAAAGATATCCACGATTCACTGAAAGTGGAAAAATAAGCAGTTTACATAAAAGTAGATGTCAGGTGATATTATTTGAATATTTAAAAAAATTAGAGGTATAGAAACAATCTAATAAGGTATATAAGTAGATCTGTCTGTTTTAAAAAGGTTTATTGAGGTATAATTTACATACCATAAAATTCACCTACTGTAAATGTACAACTAATGATTTTTAGTAAATTCATACAGTTACGCAACCATCACCACAATCTAGTCTTAGAGCTTTTTTTATCACCCCCAAAATTTCCCTCATGCTCATAGGCTTAAAACAGTGGCTAGCTTAGGGGTGGAATTGGGTAGAGGGGTGGAAGGAAAAGAGAATTATAGACAGCTTTCTAGTTTACTACTTCTGTAATTGCTTGAATTCTTTACAAGTGTATAAAACCCTCCCCCCCACAAAAAAAAAACATCGCCATCGAGTCGGTTCTGACTCATGGTGACCCTCCAGGGCAGAGTAGAACTGCCCCATGGGGTTCCCAAAGAGTGTCTGGTGGATTCAAACTGCCAACCTTTTGGTTAGCAGCCTAATGCTTAACCACTGTGCAACCAGGGCTCAGCAACAACAGCAAGTGCGTACTATCTTTTAATTTGAGAAAACAGTAAAGAGTTTTCTATTTTGAAAAGAACAAAAAAAAGGGAAACCCAAATCTACTTCTGGTACTTATTCTAAGGAAATTATCAAGTATGTGGAAAACGATTTGTATACAAATAAATGTCGAAGATATTTATCAAAGTATTACTTAAAGAAAAACTGTAAGTAATCTACCTCATGATGGGATAGAAGAATTATTAATCATACTGGAACGTAACAAGTTCTGGATAAAAACTTTTATATGCAGTATAAACTCATCATGTAAAAAAAGATTAATGCATCCCCCCGCCCCTCAAAAAAAAAATTGTTTGGAAATATAATGAAATCTTGCCAATGGTTGTCTTCGGAAGGTAGAATTACAATATCTTTTCACATTTCTGCATTTTCCACAATAAGCATGTATTATCTTTATATTTAGTCTCACTCCCATAAATGTTATTGATTAAAAATAGATTAATTTTGGTATTGTTTTCACAGGTGTATAAATTTGTCAACAAAACATATAAAATTGTACACTTTAAATATTTACAGTCTATTATATATTAATTATGGAGCTCTGGTGGCAGTGGTTAAGGGCTCAGCTGCTAAGCAAAAAGTCAGCCCTTCGAATCCACCAGCCACTCCTTCGAAACCCCGTGGGGCAGTTCTACTCTGTCCTATAGTGTCGACACGAGTGGGAATCCACTTGATGGTAACTGGTATTACGTATTAATTATACCTGAATAAAGCTGTTAAAAAATTAGAGATTGCTTAATCATCGTAACTCTTACTGGAAGAGGGATTTTATTATTACACCATTTTGGGACTGGAATAGGGCATAAAGGTTGGGGAGGAGTGAACGGGCATCTTCTAAATAGCAGTGTTACCTCTGCCCCAGATATCTTCATTGATTGATCGGTTGATTGATTCAAAGGACCTGCCAGAAATGTTATCAGGTATTTGGATACCATGATGAACAAGCCACTGCCCTCAGAAGAGTTCCAATCTGGTGGAGGAGGGGGAAGGTAGGTCATCATCTGACAGATTCCAGACAACGCTCACATCACCACCAAGCAGTCCTTAACCACTGTGCTGCCGTAGGGGACCAGAGGTAGGTCAGGAAGCGAGGGCCTTAGTAAATAGTTCGGGTGGTCAAGAATAGTGACACCATGATTATGGCTGAGAAAGTGGCCAGAAGATAGGTTACCCTGAAGGGAGTATCAGGGTTATCACTTGAGAAATGGGCTTAAATAATTTTTATGTATCTAAATCTGTCTATCTGACTCACACATTTATAACATTAAGAACTAAGGTTGATCGTTTCCGGTTCAGACACCCTGCAAAGGACAACATCCATTGCCTCGTCTACTCCTCGCCACAACCCCTCAGGCACGGACTCTACTACTTTTTTTCACAAATGAGGACACTGAGACTCTGACAGGTTACCTGCCCAAGGTCACAAAGCTGAAAAGCTTTGGCTCCAGAGCCGAAGCTCCAGCCACCACATATACTCCCCCTCACTGTACTCTGGGGCCCTTTGAAAGCGGAAAAAGTCCACTTCCGGACCCCAACCAGGACTGCTCAGTTTTCACTCTTTAATCTAAAAATTTTCCAGATGCAGACTTGAGTTAACAAATGCTGGCACAACCAACAGGGTCGTGCCCACTGGACTTTGGTTTTGGACGCAAACGCACAGCAACCGCTCACTAGAAACCAATCTGCTCAACGCGTCCGCTGTGCGGAGCCAAACGCGCGTGCGCGGGGCCAGAGGGGCCGCCC